>NC_064421.1:30763214-31093928 GCF_023375975.1 Astyanax mexicanus | reverse complement strand
GTTCTTAAAAATAATTTTAATTAAATAATAGTTTTATGCTATGTTACAGTGTTAATTAACATAATTCTAATTATATTTCGCTCATTCAATCAACCCGAAAACAGCCAAATTATGGGGCGGATCGGGTCGGGCTCATAATGACAGTTCATGGTTCGGGTTGGGTCGGGCTCGGGCAGAACGTGCACGGGCTCGGGCTGGGTCGGGTCGGATTTTTTGAGAGAGAGAATGATAGTTACTACAGTCTGAATTAACTGAAGCCCTAATCTGCACTGACACCAATACAATGAAATACTAAAAATACACAAAAGCTAGAAATGCACTGAATATTTGGCCACCCAAAAAAAGAGTTCTGCTGAATAAGTGAAAAGACTGAATAATTTGTACTGAAAAATTGCTAATTTATTTTAGGCTATATTGCAGTGTTTGCTCTAACGTTTGGATGATTTTCAGCAGCAATCGCACTGGATTCTAAAACCCAAAACTGAGCCAAAAAATGACAGGAGGGCTTTAGTCCTGTAGTCACAGAGATGTCTGAAGACACACACAGTGACTTTGGTCTGTCATTAACTAAGCGAGTAATCCAGCTGGGAAAAACAGTTGGCTAGCATTTGAGCTAAAACTCTCCAGCCCATTCGAGGCCTGCAGTATTACATACTTTAATCTGGTTGTTAGCAATCAACCAGATTAAGCTACTCCAGACCTAGGGTAGAAGGCTGGTGTGTCTGCATCTTTAATTCATAATTAAAAGCCCTTTGTTAGTTTTTCTGCTGCGATGTTATGAAGTTTGTTGGTAAATACATATTTATTAACTATAGTTTTGTAATTGCTTTTTTTTTTTTTTTTTTTTTAGAAAAATACATCTAGGTTTTTTAATTTGTGTTATGGCGGAAAAAAGTGTGAATATAAAAGAAAAAAAATGTTTTCCATTTTGTTTGCTTTCAGTGTCGATTAAAAATGTTAATTTCTGTGCATTTTTAACAAAAATAAACATTTTCTCTCTTTCTCTCTCTGTCACTTACTCTCTTTCATGTTTATGGGTTGCTTATGGAATATTGGGAGTGTGTATACATTTATAAATATTGGACTGAGTTTAGGAGATTAGGAAAGTAGATCAGGACTGAGCCAAGGGTGATGTGATAGGGTGTATACACAAACGCATACACGCACACACACACGTGAGCTGTAGTTTAGAGGTGGTTTGTGTGTGTGTGTGTGTGTGTAACACCCGAAATGGTTTCCCTTCCTGCCATATGGAAATCATCAGTTTCCAGTGTTTATGTGTGTGTGTTAATTCCTGCACATTGAAAAGAATGCTGTTAAAAGTATAAGAGTGTGTTTGTGTGTGAATAAACACAATCATTCAGCCTTTGGCAGCCACACATGAACTTTCATACATTATGGTTTTGTATATAGACAATGAGACTGTTTACAGAACACACACAGTAGGGGTGTGCCATATCGTATAATACACAATAACATTGCACACTTTTCTGACACAATAAAAAAAAAATCACACTGTGATAAAATTTTTGAAAGCAGCCTATTGTTTGTTTTGCTATTTACTGTATTTGTTTGCAGTTTATATGGATACACTAAATATGCTTCACTTCCCTTTTATGGTAGATTACAAACAAAAAATTTTTTTTAACAAATTAAACAAATTAACATTTTTTAATTTGTTACACATTATTATTCTATATAAAATCAAAGTCTTGGTAAAGTTACTGTCCATAGATTTTTTGTTTCTATTGAATGAATGAAACTGTTATCTTTATACTAAATAAACTTTAATATTTATTAGTTGCAGTATAATATTATGAAATTAATAACAAACATATTGTGATATTACGCACACAATGAAAGAGTATGAAACCGCCATGGATCTATAGAAAAACATGGTATTTTTCTTACAAAGACAGGAATACAAGTGCGTTTATATTGTAAAAAAGAGGGAGGGAGACTTTTTACATTTTTTTCTTTTCAGTGTTACCTTAATTCATATCTGCCCCCTTACTAGGAAGCTTTCCCATTATTTGCCCCTTTAAATGCTTAGTGATTGGTAGGGGACTGTATGTGTGTGCACGTGTGTATTTGTGGATGTTTGTGTGTGAATGTGAGCATGTTTGTTTGTGTGAGTGTGTGTGTGTGTGTGTGTCCAGACCTTTTTTGGACTTGGCTCCGATCTTCAGTTTGGAGGGCCATGTGATTTGAGTGTTGGTCTCATCCATTACCTGCAAAACACATAAAAAACACACAAGCACACATTAGGTCAGACATCACACTTAATGCATGCTATATCAGTGACTACAAACACTGACTATTATTAGTAGTATTAGTATTGATAAAGGAGTGAGAGTAGAATCGAGTACTCAATTATCCACAATACTGTATACACCACACAGTTATCAATGATATCAATGTGCCTTCAGATTTAGTCACAAATCTGAACACAGAGAACAGTTTTTTTATCATTTATAAAACACATAAATTAAAATGTTATTTATTTATTTATTTATTTGAATGTATTTTTAAAATCAATTTTAAAAAGTATCAGATTTTTTGTTTAATTTCGCTCAACACTGCAAAATTATTATTGCAATTACAAAACACTGCAGAGGGCTCTTATTCTGAAATGACAGATGCAGGAGATGTGGAAAAATAATCAGACAATTTAGTCAGATGGGTTAAAGCTACGATGCTTTTGTTACCATTTGTTACAACTTAAGAACTAAAACAGCATATTTTATTATTTGGGATGCACAATGACGGATAATATTTGAAGCCGTTACTTGCTGATGTATTTATTGTATGCTGGAAAGGGACCAAGCGGCACTGAAGGCACTACTACAATTGGCTGATGCTGGCCGCACTACTTTAAAATTAATTGATTAAGCAAACTGCATTTATGTTTTTATTATTTTCAATAAGCCTATTCTTTTATTTTAACCTGTTAGTTTTAAAAATATGGTTTGAAGCTGTTATTTAATGTTAATTAAAGCAATCCTGCAGCTCTTACAATGTGTTTTGTTGTGAAAAATATTGTGATAACAATAAAACTATGGGTAACTGCATATATGATTAATATTCTGGTGCATCTATACTTAAATTAAATATGATCAACTTCAACACACACATGACAAGGAATCACTTCATGTTTTAATTTTAACCAATTTATCTAGTAATGTATAAGCTAGTAATGAACTATCATTACTATTAATATTCCATGCATTTAAGTACTTAATTTGGAAGAATATTTTACCCACTCTGTAATGAAACATGTTAATGTTAAAGCATTAACAACAACAATCTACATTATGTTCAGACAAGAATTTATATTGACATTTTAGCACAATATGATTTCTAACTAAAACTTATTAATAAGACTGTAATTAAACTACATCATAAATTTGGTGACTGTCACACTGGCTTTGCAGCACACAGTAAGGGCTCTTTATTTCCATCTGCTCCAAACAAACAGAGAAACATAAATCCTACAGAGAACACTATGCATCCTATAATAACTCCAAGTTTGTTCTTTAAACTGTTTCCAAAGGTTTTATGAAGTCATAAATTAACACTAAAAGCACTTTAAGACACCCGTACATTCACCAGGCTAGATTTATGCACACACACGAGCACATATGGCACAGGCGCACAAGTGACAAAACACAGATTTGACATTTAACACACGCCCACAACTTCGACCAATGTGTGTACGATTCAATTACGCTAAAATGAGCGAGCTGAAATGTTAAATCCGACAAATGTGTTCAAGCTGTTCAGAGAAAACCTGAAAAACATCTCCAGGGCTGCAGCATGCTCTCTCTCTTACACACACACAAACACACAAACACACACACACACACACACCAGCTATCTTCTCTAACACAAGCCAGTCAGCCTGGCATTTGTCCTTTGTGTGTTGAAGCAAATCCAACCAGCATTGTAACACAGCAGGACATGTACAGGAATAAAGCATAAAAGGAATAAAATATTCAAATAAACAGGCACAAGTCATGGTTAACAAGTCAAATTCATTTTTGTTTTAAAGAGAAAGAGCAGCTTATGGTTATTTTAGCACATTGTAACAATTTGTAATTGTAATAATTTATTTTGTTTATACTTCCCGTCACTGTTTGTCTGCAACATGTAAACAATTTGGTGGAAAACTCAACAACTGAGCCAATTGAGAAACTCGAGTCAACTGTATCAGAAAAAAAGGTTAGCCCATAATTCTTTGAAATTATTGTAAATTAATCATCAGTTAATTAGGATAAAATGTTCAACTAATTCTGAAAGTGATAGCTTTTTTTAAAACATTTTTAATCTCTTAGACTGATGGTTCAACATTAAATGTGTGATTGACTTAAATGTGTGTGCAGTGTTTACTTAGTCTGTAAAAAAATGAACTTTATATTTGATCCTTTTTCAGCTTAAAAATAACAGAATTTGATGGTATTGTAGCCACATAAACACAGGACTTACGCAGCTTATGCAACCCCCCCCCCCCCCGCCCAACCCTACTAGTCCGCCCAACCCTACTATGACCGCCCAACCCTACTAGTCACCCCAGTTTGGATCTGGTAAAGTGTCTCAGATTCTTACGTTTGTCTAATTTTTCTGCTTAACACAAACATTCCCAAACTGACTGTTTACTTGCTAGACAGATACAAAAAAAAAAAAATCAATGTTTTTTTTACCTTATCTGTCAGGGATACTATTCAAAGTCCAGAATATCAGAAACAGAAGGTGAATGAAAAAAACGAAAGGAAACTGTATGTATGTGGACAAAGATTGATAATTGTAGACGAGAATGAGAGTCCTACCCAGAAAGCTTAAGCTGTAATAGGGCGAGATAATATGGCCAAAATTTATTTCACAACAAATACATTTAACATGTACACATAGTCAAAAGGCCTCAGCAATGGCAGATTCTGATGTTCTGCTATTTAGATACTCTTTCCTAAAAAGTAAAGTGATGTTTATTCATTCTTTCCTGAATATCATCTATCTCTCTTTAATTAACTGTGGAGTTGGGTCAGTGTTCTTTAAGTACTGATTATATCCTCAATATTTTTATTAGATCATACTGTTAATACAATAAAATATGAATATGATATGAAATTTAACTCAATACTGGTAATAATTTCCTCCTCAAGGTTTGAAATTGGACTGCCACATGTGTAGTCACATGACCTCCAGAATACGACATGAGCAAGTAAAAGATTTTTTTGTATAATTGATCATTAATCATAATCAAGGTAAAATGTTCAATTTATCATGCTCCTGTTTGAGGTTATACACAACACATGTCTATGCGTCACACACTCCTAATTTATTACCATAAATATTGTAATATTGACCAGTTCTAGACAGATGTAAGTGTACCACACACACACACGCTCCACTATAAAACTCTTTCTGTAGACGTATCTAACTGTGGGCAGGTGATGGTTGATTGCAGAGCTGTTTAAGTTTCCAGAAACAGATTACGTTCAGTCCAGCAGAACCACGGCTAATTAGGCTTGCACAGAAAGAACCAAAACCAGCACATAAATAAAGCATGTAGAGTAATGTGGACATAAATATCATGAAAAGATTGGTTCTGCTTTTGAAACCGAACTGCAACAGCTTGGTGGAGCTGCACATACTTCCTCTGTGTTCCCTCTCTATTCTAAAAAGCTCTTGGCTCAGGTCTGGAGATTTGTGTACTTCATGATCCTCATGAAAGAGGTTTTGGCTCTAAAACGTCTCCCAGGCATTTAGCCTCCACATGGAACGACTTCAGAACAAAACACACCATCGTTTTTTACCACTGTTCATGAAGTGTTTATATGGAGCTGCATGAGCTACAGCTAACAAAACCACTGTTCTACTTGAGGTCCAAAAGATGCTCAACACTATAATGCTTTGTTGGTCATCAACCAACAGCCACATGATATTAAAACCAGAGGTTTTCCATCTAGACCCAACCACTGACATTCGATTAACATTTCTGTTTGATCTAAATTCAGAACACACTAATAATATTAAATTGCTAATGATAATAATACGAAAATATCAAGGACTTAGGTAAACTTGTAGATTGTAAACTTTAATATTACAATAAATTTATTCACCTGCCCATAAAATGTGATGTAGAATTATTGTGCAATGCAACTGATATAATAAAAACATGAATTAAGTGAATTTTTAATTAGTTTGCACTAAGCATAAAAGGCAAACGGTTGTCTCAAATTATTTAAGCAAATTAAACATATTCAGGCTTACAGTGCATAGGATTCACCTACCAACAATAAAACAAACCCTGAAGCTGTTCCCTGGACAGTATAAATCTGTGCACAGCCCAATGTGGAAATCCAGTTCATAATGATCTAAATCTCTCCAAGTCTTAAAGGAATCAACAGTGAGTTATCTAATATATCAGTATCTGAGACAGCTATTATAGCCTCTTAGCTCATATATAATAGCTAAAAGCTGTGTGATGGGTCATATCTAGCAACAGGCACGAGAACACTGGCGTGCAAATGAATGCACTACACCAGAACGCAGCCAGGACACCGTCCTCAAATGCGTGAGCAAGCCATGGTCTTAATGTTCCACTGACACGTTAATTCCCCAAACCCACGCATACCGCACACAGAATCGCTCTATTCATAGGTTCCCCTCAAATGAAATGCTTCCAATAACTCGGAAACATTCTGGTCTGCGTCTCACTGAAGAATTTATCTCTCCTCTTAATTCTAATCAGCTCGGGAGGCTTGTGTTACAAAGCGTGTTTCTGGTTTGTGTCACCAAATCCTCCTCCCACCAACACTGAAATTTACCAAAATAAAAGGAAACCTTCTCTGCAGTGCGGGAAAATGTCTCGAAAGTGGAAGAATACAGCTGCAGCTTCTGTCTTAAATCATGTGTGCCCAGCTGTTACAGGGCTGTAATTTGGATTTCAACAGAGCTATTAACCGTCTAAACACACTGCAAACCTGTGTCACATCTCTGACGGGAAATAGAGGCTTTTCCAGCACTTCGTAATCCAAACTCAACAGCGAAAAGCTGAGGAATGATGCTAAAAGTCACGTCATCTAAAAATGCTCAACACGTGACCTTGAAAGAAAGAATTCAAGAGTCTGAACCACAAGCACTTAGAACCAGTTCCCATAATGCAAGCTGACTGGCAGATTCCCTGTGATCTAAAAAAAATCTGATTTCCGATTTTAATCTATTTAATCAATGAATATATATATATATATATATATTTTTTTTTTTTTTCTTTTTTTTTTCAACTTATATATATTCAATTATTTTGTTAAATAATCATGTGACTAAAAAATAAGAAATAACACACTAAATGAGTCACACAAGAAACTTTGAATGAGAGATTCTTATTGTTTTCCACCATTCCACATAATCACAGATCCTCACCAGAGAGCGATGATGCTGCAGTTTTTAGAAGCGGTAGAATTTATTTCTTGCCAAATATATGTTTTATCCAACCAAGTGTGTGTGTTGCAAGTGCATGAAGATTTTCGGTATGAGCTCAGTCCTTAGCGGAACATTTAGAAAATATGCGCAGGTTAGTCTGTGGGAGGTGCCAGTAAGTAAGGTAAGAAGGATAAACACTTCAGAAATGAGTAGCATTTTCGGATATTTTAGATTAAAAAGATAAAATATCTGAATTACTTCATTTTGAAAATTGCATTAAAACTGTAATTCAAATTAACCCAATTTATTGTGAAAATCGCCCAGCACTACTATGAAACAGTAGTTATGCCATTACCTCAAGTCATTTTACCAACATGTATCATCTTTATAGAGCTTTAGCATCCCAAATTAACACTCACTGTGTGGGAACATGAAAATCTCATTATGCTTCAATACAAACCATCAGCGTCCAAATCAGGCTGTGTGTGTGAGTGTGTGTGCATATGCGGGTGCATGTGAGTGGTTAGGAACACTCACAACAGACAAACTTGGGTGATATGAAGGACTGTGTGTGTCGCTGCCAGTGTCAGTACAGCATGGGTATTGTCACTAAGCAAGTGCAGCTATCTATAGTGCACTTGTGGAGTAACAATTTAACATACTGTAATTTTGTTAAATAAATCAGTGATCCGAATCTTTTTCACATAATGAGAACAGTGTAAATTTTGCATGTAATTTAACATCGCACTTCCTGCAATGTAACTATTGTGCAGATGTACAAACAAACTTCTTAAATGAAAAAATAAAATATGATTTCCACATAATATGCAAATTTGCATATTCTATCCCACACAGATTTTGGTCTGCTGAACAACTAGACTGCTGAATTTAAATACATTAGATACTACTTACGTGAAGTGACCTGGTGTACACAGAATTGCCCTAAACACATGCAAACAATATTAAACAGACACAATAACTGTAAATTCACTGAAATCAGGATCATACCCAGCTCACGATGCTTTTCATGACGCTCTATGGTGGTATTTTCCATGGGTATTAGCACATTCCCACAGCCCCCGTTTCACTGCTGTTTTTGGCAGTGTGCAGATGGAAGAGATCTCCAGTGGACCACACACACAGTTGAAGTGGTCTGATATACGTTTTAACGACAGACCCATAACATACCTCTGTGAGACACTTATTATTTGCAGTTGTACAGATATGTTAATATATAAGTATAACACCTGATCTAGTTGGCCAGCTCTTTAAAGGCATATAACATTCTGATTTTCACTTGCTGCATCTCTTTCATGGTGATTATCACCACCGATAATAGGTTAGACATGATTCACTGTGCTCAGAAATAAAACTTTTTTACATTTTTACTTTGGCATGTACTGAACCAAACCAGGCATATTTTATTAGATCTGGTATAGCAACATAAAAGTCCAAAATCCACATTTGATCCCTGTTCGATGTGTTGGATGTCTTCGGATGCACCAAACATTTTTTTTTACAAATAAAATAAGTTTAAAGACTTTTGGTGTCACAGTGACTGATTTGCTAACATCAATTTTAGCCGTCCATTCATTCATTCATTCATCTTCATATCTGCTTATCCACTACAGAGTAATGAATCACGCTTATCTATCTGGCCATCTGATGGACAAGTCTGGGTTTGGAAAACATGAGGAGAATGTTACCTGCCTGACTGCACTGTGCCAACTATAAAGTTTGGTGAAAGAGGGATAATGCTATGAGGCTATTAGAATTTGGCTCAAGCCCTTTAGTTCCAGTAAAGGAAAATCCTGATACTTCAGCATACCAAAATGTTTTGGACAACTTTAGGCTTTCAACCTTGTTTAATCAGTTTGGGCAAATGCCCCTTTTCTGTTTCACCATGAATTCTGCTCTAGGTATCAAAGCAAGAGGTGGATGAACTTGACCGGTCAGACCATGACCCTGGTTAACCAAACATTTTTAGGATAAACTTGAATAGGGATCTTTATTAAATCCAGCATTAAGTCTCTGATAAATGCACTTCTGAATAAATAAATGAGCCAAAAGTCCGACAGAAGCACTCCTGCACCCCCCTATTAATGCCTAGGAATTTAGTACCAAATGTCATTAGTGCTTGTGTAGTGTAATGTGTAGTTGTCCCAATACTTTTGTCCATGTAGTAGGGCTGGGAGGTTAATTAAATGTATTTTGATTAATTAAATTACTGTTTTAATGCGAAATTTCAATAGAAAAACCTGTAAATAACTTTCATATAACAGTGATTTTCATATTTTACACTTTTCATTGACTAAAATGGAGGTTATGTTCACACCGTGTTTAATATAAAAGCTCAAAAAAGTTCAAGGGGGCTGCATACTATTCATATAAAAAGGAAAAAAATAATTAAATCACTAATTGGTGCTGTTTACAAATAAAAAAATCAGTTGTTATGTAAGAACAAAAAATTGTAATTGAGAATATATTTGAAAAAAATAACGATTGTTTTTTACAATTTGTTTTGCCCAGCCCTACCATGTAGTGTACCTAAGAATATGGCACTTAAATAACAACAACTTGTTAAAAAAAAAACTTGGATTTAAAAAGGGATGTTGAAATTTGTGATTCAGAAATTCCTTTGCGTCTTAATGTCAGACAAGGTGATGTTGGGGCAAATGTTTTGTCTAAAGTCGGAGAGAAAAATGTCAACACCTGTGAGAGAAACCATGTGGTCCTCATGAGGGCAGAAATACAAACGAATGTGACCCACTTCAGTGGTATTTCAGCAGGGAGCTTGTAACATTTCAACACAATGTCTCCCTGACTTCCGCTGCTGATTCCAGGGAAACTATAAAAACAAGAGGCCAATGGTAAAGCAGCGAGTGCTAATGCCATGCAGTCCTGACGATAATATAGTTTTTTGTTTTTTTATCACAACAGAACAAAGAGAGAAGCAGAAATACTTGATATACCATAATTACAAACAAAATTCAGAGCAGAAACCTCAGAATCCTTAGAATTCAGTCTTAACCCTGAATAGCACATATTAGTCTGTTAAATGCAGCTCAAAACACCAATAAGTAATAATAAACATCTCGCCCGACAAACTACTCTCTAACCTGGCCATGGACCATTTAAACCAAGGATGTGAAAACTGAGGACTGGAGTCCAGCACAGTTTGCTGAATTCCCTTCCCCAGCACACCCCCTTAACCCGGCAGCAAACCAGGGGAGTTGAAATAGGTGAGCATGGAAAAGCTGGAAAATCACAACACAATGTGTAGGAGTCTGAACTTCTAGGACCAGCGTTCCCCCACCCTACATTTAAACCATCCAAACACAGGAAAACTCTAGAAAGAGAGGCAGTCTTACCTTCTGAAAGAAGTCTTCACCTCCACTCGCTGCTGGAAGGAAGAAGAAAAGAGAGTCACACAAATATTCAGCAGTGCTTGATTCTGCTCTTACTGCTAATGGAAATGAATTATGATGAGGTGAACCCACATTTTAAACGAGTGGTTCCAACATTTTTTTAGATCTGTTGTAGACAAAAGGTTTTGAGGACCATAGCTTCTGGTATCGAAATGTCTCAGTACTACCAAGTCCCGAAAGAAAAAATGTGGTGCCTGTTTTCGATACTTTGCATGAAACATGCATAAACGTGCCAAACTTGGAGAGGTAAAAACAACCCAGACGCATAGCGCTGTTAAGGTGATATGACTTTTCATGATAAACACATTGTCAGAGCTTTGATAACATTGTGAACAACACCAAGCTCAATTTCCATTATCCCCGTGTGTACACTATATAGTGCGTAATATCACTCACTTCACCTTACTAAGCTGGAGGCAGAGCGATGTAGAGGAAGGTAGAGGTCCCCAGTGAACGCACATACCAAACTGCTTCTTAAACTAAAATGAATGCGGCCAAGCCAAGGGTCCAAAAATCTATTTACTTATCTCGTTTCACATTATCTTTATAAGGATATAGAATACTTTTAACACAAACTGCAATTTTTGTCCATATCATACTACCTTATACTGAGCATTGAAGCACAGACAACTCTCAGCTAATAAAAACACTGCAGCTTATTATTTTTGGTAGCTTTAGGAGCCTAAAATGTATCCAGGCCTGTGTGTGAAAGTGTGTGCAGATAACAATCTGTGAAGACAGGGTGAAAAACAGAGAGAGAGAAAGAGAAATAAAGATAGAGAGACCCTTCGTGCACCCCTCCGCATCAACCACAAATCACTTTTCTGAAAGCCCATCTGTCCATCCGGGAATTCCTTGCCGCTGCCAAAGGCGGGATAGGGATCAGGGCCGGCCAGGCTGAAACGAGGAAGACCTGATTACACGGATAATCATAAACATGTTTCTCCATATTTCAGCAACACACTGGAGCTCCAGACGGGAAGAAGTGAAGCCCAGGGCTCTCCTTCGAAAACAAATCAAACACCGCTGACCCCAGAAACTGAACCGCTCAGTCAGCCCAGTCATCACCTCCTCACTCAGAAGGTGCATTTTATTCATCAGCTCCCCGGTCACTGGCCGGACCAGTGGAACGAACTGGAGCAGAGTAGAGTGGTACAATGATGGATGTTATGGTACATGAACAAAAAACAAGCACAGAATCATTTAAGGGTTGGCAAAAGACAAAACACAGAAATTCTCCTAGTAACTTCACTGTGAGTGGGCGGGGCTAAACTGCTGTGATATGAATAGAACTATACACTTTATGTCTTTACAATAAATGCAATCAGATACTTTAATTTACACTTATTGTTGACACAGATGTGCAAATTCAAACACACACCTTGTCTTGTCCCTTTAAAGAAGTACTGCCAAAACAGTAGGACTAGCTGAAGCAGATAAACATTGGCACCATGCCTTATGTGAAGCGAGGCCTTTCTCCAGAACTGAGCTGCGAAACTGTAGAAGGACTGTGTTCTCTGGAATGACAGAGCTCCATAGAATACTCTTGGGATGAGTTCAGGAGTTGGGGATGAGATGGGATGGTGATCATCCAACAGCAATCACAACAGTCAAATGATCACAGAAACACTCCACAATCTAGTAGAAAGCCCTTTCAGGACAGTAGAGACAGTTGCTCCAACAAAAGCATATGATAAACTCTTTCAATAATATTGACTTCAGAAAAAAAAACAATGAATAAGCAGATGTCTGAGTACTTTATCCACAAAGTGTAACCACTCTCCTCTCTCTTCTATAAACTTTTGCAACAAGAACTGACCACTGTTTCCTGAAACACTAGGAGTCTGGAATCTATACAGAAAGAGTTCTCACTGAATCATACAAGGCTGAGAAAAGGAGAGGCAGATTTGTTAATGACCTTTATCTCTACATGAATTACCTGTTGTTATTATAACAACACCCCAAATTAATACCTCTACCCGACTCAAATAACATTATCCTCATTCCAGAGGAAAACAGAGCTAATTAAATTAGGCATGTTTAATGGCATATCCGGTCAGATCAGTTCAAACCAAGCAAAAATGTGTTTATCTTCTAATCCATCTGATCCGAAGTATCACACTGACTATCAAAACTAGGCAATCACAACACCAGACTTCTAAAGGAAAAGATAAGACAAACAAAAGCAAAATATAAATCAAAAGCAAAGTAAGGATGAAGAGACCTTCACACAATATATTTGGGGCTATTAAATGTTTGGGAGCATTGTTTTAAAGATGTTCAAGAAATGTTTGGATTTTGATCGATGCACAACAATGTCCATCAGAAAATCTCAGCTGAATTAAATTTCCAAATTTGTTCCAACACTCATTAAACACCATAGGTTTATCTAAGCATACGTCTTAAGATCTGAAAACAAAAGCAAGTGATGTCCAGAAGACAAGAAATATAAGACAATTGCCAAGAATTTTCAGCCTAAAGATCCCACAGTGCAGGATGTTATAAAAAAAAAATTAGTTCAGGGGAACTGTGGAGGTCAAGATGAAATCTGGAAGAGCAATAAATATAATCATTAACATTAACTCCAAAAGTTCACATGTAAATAACTCAGTTCAGGGCTGGCAGGACAATATTCAGATAATGTCCAGTATGACTGATATGAAATTTTGAATACAGCTGAAAATATCCCGAAAAGCTTTGGGTTACGCCACTTGTGTGAAAAGGGCTTAGGAAAGTTTAGCCGAGTTAGTGGTGGTGCACTATTTTACTGTGCAGCAATGTTTGCACAATCACGGTCTTCCCTAAAAAAAGGGGTTTGTAAGCAGCAGCAGAAATGTAACCTTGGTAAAATGTAACAATCTGTCTCATAGCAAAATTTGTAAAACAAGTAAAATCCCCAACGTCGACCCAGGGTTGGTATTGTCTGGAAGCTTATCTCCTGCTGTGTGCAGACATAGCTGTGTTCGGATTGTTACTATTTCAATATACACGTTTCCACAACATCTTTTTAAACAATGTTGATCTTTCTACAGTGGTTCTAAAAAGTATGTATCTCTATGGAGAGGAAAGGACACATTATACCACTGCACCTCACAACTTTAAATCAGTTTAATGTCGCCGAGTGCTGCACTAGTGGTTTTGTGTGCACTGTACCTTGCGTACGGATCTCATACATTTCTGAAGGACGTGCACAACCAACAATTCAGACAAACAGAGGATACGCTGGGCAGCCATCATGCGTACATAAACGTGTAGTAAACAGCAAGTTTATATCCATCCTAACAGATCCTCCAATAGACAGGAGTCAGTGATGGGATCTACAAACCACCAATCGTATTATCAGTTCAAAATCAAAATCTGTCACCTTAAGGAGTTACTTAACTTCTGTGATGCAGCATTAATGCAAAAATGTACATTGAGATCAAACAGAAACATATGCAGCTACAAGATTGTATATTTGCCAGGAATATCCATGTATTTTAATTAATAATAATAAATAATGTGTTGCTTGCCTGAAATACAGTAATGGATGTTTATTAACAAATAAAATTTAATATACAGGGTTCATACTGTCTGCAATTAAATAAAAGTCAAAGGAAATGTAAAGAAACATTGCATTTTATTTGCTTTTCCATACTGCCCAAACCTTTTCTAATTTGGAATTGTATTTAAAATACTTCTACATAATTGCACAAGCATCACTTATATGAACATAATTTAAATATGTAATGTAGTATATCATTTCCACAAAGATGCACCAAAATATACTATAGAAGCATATACTCATGTAATGCAAGCATACATACAGAGACAACAGAAAGAAAAGGCTAAAATAGCAAACCACTAACCAGATAGAATGTTAAGTGGATTGTGTGTGTGTGTGTGTGTGTGTGTGTGTGTGTGTGTGTGTGTGTGTGAGAGTAAGTGAGTGAGAGAGAGAAAGAGAGAGAATTAGAAAAGCAGGCATTGATTTCAGCTCTTTCCTGCTCTGTATGGAATGTAGTTCAGCAGAACTCAATTTTTGAGTGTGTTCCTGTGTGCTAATGAGACGCAGGTTCTCTCGATTTTACTTATACATTCAAGCACACAGTCACAACTAAGCTCCGGCAAATTTCATACTGTGAAAGAGAGCGAGGAATGTGTTGAGTAAGCGAGTGAATGAGAGTAGCTAATTGCCTCAATGTGTTTCTCTCAGCTCAGAGTTGAACAGAGTTCCACAGAGCTCAGAAACAGAAGAAGAATGTTTAGTAGCCGACAAAAATAACTGTTCTGGGACCAGCTTCACCTTCTAAAATCCAAACCCTCAAAAAGCTATGAAACAGCCTATAATTATTCACTAAATGTTGCTCTAGTTTAGGGCTGCAGCTATAGAATATTTTAGTAATCCAGTATTCTACTGAAAATTCCTTCAATTAATTGAGTAATCAGATAAAACTTTTGCTTGCTTAACAATTATAAATACACAAGAGAAAATACAACCTTTTACTTAAAAATGAACGACCAATTGGTATCCTTTTTAGATAACTGTTTTATTATTATTATTATTATTATTATTATTATTATATAGTTATATTAAATTCACACTGTGAATGTGTATATATAGCAACAAACTGTCACAAACATTGTTGTCACTATACCAAAATTATTGCTTAGCGGCTGAGAGACATTTAAACTTGAAAATCCGCTAATATTTAGTGAATTATCATGTGATATGTGTAGTGTATGGAAGAAAAGATGTTAAGTGTAGATTTGACTCACTGAGTAAATCGGTTCAGACATTGAGTGTAAATTTTACTCAATGATTCAAAACAAGCCCATGCATTGACATGAGGTTCTAAGTTGGTGTAAGCACAGCCACAGGGGAAACAACATAGCTCTCCTCAGACACTGGGTTATACTTCAGAATTGAGAACTGGAGATAAAAAAAATAAAATAAAAAAAAACAGGAAACCAGTCACAGAAAGTTACTGTGAAAGACACTCTGCAGAAGTGTTTATTATTATTTTCTACAATGGACTAATCACGGAGAGCGATAACGCCGTAGTTTTTAAAAACAATAAGATTTTCTGTTGTTCTTTGCAGTCATATATATGCTTTATTCTGATATGTTGATGCATTGTTGAGTAATCATTTTCTCAGCTGCCACAGCACACCACCATGCATTTTGACAGTGCTACATCTAACATAAGGCCATATGAAGACAAATAAAGCCACAGTAGATCACACGATTGAAATTCACACAGAGAGAATCAGATAGTTCTTTGATGAACAAACAAATAATAAGTTATTACTTAACCATTTACAGTGCATCATTGTGAAGTTGTTATGTAAGAACTAAAAATCTAAATTGTGATTGAGAATCGCTTAAATATTTGAAGAATATCAAGATTTTTTTTTACAAAAAATGTACAATATTGCCCAGCCCCACCTTGTTAAAGTTCATATGCCATGGGGAAAGTCTGATCTGATGCTGCTTCTTAAGGAAATCATACAATAAACAAAGATGTGAATTTATTGACACACAAATAAATACAAAAGAAGCATTAAGTAAAAGAATAACGTGGACTGAAGACCTAAAGTAATATTATAGCATTTTGCAGAAATATGACTAGGGTTATGCAGCGTTACACAGTTTGGCGAGGACACACCGGTTCTCCATATTACAGTTAGTGTACCATTAACATGACTCTAAAGCTGCTGATATAAGGGTACAATTACTACATACTGATGCTTTTGATAAAAAAAAAAAACACATGCACACACTGTATTAAATGTTTCAATGGGACGCTGGCATTCGGTTCTTTTAGCTTACTTCAACTCCAGTATTACTTCAACAATCTATCAACAATACTAAAGACAAACAAGCACCAAATCATTTTAGACAGATTCTACCTTCTGTTTCACATTTAACTCTGAGCAGTTGGATAATAAAATGTAATATTAGCTGAATTTGCCAGTCAGGCTCTAAATCACAGCCAGCTGAGAGTCATTAGCAGGTCTCGCATGCACCACCTGCACCAAGGACGCAATGTGAAACAGAGAGGCTAACTGTATGCATTTAAAAAACAGAACAATAACACTTCTCATACACTATACATCTATTATATACTACTATATATTCTTTAAGTGTAAGGAACCTATTGCTAAAACTAGTTTGTATAACCTCCATATGTAAGTTCCATCAAGAGAAAATGGTGTGAGTACATGCACAAGATAACTCAAGGTATGCCAAACAATAAGGATAGGTAAGAGTTAAGTAAAGCTGAGCTAGGTAAACAAAACTGTAATTCTTTAAAAATATATATATTTTAAAGTCAAATGAATGCTGTTTGTTAGTGTACACAGTTTTCTCTCCTAAAAAACTCTTATTTGGGTGAGTAAAGCAATTCTGTTTATTTTCAGTAAGATTTCTAAATTTCCACTAAGGCTGGGTGCAGCAGCATTAGCGGCTAACCGCTACTGGCGATTAGTGCTAGTAAATGCTGCCCGACAGCGCTACACTGAGGAACCCTGAGTGTTTCGGTAAGCCAGGGCAATATTAGCTAGTGGTTCGTCCCACATAACTTGTTTTAACATGGTAAACACGCAGGCTACAGGCCAAAAATACTCACCTCTGAATGGCGAAAGAGCTAGCGTTTAGCGGGTAATGCTACTTCAGCAGTGCTCGCTGGGGTTAGCAGCAGGCTACAGGTCGATAATACTCACCTCTGAATGGCGAAAGAGCTAGCAGCTAACGCTAATACTGCTCCAGCCTCGGTGCTGGTAAACTAAACTAAAACTCCTGTATAACAATGCACCAGTGTTAATTTCGTTGACGAATAATTTTCATCATAGTTTTCCTCAACAAAGCTTTTTTTCAAGATGAAAACGAGACGATAACTAAATAAAACCAGAATAAAAAAAAATAAAATCGAGACAAAATTAACTGACATTTTCGTCAACGAATAAAAACGAGACGAAAATGTTTGGCAGGGACGAAATCCAATCAGAACTGATTTAGTTTTGTGAAAGGTAGGTACCAATTAGGAAGAGATCCAATCACTACTACTTTAGCGTAAGTGGGGAGGCGGGACAAGCGGAGTAGTCAACCAATCAGTACCTGTCTCTTCTGCAGCGTTCACATAAAAAACCCAGGAGGACAGACTCGCGTAAACTGTCGTTACTTACGGGGCTCGACTCGGAGTTAACTCAACAGCGTCAGCAGAGAGAAAGAGGCGATATATTTCTCCTTTAATGTCGCGACAACGTGTAAACCGTGTGAAGCAACTCCATCTCCGGTAATAACAATACAAATCTTTCAGCTTCTGCAAACATGCTGAAGCCTGAGATCAGCGTGCAAAGATCAGCGTGCATGCAAAGATCAGCGTTTCAGTGCTAATGTTATTTCATGAGCTGATGGTGTGTTTAACTCGGCTGTATACTAAAACACACCACTGCTGTTCTGTAAAGGGAATCTTACTGATACAGAACTCACTCATTAAGATCATCTGTTTAGTCCCACATTTAGCTAGTGTTGACAGCAGGAACAGGTCAGAAAGGAAAGAGATGTAATGAAAATATAACAATAAAATAAGTGATTTTTTAAAAGTGTATAGGTAATAATTCAAGGGAACTGATGAAAAACCATTTACATTTACACCCTTTAAATTTAGTCGACTAAATTTACTGTAGTTTTAGTCGACTACATTCTTATGATATTTAGTCGACTAAAACTAAAAACATTTCAGATAACTAATGTATGACTAACACTAAATGCTATTTTTGTCATAAGACACTAAAACTAAATCAAAATTTGTTGGTAACATTTGTTTGCTGGTAACATTTATACAGGCGCATCAGATTATAAGGCACTCTGATGATATTTAGGAAAATTGAAGTATTTTAAGTGCGCCTTCTAGTGTAAAAGATGAAGTAACTGGGAGCTTTAATGAAGGAATTAAGCGTAAGTGTAGCTGCATATTTGTGCCATAAGCTGTGTTTGTGCATCACAAAGTGAGTGAGAGAGATAAAGAGAGTAAGAGAGAGGCTAAGAGTCTTCAGCACAGCAACGCTTTTTCGACAGTTTGGAGGAAAATGAAGCGGATGGCTTAGTAGGTAGGTAGTAGGGCTGAACGATTAATCGTTTTTTAATCGAAATCGCGATTTGAATGGACGCGATTTTTCAATCGCAGGAGCTGCGATTTGAATTAGCCAATAGCCTGCAAGTGTTTCCAACTTATGTGGTTAAAAGCGCCTGTTCTGTGTCTGAGAGGCTTGTGTGTGTGTGTGAGCACACCGCCTGCTCTTCTCCGATTGGCCTGATGCAGCAGGGGCTGGATTCATTTGAATATTTTTTTCACTGGAGGGCGGGGCTGCGTTCAACGCAACGAAGCCAGCATGCACTGCCGCTCTCTCCATTGCAGCTACATCAGGGTGAATTAAATTTAAAGTGGCGCTTGGACATGAGTGGAAGACTTGGATAAAATAATTTAAAGCCAGGCGGACACTGTGCAATTGTTTAAATGCGTTGTAGAGTTCAGATTGTCTGCGAACCCGAACCTGACTTGATGCCCGAACTCGCGCCGGGTCAGCAGAGAATTCCCTCCGCTTTCCTTTGCGCTCTGTCAGATGGTGCTCCAGAAAATGGTCTGTGAGGTAGATCTGTTTTAATACAACAAATCACACTATGATCTTTATGATGTACCACAAGTTACACTGTTATAATCACACAGTGCTGCACGCGTGTCAGCAGCTGCAGCTCTGCCTGTTTAAAGCTCCGCGCGTGGGTTAATCGGTTTGCGCCGCACACATCGCCGGGGTGACGACGCGTCTTTTTGGGGCAGAAATAATATTTCTTTATTTTATTTCTGCTATTGCGTGCCGTTTTTCGTTTATATCTTTTGGAATTCGTTATATTGTAATTTTATTAGTATTTGGGGATTATTAAATAAAATATAAAAGTAATATATAAACAGTATAAATAAATATCAGTTTGTACCAGTGTTGGGAGTAACGGCGTTAAAACAGCTTCTGGCCGCTGTGCCTGTGGTTTGGCGTGGTGAAGTGAGGCACAATTGTGACGATTTGCTGCTCTAATCAATTCAGTGATTGCCGTGGACAAGCCAAGTTCCGAATTAAGGACGTTAAGCTCTTTTTAGCTGCTCCGATGTTTGTGGTGCTGCTGCTTTCTCTTTTAGAGCTTAGATTTTCTGCCCGAACCTGACCTGACCCGAGGACCGACCCGAAATCGGGCTCCTATTTTTATTTTATATAAAGCTTTGGTGTGCTAATCATAATGTTGCTAAGTAACCAATTATTATTGTTCACTAAAGCGAACGAAATAGCGAAAACTGAAAGTGAAAAACATTTGTGTTAACTGAATCTGATAAAAACGGCAATTAAAAGAAAATAACATAACTATCTCGAACTGTATTTTGTGTTTATAAAACTAACTACAACTAACTGAAATTACTGATAGAATACCCTCATTTTCGTGTTAAATTAATTTAAAAGCGCTGTTGTACAGCGGAGTTGTACAGCGGGCGGTGTTGTGCCGAGCGCGTGGCACCTGGTCCGTGGCGTTAGTTCTTGTGTAAAGCGCTCGCGCTAGCCGCAAAATACGACAGAAAACACTGAGAAACTGCAGAACTATCTATGGGATTACAATATGAGCGCCAGGCAGATGAAAGAGAAACAGCAGATACAGCGTGAGAATATTTACCTGTGAGTAGTAACTCACACCAGAAATCTCTCTCTCTCTTTCTTTCTCTCTTGCAAAACGTGCACGTTTTGGGCCTGATCTAAGCTCTATTCTCTTTTGGCAAGGCTGTTGTTATATTAATACCATTTTAACGGTCATTAGATTGTTGTTTTTGTCCATTATTTTTTTTGTTTATATATACATATTTCCTTTGAGGGTGGCTTGGTATGTTTAATTTCATCCCCAGACGCGTTTTTCCGTTTTTTCCGTTTTTTTCAGTATTACAAGTTTTAGTAATTTTCTTTGGTTGTGTGGAGAATTTCGTTTTATTTTTTTTAAATTCGTTAGATTATATTTTTGTCAACATTTTGGGTTTATTTTCGTTTGTTATTTTTCTAATAGTAAATGTATAATTGATTTCCTTTTTTGATGGGCGAATATTAAAAAGTAACGCGATTAGTTACTTTTACTGGTAACTAATTACTTTTATAGTGGAGTAACTCTGTTAGTAACTCAGTTACTTTTTTGGAGAAGTAATGAATAACTATAACTAATTACTTTTTCAAAGTAACGTGCCCAACACTGGTAGCTACCAGTATGAAGCTAACAGCTAAAAACTGATTTACTTTTAAGTTCATTTATTTGTAAAAATGCATCTCAAAACTCAAAGAGTTTAGGATAAAACCGATATTTTGCTTTTTTTTTAGCTTTTCTGCTAAGGCATTACTGTCCACAGCGGACCAGTCAGTTACTGATGTTGCAGTTATACCTTTTGTGCATGCAAGCATTAATGATGCTACTTTTGCATTTAATGTGCAAAAAAACTGATTTACTTTTAAGTTAATTTATATTGTAAAAATGCATCTCAAAACTCAGACTTTACAGTTACTGATGTTGCAGTTAAACCTTGTTATTTATTTTGTTGTTACTTGCAATTTAAAAATAAAACTGAAAACTGCATTTAATCTGAGATACCTGTGAATATTTTATGTGGAAGAAGTTTATAAATTTATTTGATAGGTATGGTAACCACTAATACAGGTTTAGGTTTTTGATGGATTAAAAATAATCGCAATTTAAATCGCAATCGCAATATTCTGTGGAAAAATCGCAATTAGATATTTTGCCCAAATCGTGCAGCCCTAGTAGGTAGTTTGCTGTTTTTGCGTTTTTGCTAAAACAAAAGCACTACAGCGCAAGCAGACGTGAGCACACATACAAATTTGAGGAAAACATGAGATCAAACGATATGAGATCAAACGATATTTTAGAACATGGAATTGTACAAGCGTAATAGGAAGTCAAAATGCAGACCTGTTACGCAAAATGTGAACATTTTTGGCATTTGTGAATCAATTCAGAATTGTCCACATTCAAACTGAGATGCATCTAAGAACTGAAAATTCCCCTACTTCTACTATTGTCTTATAACCTGATCAGGACATGCCTAGACACAATACATTAAACATTACATTAAACTATTAAAAATGACATACAGTGAAATGTCAGTTCACACAAAAGGTACTCCTCCTTTCTTTCAATGAGCATGAAATTACAGAACTGACCAATGATGATTTCCTCGTATCCTCCCTCTGTCAATTCCTGGAAAGGGTCTTCAGTTCCTTCACATGCAATAAAACCCAGCCTCCACAAAATGAACCTCTTATCACACCCACTCTAAAGTCTGACCAATTATAGGACTGATTCCCAAATAAACACACACTCCCAGCCAATCACAACACTGCCAGATGTTACACATGTGGGCTGGACAGTCAGGACCATGACTGTGAATCATGCTGGATGAGTGTATGTTTGTGTATGCCTCATTCTGGTCCGGTGAAGCAGCTCTGGTTTAAAAGCTTCACGCTTCTCCTACAATTACTGAACCTATTCTGGCCTGTGACCTCAGACAGGGTAAAGGTCAGTGGGGGAGGACAACCAGACAACCACAGAGACAAAAGTTACATGCATTTCAGGCTTGCTATTCTAGGTGACTTCTTACACGCTCTAAAGACATTATACTGAAGAAGAGGTCCCACTTCCTGTTAGAGGTCAAAATATTGCAACCCCTTCCTTCACATAAACAAATCCTAGGCATTACTCTAATAACAATTATATATGTTTAATCACTAAGTGTGATGTACTGAGACATAAAGAAGTTCCAAATGAGATTTTACGTTTCTGAAAATGACCCTTTTCACTGGTTTCCAAGTCAAGTAAGCCAAGTCAAGTAAGCCTAGATGTGTAGACCATATATGCATGACTGAATCTGAATCAAGATGAGTTGAGTCGAGCAGAAAGGCGAACGGGTGGGTAATTCATTGAAAGGACAACTCTGGATAATATCCGGATTTGATCCTTCAAACATTCTGCTGAGAATACACCCTTTGTTAACATCACTCTTGCAATCCCCTAGGGACTATGTCAGGTCTGTTTTGCTGCATCTGGGCCAGGACAACTTGCCATGGTTGATGGAAATGTCAGAATGTCTGTCCATGAACTGAACCTCAAGAGAATGTGGGTCATGCAACAAGACAACGATCCAAGCACACAAGCTGCCCTACCAAATAAAGTTTAAAAAAGAAGTAAAATCGCATTATATTTTCACATGTTCTAAAAGCAAAGAACCAAATCGAACTAATAAGAAACATTATATATCGAACAATATATTGGCTGGCTGATATTTAATTATTGCCTTTAGGCACCGCTCTGAGCAGAAATGTGAGTTTTACTGCAATGTAGCCATTAGAGCTCCCCCTAGTGTCCTTTACAACATTCTACCAACAAACAGCAAAGGAGCTTGGGAACAACACACCCCCAGATCTCAATTAACTGCATTTCAATTAGGATTGAGCTGTCTTTTTACAAATAAAAAAATGAAATTGTTATCTAAGAACTAAAATCTATATTGTAATCATAAATCGTTTATATATTAGAAGAATATCAAGATATATATTTTTACAATATTTCCTGATTTTTGCCTTCGAGTCCAAGTCATCTGATTTTGAGTATCTGACAAAACCGAGTCCTGATCCGATACTTTGGCAATGCATTAAAAAAGGAGCACATCTAAGTTGTCCTTTAAGGGTTTTTATATTATTATTATTAAAACGATATAAAAACATACCATTTTATCACAAAATTTGTTTGTGAAAGCCTTATACTGTGCTAGTCAGGGTTTTCTAAATGATAATTATTGCTTACTAAATATTATAAATAAAAAAAATATTTTTAAGGCAACTATTTTATTTAACGCTACTTGAAACACAAACGCATATTTTACAATGGAACAATCTGGCAAACCCAAGACACACATGAAGCTCAGTGGCGACATCTGCTGGCTGAGTGAGACACTGACACACAGTTTAACCACAGTTATATTCAGCACAAATTCACAAAGAAAAAAGTTTATAATTAAAATTAATAATTAAAAGTTAGTCATGTGAAACAAAAAACTGTATTAATATGCACTTCGCCACGAATAATCAGCCCTAGCTGGCTAACTAGGTCACCATATTAGCTAGGTTCGTTTCTAACATCTATGTTTAAAAGGATGCTAGCGTTAGGTTAACGGCCCTTTACTGGTAACAAAAAACTGCTATTTTTTTACTTTTCTCCTCAGGAAAAGTACATAAAAGTAAGAAACGAATGTCTTGTGTTGTTGTGTAAAACGTTGTTTCGCAGTAAACAAACTTTATTCTCGTTTAAACCTACCGAGTAACATGGTTTCTAACTTCTTGCGGTCCACCCGAAACCTCTCCTCCGTCCAGGCCGGGTCCGGCGGAGAGACGTGGCCGCTGAAATCGTCCTCGGAGGCGGGCAGCGGAGAGTCGGCGCTCCGCTCGCTGTTGGAGAGGGAGCCCGGGTCCGGCTGAGGAGAGTAGCTGCTCGGAGGGGTAAGCTGGGCGGCCATGGTTTACAGAAACGCCGCTGCTCTGAGGCCACTGTTCTCCACACGCACAGAAAGACGGAGATTTTCATAGAACGACTCAGCAGACGTACTTTCTCTCGTTTCTTGCCCGTTACTGTTCGAGTCCCCGTTCAGAAAGCCCGTCTAACCCCCGTCATCCTCCCGCTGACCCTCTCCTGCCACTCCGGCCGAGGCTGAAAACCGTTGAAGAAAACTTAACGAACTTTTTTAAAACGTTCACGTGCCAAAATCAGAAGCCCAGCGCGCGCCTCCCCCAGCGTTCCAATCTCGAGCGCGAGGAGGGGGCGGGACCCCAGAATTCCCTCGCGCTCAAGTTTAAATACACGTGAAATTTAATCTTTAAAGGTAAGATCACATTTTTATGGAAGCATATTTCCTGCACTTATTCACTTAAAATATAAGCTTTCCACTAAGTCATAATTACGAAATCCTAAATAGTGTATGAATACTAAATAGATAGGTACTGAGTAAAATAAGCATTTTGTTTTGTTCTATAAACTACGAACAACATTTCTCCCAAATAAAAATAGTCATTTACAGCATTTATTTGCAAAAAATGAGAAATGGCTGAAATAACAACAAAGGTTAAGAGCTTTCA
This sequence comes from Astyanax mexicanus, assembly GCF_023375975.1. Classification (NCBI taxonomy): domain Eukaryota; kingdom Metazoa; phylum Chordata; class Actinopteri; order Characiformes; family Acestrorhamphidae; genus Astyanax; species Astyanax mexicanus. The sequence continues at coordinate 31,068,870 of NC_064421.1, read as the reverse complement.
GACCTCAAATAATGCAAAGAAAACAAGTTCATATTGTAAAATCAAAGAAACTCATAATTTCTAAGCGGTCCATTATTTTTTTTTCAGAGCTGTATATATATATATATATATAGAGAGAGAGAGAGCAGGAGACATAGTGCACATAGTCGGGTTTATGTTTTAATCAGACTGCTATGAAATGCTAAGTCATAATTTTGAGATGGTAAGTCATAATTATGAGATGCTAAGTCAAAGTTATGACATGGTAAGCCATAGTTACTATATGTTAAGTCATAATTATGAGATGTTGCTAGGTGGTTGCCTGGGTGTGGCTAGATGGTTGCTATGTGGTTGTCATGGTATCCAAGAAGGGTTGATATGGTATGTTTTACAATCTTAAACTTTAATGAAAAATAAGCCTATTTGTAATACAGTTTAAAATTACCTGTAGCCATAAAATAATGCTAATAATGCTTTTGTTTGCTTAGTCCAGTGTAAAGAAACCATCAAAGCTATATAACACAAACATATCACACATTCTGTAAATAACAACCTTACACAGCAATATTTCCTGATTACTGCAAAACAATCAGCCACCAGTGTTTTTTTTATTATTCTTTTTTTAATGCAAAATAATAAAAATAGTTTCAGTATAGATTGTTATTACTATACAATAAAACATCTAAAAGAAAAGGGTGTATCTATAACACAGGAAAAAGAAATCACTTTCAAAATATTTCCTCTTGCATTTTGTTGTTTTGGCTTTTCCCAAATTCCCAAACTCTGTTATAAGCAGTTAGCTGGTTGACGATGACTCTTGCGATCCTTTGTATCTTTTCAAAAAAGAAAAAAATAAAGATAAAAGCAAAAGGCTTCACTGCGTAAAGCAGCTTCAGTTACAGGATATCCTCTGTAAAGAAAACGAAAAAAACTCAACCAGTTTTGATTCAGGTGCTTTACAGTACCATCTGCACTATTGTCCACATGCAACCATTTGAAACCCTGCCCATCCTGGGTGGCAGAGGCAATTACATGGCATATTTCTGAGTCCATTCTCTAGCCAGTCGGTTGTACCTGAGAGTGAGAGGGTAAGAGACAGAAAAAAAAAAGAGACACGGCTTAGCATCAAACTTAACTTTATTATACATTTTTTCCTATTTTCTCACAATGTAGCTAGGCCTATTCAACTGCTACTTGTGCGCTCACGGGACTCCGGCAGCTGATGGTGAGCTACATGACAGTGACCTCCCGATCATAGTGACAGGACTTAGCCAGCAACAATAACTTTGAAGCAGCAATAGGCATGAATTGGTATATTTTGTTAAAGGTGGGGAGTGTAATTCACTTTTACACCGCTATACACATGTCCCTTATGAACTGCTGTACATGTGCATTTGTTGATGAATTGAGAGATACAGAATAGAGTTTCGGCCCCAAAATTTCAACCCAACTCTACCTGAGCCTGTGCAAGATCTGTTCGAGCTCGACCTGGTCTGCCCCATAAAACTGCCATTATGAGCCCAAGCCTGATTTAAACGCCATCATTGTTTTTAGTAAGTAGTAGGGGGTGCCATATTGTATTGTATGCAATAATATTGCCAACATTTTAAAATATCATGAACAATATTATATCCTGAAATATCGTGCCATATCACCCAACACTAATTATTACATGAGGGTACTACTTTTTTGCTGTTTTTAGAAAAATGAATACTGTTCTCATTTCCCATCATATATCTATTTTCATAGAGACATCTGTCCAATATCATTTATTTTACTTCAGTTCTGAATATATGGAGATATTTGGAGGGCATTATTAGTAGAAATCTGATAAAATTCTTGCATTTTTTTATATCTCAGTTAGAGGTGTGCCATATAATATCCTATGCAATAATAAAATTACATTTTCATTTTGTTACAGTAGTGTATTCTTGAACACACATACATTTTTTTCAATTCAGTGTTTTGTCATAAGTATCATTATCGCAAAAAAGGCATGAAATATCATGATTCTATTCTAGGGGCATATCGACCACCCTTGTCAATTACAATTCTAATTTGTAGGTGCTTGTAGCTACTTCCAGATTTTTGCCCAACAAAAGTTTCTATTATTGTGCCTGGTGGCCACATACACAGCACCACGACGTTTGCGGCGCCCTAACTGACCGATGAGCAAATGCTTTTACTTAACGCCGAGTGAACGGCTTCGGCTGCAAACAAGTTGAGGAGCTGTGGTGTGCCACTGCACAGAGCAGCGCTGCATGATTATGTCAGTATCATCACAACGTCATCATTGCAGTGTGATTTGTTACTTTGCAATATCCTGATCAAATATCATAAACATAGCATTAAAAACATAGGCCTACATCATAGACCATTTTCCAGAACCTGACCCAGCAGAGCCTGAGGAAAGTGGTGGGAAACCGGGAGTTCAGGTTGGGAATTGGATCGGGCTCGAGCAGACAATCTAAACTCTATACAGAAGAAACATCTGTGGAAGTGGAAGAAAACATGTGGACTGAGGCAGTAGCATAATATTTTACACAAATATATCTTGGGTTAAAGTGTTATGAAGTTGTGTAGAGGGGCCTCCTGTGTAAAGTTCCATAGTAGTGCAGTAGCAGTGTTCCAGCTGAGAGTGGGAATGATATAGATGCCATTCTCTTTGTTACAGTCAGGCAGAAGCCACGTTCCTGTACCCGGGTGACAGCTGAGGTTGGCTGCATTTCTCAGCCACCACCGTAACTGTCTGTTCCTTCATATACAGCCTAGAAATGTGGTTGACATTCAAAGCAATTTGCAGGGACTCAACCGATGTATCCTTCGCCCTCAATGTGAAGCGTCATCTTTTATGCATGTGTGTCAGTTACACAGTGCAAAATATTCAGACAGATGTCAGATAATGGTCAAAATAAAATGATTGGTAAACAGTCTAACCAATCCAATGCTATTTTTTTTAGAAGTATATAAAAAAGTATATAAAGTAGGGTTGCAGCGGTAACCGGTTTCACGGTATACCATGGTATTAAAATGCACGGTTATCATACCGTGTGTATTTGCTTATTACCGGTAAAACGCAAGCCAGCGGAGAAACTCACCCGCGCATGTGCAACTCTGCTCACGTTTTTTTCATATGTTAAAACCAGACTCGGTGTGAAAGCCTTAAAATAGTAATCTCTATTGTGAGGATCATGTCAGAAATAAATCCCCTCTTTCTGCAGTATCTGGTTATATACCAACTTGGCAGTAAAACGAACGTTTACAACAGTTGTTGATCAGACACTGACCCAGGCTCAGTTTATCAGATATTAAATAATTTAAACTTATATATATATATATATATTTTTTTTTATATATATACACTCTTAATGCCCTTAAGAGTAGTGGAAAAAACTAATTTCCTTCACCTGATGGTGTACAGCTTATTTTTTTTAAAGGAGACATTATCTATATAATTGTTCCAGGTTTCTACAATAAATAGTTAATTGAACAAAAAACCTTTGTTGAAATTTCTTTAAGGTTCAGTTTAATAATATATGTAACAAACTGTGATACCGTGATAACCGTGATACCGTGGTATTTTCTGAGACGGTTATCATACCGTGAAAATCTCATACCGTTGCAACCCTAATATAAAGGCAAAGGTTGCACTTTCAGGTCTAATCAGTGTGAGTGCGATATGGAAAGATGCCTTACTTGTCTTTGTCTGATTTGTAGGTGTGCGCTATGTCTGGAACTAAAGGGTCGTCTGGGTTTGGGTCACACAGTAGCGAGCATATGGATAACAACACTGGAAGACAACAAACACAAACACAAAAGGTCAGATTTAATTACTATGTTTAATCTAGCATTATTTAAAAAAAAGGGCACTTACATACACACACAAACTATATAGACAAAAGTATTAGGACATCTGCTCATTCATAGTTTGTTACAAACTAAAGGGTATTAAATAGAGTTTATCCTGCGTTTGCTGCAGTAACAGTACATTCTGAAACATTGCTGTGAGAATCTCATTGCATTCAGTGAAAAGAGTAAGTCTGATCTGTGTGTTATTTGCACCTGCCATTGTCAGGCGGCAATCAGCTTAGGCTAAGCGTAGCTTAAGGTGGCATGTGGCTAACTTGCTAACATTGCATTCATCATATATTTTATCCATGACTGCATGCAGTGAACCATCACATAATGAATAATACTAGTACATCCCCATTTCAAACAAGCCTATACTATACTTATAATTCAGATGTTGCATGAATCACCCAGAGTTATGTGGCATGTAATAAAAATTTCAAGAGCCCCTGTCTTACCTTACCCATAAACCTTCAGCAGTCTCTATTATACATAGGCCAGTCAATTCTTTACAACCTCACCTTTAGACACGGTGAGGGCAGGACTCCACTGTGAGCGCAGGATGTCTAGACAGATACTGCCGTTACTATTGATGTTAGGATGGTAGATTTTTGTTGTGAAGGCAACCTAAGGGGTAAGAGAGAATTAAGATGTCGATCAGTGTGATCAGAGCAGCGCCGCAACAGGCAGCCTACGCTCGCACCGCGGCATTGATAATGAGACTTCGTGATGCTGAGAGTCTGATGTTAAGCCAAGTTTAAGGGTTAACTTTACCTAGCACTCAGTATCTTTAACTGAGGCTGTATCTCTGAAAACATTTTGTCTTTTGAGTTTTAGAGCTGTAAATTTGACTGTCGGGGAAGGCAGGTAGGCGTTCTCTACTGCAGTGCTGTTAGCCAATCAGAGGTGATATGTTTGCATGTATGAATATTTATGAGCAAGAGCCAAATCCTGTCTTTCGTCAGAGACCAGTAATTCAGTGATCTAAAGCAGGGCTAAATAGAAACACTTGAGCACTCACAAAAAATAAAATGAATAAAAAATGATGGAATGAGACCCTTAAGACAGTTCTGCCTGAAGATCACAAGCATCCAATATTGACTCCCCTTGACCTTATTTGCCTTGTCCCTTGCACACAGTTCTCCAGATTTATCCAAACATCTCATTTGATGAAAGTTAGCGAGAGACAGAGCAAGTAAGAAAGAGGGAGAGACAGCTTTAGGAAGAGAAGACTGGGCGTCCCAAGAAGACAACACCCCAAGAAGATCCTCAAACACCAAACGAGTCAACAGCAGAATAGGCTACCCACAAGCAACCCACATACTCAGCTCTGTTGCTCCTCCCACAATGCATGTTGCTTAGAATCATATCACCACTTAAAAGAAAAATTAACAGGCTTTTCAAAAAAATTTTTTTTTATCAAGAAACAACAAAAAAATAATGTAACAAATACAAATTTCATTATATTCTATGCTATGTTTTATGTCTATGTCTTGTAATTGGCATTGTATGATTAAAAAACATAAACAAAAATGTATCTACAGAATAGTAGATCACAGATCCTGAGGTTACTTCTCAGCTTACCTTAGGTGGTTTAAAGGGGTAGTCTGTAGGGAACTGTATAGTCAAGAAGAAAACACCACCCTGAAATGGACTGTCACCCTGAGAGCAGGAAAGAAGAAATTGAAAATTAGTAACATATAGTGTGTTACAACATTAATAACATAATTAAATTGTTTTACACTTAAACTATTTAAATAAGGCAGCTAACAAGTGATGTAGCTAACACACCGTCTCTTAAAACCACTTGGAGGTAAGTCAATATCCTCTAATAGACATTTCATGGCAAAGCTCAGTCTTTAACAGGTGCTTACAGGTAGTGAGGGACACTCCTGCTCTGGTAGTGGAAGGTAGTTTGTTCCACTATTGGGGAACTCTGTATGAGAACAGTCTGGATTGCTTTGTGTGAATGTTTGGTAAAGCTAGGCGACGTTCACTGGAGAAGTGCAGCGGTCAGGGGGTAACATAGAACTTTATGGGGCGAGGGCATGTAGGAGAAGCCTGTTCCATCATCATCTTGTAGGCAATCTTAAGAGCTTTGAATTTAATACGAGTAGCAACTCAATTAGCAACTAGTGCAGCTCAATGAGCAGTGGAGTGACGTGGCCGTATTGGCTGGTTAAAGACAATGTGCGCTGCTCGATCCAGGAAAATGCATTGAAGAAGTTGAGGCATGAGATGACCAACGCTTGTACCCACTGGTGGTTTACAGTAATTTTCATTATTTGTAAACTTTGAGTTATTCAGTCTGGCGTTCACCAAAAATATAAACATGTTCAACATGTGCACCAGGAATACATCATAGAAGGCGTTACTACCCACAGTGGACAGTGCAGTGGGTGGTAATGATTGTGATCGGCAGCTCTGAGTTAGAAACACAAACAAGTGACTTCAGTAGAAATCACTTCCACAGGTCAGTGTAGCTTCTTTTACATCCATGGAACATGGTAAAAGTCATGGGACATCATACAAGTTCCTGTCCCATGACATTTGGCATGTTGATGTATATTTAAAATGCATTTTTAAGAAATGTACTTACTGGTCCCATTATAGTAGCTTGCCAGTGAAACACTGAAACACAACACACAGCAGGGTGAGAACAACAACCATTTAATTTCCCTTTATTCATCTGCTAAATGTATGAGAGTTGAGAATATTGTTAGCCATCAGCCAAAATATTAAAACCATCTGCCTAATATTGTTCACGCCCCCAATTTGTGCTACTAAAACACCTCTGACATCTGGATATTCTGGCAAGAAGATTATTCTAACAACATTCAACACATCATCTAGCAACACCAGTTCAGTAGGTTGTGAGGTGAGCCTCCATAAGAATCAGTGAGGACTGGTCCCATAATCCCTGGTTGGTCGTCCTTGGAGAACATTTCGTAGCTACTGACCATGGCAAACTGGGAACAACCCAAAAGAGCTACTTGATGTTTTTAAGATAGATTTGATCCAGACATATAACCATCACAATTTGGTTCTTGTCAAAGTGTTTCAAATTCTTACATTTGTCCATTTCTCCTGCTTCAACACATAAACTTTAAGAAATTATTGTTTACTTGATGCCTAATATATCCACTCAGATCATTTACAGATCATCAGTTAACTCAATGAAGCTCTTTGCTTTTAATGTTATGGCTGATCAGTGTATGTGACTGCATGTTTGCGGTTTGCTGAGAACCATGCTTAAAGAAATACTCACAATCCTCGCCCATTGGTCCCGCTGAACATTGTGAAGGAGGGTCTCGCTGCAAGTCCTGTAACTCCTGCAAACACACGCACACACACACACACACACACACACACACACACACACACACACACACACACACGTACATAGAGACACTTTAGAACAGTTCTTTGCTTTTAGATACCGAAAAATCTGTTTGTACAACATTTCCATATGTGTTTTGCCTACTGTAATGGAAAATTCCAAGGAAAAATCCATAAATCAGGATGCTAGTCCTTTAGCGTGAAGTCAGTTTGCAGGAATTTGAGAAGGCAACAGCTTGACAGCATTACCATCCTTATACCCAAGCCCCTGCTGGCTCATTTTGGCCAGTGCCAGGGAACTGCAGGAATGGTGACTTCATTTCCATTCGAAAACTGACTCCAGATTAAAGAACCAAACATTAAGGCTATGCTGTGGTAACAGCCCAACAGCAATCAGGCTGAGCAGTGACCACACACTATATGTCCAATAGATTATGGACACCCCTTCTAATAAATGCATTTATTTAGCTAGTGCACCCATTGCTGACACAGATGTGCAAACACACACACACAGCTTGAGATAGTAGTATTGACAATACAACAGGAGTCTTTGGAGCTGAAAAAAAAAAAAACTTTTAGTGCCATGCCAACCTAAAGATAGATATGGGTTAAAGAAGTATAAAGCCCCCCAGCACTGAGGTGTGCAGCAGTGGAACTGTGTTTTCTGGAATAATGGACCATCAAAATTATCTTTATTTGTCATTATACCAGATATAACAAAAGTAGGTGGTAATCCTCTCTAGTGTTAAAAGCAATAAAATTAGAAACCCAAATAATTCACCCAAAAATATTACAAAGAATTTCAATAAAACATTTACAAAAAAAATAAAAAATAAATAGTCCTATATTGTGCTTTTTAGTGCTCGTACTACAGTGGGATTTATCATAGGATGATCATTTGACATCCTCACCTGGCTAATGCTTATAGAGTCTCTCAATGCAAACAAAAACCCTCACAGAAATGTGGCAAAATCTACTCCAACTGTTTTCAATCAATGGGATGTTGATCAGGTGTGAGTGGGTGAAGCCCCATTTTTTTGAGGATCTATCTAAGTTTGATTTTCACAACACATTTGTGGAAGTGTATCATGAAGTGTTTTATACACCAATCCTCAGTCAGACAGATTGTGCAGAAATTCATCATTGTAACTCCAATAAATTTGTAGCCATTGCCAGGAGAGGTCAACCAACAAAGATCACTCCAAAAGCAAGAAATATAACAGTCCACAAAGGATCTTCAGTTACACAAAGGATCTTCTGAGAGAAACATCTAGTCCAATACTGCATTTGGGCCTAATTTATGACTGGAAAAGTCTCCCTGTGTTTGTCTGTGGCATGACAACTGCTGGCATGGCTGCACAAACACTTTGGAGTAAGCCATGTAATTACACTGTTTCTAAACCTATGCACACATCACACAGTTTGATAGCTGAAATCAACACTGCAACCATACCCTGAAAACAGGCCAAATCATACTGGCAGGGAACGAGTTTCAGTTTTGTAGAGTAATTCTAGTAATATACGTTATTTGTATAGGTAACATTAGGTAATGGACTAAAATTAAAAGCATTAAAAGCATTAAACAAAGTGCTGGAAAGTACTTTTAAGACGAGCTATGTCTAATAAATTAATACTATTAAAATTTCGGGGCACAGTGAGAAGCACATACCCAATACAGAATAAATTATTGTATCATGTAGTTTCTAAACTACCTTGTTTACATGTGTTTAGTGGAGTCTAACAAATTCATATCACAGTATAATAACTCCTTAGCGTAAAAAAAACAATGTGAGTCTGTCTAGATTAGCGTTTACTGATGACCCTAGACTGATAATTTTTTTCTGATTGTATTTTACTTTCAACCATATAATGACCAAAACCTTTTTTGTTGTGTTTGCCATCTGTTGTACTTAAAACAATCAAGCATGGCTAGGGTAAGAACCCAGAGGAACAGCAGCACACCAGGAAAGAAAATCAACAAAGGGTTGCAAAGTGTGCCTTTAATCCAAAGAAATGTCTCTGGCATCCTTATGTTTTTTAACAAAGTGGAATAGGCGGTGTTTCTGTTCACCCACCTAATTTTAAACTGTTTGGGCATTTCCAGCAAGCAAAACCCCTATTTTTCACACCTGACTAGTAAATTCACACCTGACTAGTAAACTCACGTGACCAGTAAACACTCCTGACTAGTAAAATACACCTGAGTAGTGAATTCATCTGACTAGTAAACACACCTGAGTAGTAAATTTACACCTGAGTAGTAAACTCACACCTGACTAGTAAACTCAGCTGACTGGTAAACACACCTGAATGGTAAACACACCTGACTAGTAAACTCACCTGACTGAAACCCCAGATTCTATATCAGTTTTTAAGAACCTGTCTCGACTGATGCGTTTTGTTTTCTGTGCCAAACAATCATATTGACTCGCAATCCAATAGTAAACGTGTCTATAAATATCTTGACTCGATACGGCGATACGGTGTTTTAACCGTATCGGCCACCCACAGGGGAACTTATTACCGATCAGCAGCGAGCCCTGCTTCAGTAAACAGCTATAATCGTGTCCCTGCTTTTCTCTGTACTCCAACACAGCCGGCTTTGTTCTCGACATTGAGCTGATAAGTGCCTCAACAAACATCCATTAACTGACCCTTCCTTTCAGGACCAAACGGAACCGTTTACACAGCGCTCAGCACAGCCGGCCCGCTGTCCGCTCCAGTTTATTACAATAAAATATTAAAGAAAGCGGATCTTTACCTTCTGAATCCTTTTCATAGCCATCACACTCTCCCACCAATCACAGCCTCTCTCTCTCTCTCTCTCTCTCTCTCTCTCTCTCTCTCTCTGTGAAGTGCACGCAGCAACTGTCAGAGATTTATTTCAAAATAAAAGTCCACTGAAACTTCATCGGCCAAAACACAGCTCTTTTAGCTGATGCTCCCAACAAGCCTACAATTAATATACAGTTAAACATGCATTCTTATGAATAAGTATATGTTAAATGCATTTAGAAATATTTGATAAAAATTTTCTGTGTGGGTTATAAAAATTATAATTTTTCCTTAAATTTAGATTTAAGGCATTTGTGTAATACCATACGACTTGACATGTGTTGTTTTTTGGTAGGATGGAAATGGATGCCATTAAAAAAAAACATTTGTTTATACTTTTGGTCGGTTATCATAAAAACAGGGAGTTTATTTTGCACTAATGCGAGAGATTAAAGCAAATAAAACAAAAATAAAATGCTGTTAATAATATCGGTGCATAAAATCAATATATGTGCACGAGGCAACACTTTTTGGGTTCTTTTAATTAGCTTTGTTGCTGTTTCTTTTTAATAATTTTATTTCTGATTTTTCTCCCAATTTGGTTATCCAATTGTCTCACCCCTTTGTGTCCCCATCACCGGTGGCACCTGCGACCCTTGGAGGATGTAGACGAGCACATGCCTTCTCCGACACGTGTGAAGTCATCACCTCTTTTTTCGAGCTGTTGCTGATGAATCATTGCCTGAGCAGCTAGCAGGAAAGCACAGCGGCTAGGTTCCGATTCATCCGTTCACAGACGCCTTGTGCCGCCCAGCACCACCTTTAAGCGTAAAGGGAGAGAGCACCATCTACCCACCCGGAGGGAGCAGGGCTAATTTTGCTCCCTCTGAGCGCCGGCCCACGTCGCTTTTGAAACTCTGATGCCAATCACCAGGCAAACTTGGGCTGATTTCTAATGGTATCTGTGACTGCTTATTATTTTTTTCTGTTTTTGTGCTTGATAAAATAAAATAGCAGAGTGGAGCTATGGCTGCTCTGCCCCTGGTGATGCTATGGTATGTTTTCACAAAAATAGAACATTATTGCAGAACCTTCACCTAATTTGTTGGTACTCTTCACTAAACCCTGTTTAGACTCGCCTCTAGATGTCCGACCTCTTAGATTAAAAAAGATTTGTGTTTTTGAGAAGCAGGGGAAGCAGGCGAAGAGGCCTGTGTTATGTGTGTGTTGATGTGGTCTGTGGTAGGAGCAGGATTACCGTGATTCATTTTCAGCGGAGCATGCAGATGTTCTGACCACTAATCGCAAATTAGAGCTAATCCACTAACACACAGAGTATCAGACAGAATTACAGCCTCCAAACACACTCACAACACCAGCAAAACGTGCCTCCACTCCTGTTTGTTTGCTGGTTTGGAGGTAATCAGCTTGGGCTTTGTGTGATTTGGTGTAAAGCTGCCAGATTCCATCTTCTACCTCCCCAAAGCCCAGCAGCTTTGATTGGCAGGCACCTTTGGAAATACACCAGTGGTTATTAAAAGCTGCAGGTCTACATCTGCTCACACACACAAACAGGGTATGTTTATGACATTATTTTGGTTGCATTCAGGAAATTTGGAAGGTGGTTGAACTGCCCGGTTGTTTGACTAGTAAAGCCTGTAGCTGCATGGTATGTCCCCTAGAGGGTACCACCCCCTTCGATAAAAATTCAAAACACCCAAGCTATTGCATGATGTAGATAGCTACTGACCACTGCATACCGAGAACACCCCACAATACCTGCCTGAAGTTTTGAAGATGTTTTGAGTCATCTGGAGTCATCTAGAACATCACAGTGGTTTTATTGTTGTGGCTGAAAAAGAGAACATTCTTTAGATTTGCCAAGAGATTGAGATCTCAGTTTAATCCTAGACCTTCTTGTGGGCCATGATGACTAGTTTGAGAATCATCACTGCCCTGTTTTCAATTTAGGTATCACATAATAAATTCTCCAAAGCCTCTGATATTTAAGGTAATAGGTGATATTTTTATATATTGTTTATTATTGAGAACCTCTATATAACAATAAAAGGGTTCTCTTTGTGCTTAGTGATGTAAGTCTTGGGTGGAGCTGCTCAGATATGTTCTCTACACACTGGTTTTACAATATCCAACAATATATACAATATTTTTCCTACATACAACTAAGGAGTGTAAATGTGCTCTTTTGCAAACTTCAGGCTTGCAGCAATGTGCTTTTAGTAAGCAGTGGCTTCCTTTGTGGAGTCCTAACATAGACACCACGCCTGTTCGAGATTTTTTTCTGTAGGGCTCACCACATTGATGAGTCTCCGTTGTGCTCTTGAGGTAAGTTGTGCTCTTGGGGAGGTGACTGGATGCCCACTTCTTGGCAAAGTTGCCACAGTCCCAAATTGTCTCCATTTATAGATTGTTTACCTTACTGTAGACTGACAAATTTCTAAAATTACCTTTTTTTAGCTTTATGTAAATCAAAAATGTTATTCTAGATCCTCTGAAAGCTCGTTTTGGTGTGGCATGGTTTACATATGTCGTCACTGCCTCCTGGCACCGGCTGTCTATGTTATTTTCAGCTAGCGCTATGGGATGTGAACAGTGGTTTTTAGTAAGCTTCTTGTGGACTTTTTAAGTTATTAATGCCGTTTTAAATGTCAGGGCTCTCCGGATTCTAGCAAGGAGGTGTGGAGCTACTTAGAGCCTGGATAACGGTAAAAAAAACGATTTATCGGGGTAAATTATGCCCCGTGTCACCCAGTCTAGAGGGTGTTTGGACAAACTGTTAAAATTTCTGGATCTCGGAACGCTGTGGGAGAATGGAGGTGTGCTATTGATTAAAGGTAAGTACTTTTTATCACGTTTTACTACATCAAAAGTCCATTTTACAACGGAGTTCTCTTTTAATGAACTATTTTTATTGTATGCACGCTTAGCTGTCCTTGTCAGGTGCGGGTGCAGGGAGGACGCGGAGGCGGACGCAAATGCAAACAAAAAGGGATTTATTAACGAACACAAATACAAATTACACAGGGATTTACCGAAAAACAGGACTGAGGAAACTTGGGAAAACATGGAGCACTGACAGAAGATAAACGTACAAGGATCGACACCGGGGAAATGGAACACGGACCTTAAATAGAGGTGCACACACACAGGGAACAGGAAACACCTGGGACGAAGGGGCGGAGCTACAAATGAACACAGGTGAGTGGAAAAACCCTGGGAATGAAACACAGACCTGAGAATAACACAGACATGAGAAGCAGACAGACAAAAGACCTGACAAAACCCCCCCTTTAACGCGCAACTCCCGGGGCGCGTAAAAACAGATCCCCAGGAGCCGGGCAAGAGGGGGTGGAAAACACAACAGGATACCAAACAAGACTAAGACTGAGCACAGACGAGAGGAGACTGGCCAAAGGACGGGACAGGAAACTGAAACACAGACTGGACACTAGACAACAAAGGGGACTGGACTGGAGATCGAACAGGGGACTGGACTAAGGATGTGAACGGACATTGGACGTCAGACTGGACACTAGACACAAATGGAGACTGGATATTGGGCTGGACAGGGGATGGGAAACGAGACTGAACAGGGGACTGGACAGTGGGCACAAACGGAGACTGGACATCGGGCTGGACAGGGGATACATACTGGGACTGGAATGGAGACCGGGGAGGTGGGAAAAGCAGAGACCGGACAGGGGACGAGAACTGAGACTGGACAGAGGGCTGTACATCGGGCAGGGATGCAGACAGGGCAGGGGACATGAACAAAGACTGGACAGGGGACGGAGACTGGACGAAAGACTGGACAGGGGGTTGGACGTTAGACTGGGACAGAGACTGGACTGTGGACGAGAGAACCGGGACAAATACACTTACAGGGACAGAAACTAGCACAGTGATGGGGACAGGAACAGAAAAACCTAAGGGGACAGGAACATGAACGAACACAGATACGGGGACCAGGACAGGGAGAGACAGGGGGACCAAAAACATAGGAGGGTGCCCAGGACCAGCAAAAGTCTGTGGGGACAGCCTGGGCACAGTACTGGTGGCAAAGTCAGGAGGCCTTGCTGGCCTAGGGACACGGGGCCTAGGGCCAAACATTGTTCTTGGAGCAGGTACAGGAACAGGAGCGGCGGGCACCGCTGGCACTGGAGCTGAAGCAGTGGGTACCACGTGGGTGGCAGGCACTGCAGACACAGGAGCGGTGGGCACCGCTGGCACTGGAGCTGAAGCAGTGGGTACCACGTGGGTGGCAGGCACTGCAGACACAGGAGCGGCGGGCACCGCTGGCACTGGAGCCGAAGCAGTGGGCACCACGTGGGCGGGTGCAGCTTGGGCAGGCGCGGCGGGTGCCGCGGGCACAGAGTCAGAGGCGGCCGGAGCCGCGGGCACAGAGTCAGAGGCGGCCGGAGCCGCGGGCACAGAGTCAGAGGCGGCCGGAGCCGCGGGAACAGGGTTAGAGGCGGCCGGAGCCGCGGGCAGCGCTGATACAGAGACGGCCGGAGCCGCGGGCAGCGCCGATACAGCTGGCGAAGACGCCGATTCTGCGGGAGCTGAGAGTGTGGCTGCCGCCAAGATCCGGCCTGGAACCGCAGATTCAGCAGTGGGCGAGGCTGTAGAAACCGGACCGGAGCTTGCTTCTGGAGCAGGAGTCGCAGACCTGGAATCCGGCCAGGCTGGAGAGCTGGAAGCAGGTGGGGCTTGAGAGCTGGAAGCAGGTGGGGCTTGAGAGCGCGGTGGAGCTAGCAGGCTAGCTAGCTTAGCCGGAGCTTCAGAGAGCGGCGCTGCCGCCGGCGCTTTCTCGGGGGGCGGCGCGGCCACCGCTGAAGTCTCGGGGAGCGGATGAGCCGCGGGGGTCTCGGAGCGCGGAGCCTCAGCCGCGAACTTCTCGGAGCGCGGATGAGCCGCGGGGGTCTCGGAGCGCGGAGCCTCAGCCGCGAACTTCTCGGAGCGCGGATGAGCCGCGGGGGTCTCGGAGCGCGGAGCCTCAGCCGCGAACTTCTCGGAGCCTCAGCCACCGCTGAAGTCTCGGGGAGCGGATGAGCCGCGGGGGTCTCGGAGCGCGGAGCCTCAGCCGCGAACTTCTCGGAGCGCGGATGAGCCGCGGGGGTCTCGGAGCGCGGAGCCTCAGCCGCGAACTTCTCGGAGCGCGGATGAGCCGCGGGGGTCTCGGAGCGCGGAGCCTCAGCCGCGGGGGTCTCGGAGCGCGGAGCCTCAGCCGCGAGCTTCTCGGAGCGCGGATGAGCCGCGGGGGTCTCGGAGCGCGGAGCCTCAGCCGCGGGGGTCTCGGAGCGTGGAGCCTCAGCCGCGAGCTTCTCGGAGCACGGATGAGCCGCGGGGGTCTCGGAGCGCGGAGCCTCAGCCTCGAGATACTCGGAGCGCGGCGTCTCGGCCGCGGGATTCTCGGAGCGCGGCGTCTCGGCCGCGGGATTCTCGGAGCGCGGATGAGCCACGGGAGACACAGAGCGTGGCGTCCCATCCGCTGGCTTCACGGAGCGTGGCGTCTCGGTCGCGGGATTCTCGGAGCGCGGCATCTCGGCCGCGAGATACTCGGAGCGCGGCGTCTCGGCCGCGGGATTCTCGGAGCGTGGATGAGCCACGGGAGTCACAGAGCGTGGCGTCCCATCCGCTGGCTTCACGGAGCGTGGCATCTCGGCCGCGAAAGTCACTGAGCGCGAGTAGAGTACAGCCCCTGGGGGAAACGGCAATGGAGTACGGGCTGGTGCGGGGTAGAGCTCCTCCTCCTCCTCGGAGCTACTGGGCGCACATCCCAGGTAGTCCCACGGGCTGCGCGCCACTTGCCTCGGGTACTCATGGCTACTGCCAAACACGGGATGAGACCCGAGGCTCAACGCACCAACCCTTAGCGCCCCCCCAAGAAAATCCTCCCCCGTAAAGGGATCCTCTTTATGCTGGCGGGACCCCTTAGAACGTCTACCCCGAGGCCTGTGGCGTCCTTTAGGCCTCGGGGATTCCAACGCCGGGGTCCCGCATGGTGCATGGCGGATCGCCAACCTGGAGCCGGTCCACTTGTTTGTTGCGTCCATATTGAGGTCGATCCTTCTGTCAGGTGCGGGTGCAGGGAGGACGCGGAGGCGGACGCAAATGCAAACAAAAAGGGATTTATTAACGAACACAAATACAAAATACACAGGGATTTACCGAAAAACAGGACTGAGGAAACTTGGGAAAACATGGAGCACTGACAGACGATAAACGTACAAGGATCGACACCGGGGAAATGGAACACGGACCTTAAATAGAGGTGCACACACACAGGGAACAGGAAACACCTGGGACGAAGGGGCGGAGCTACAAATGAACACAGGTGAGTGGAAAAACACTGGGAATGAAACACAGACCTGAGAATAACACAGACATGAGAAGCAGACAGACAAAAGACCTGACAGTCCTGTGATGGCTCCCGTGACAAAATATTCGTATCCTTCTTGTGCGGCGCAAACTCAAAATATTTGAACGGCTAACACTTGACTCTAATTAGCTTTTTGAGGTCACTGACACAAGACATCACATACTTACTTTTCCACTAGCGCTATGATTGTGTTTTTCATGGTTCTTCTTAATAAAGACATGAATTATCAATTTTTTGTGTGATTATTTTAGACACATTGTATTTATCAATACCCTTGACCTGGATGATGATCAGATCACACTTTATGACATTTTTACTAAAAAACACGAAATTCCAAAAGGTCCATATACTTTTTCTTGCCATCGTATATGTAGATTTGTCTGATGTGATATTCACATACTGATCCTCTAAAATTATTTTTTACTACAGTGACACCAGTTGCCCTGGCAGAGTTCCCAGCCCACTGCATCCATTTCATCAGCACAGAAGACTGAGGCCAAATGAAATGAGCTGTTGTCTTGCTCTTCCAGGCGGACAGTGTTTTTGCGAATAGACAGAAAGGGTCAGTCCATGTGTTTGGGCTCTCTGAGCTGTTAAGCTACTTACAAATTAGCACATCTCTTTTTTTCTCCTTGCCTCGTTATGACAATCATCAGTGCATGTGGCTTTCCCTAGGGCCAATCCCTTCCCTTCACTGTCACACGCATCTCCTTCATCACACACACACACACAGACACACAGAAAGGGACAGGAAGAGACAGATGTTGCAATGCACCCAACAAACATGGCTAATTTCGCCCAGTTTATATCCCACTCTAAAGCCGCTGACAACAACAATCTCCTTTACACAAAAACACACACAGCACCAGAGCTCTGGAACATATGGCCATTAGGAAGTTGGTCAGTTGCCAGTCAGTGAACTTCATGCTACACTAACTGACCACTTCTGCACCCATCTGCTTTATAGCTTGTAATACATCCATTAAGTATGCAGTTTCCAACTGAAGAAGACATGAAATATGTCATGTCAAGTGTCTAATCAAACAGAAACATGTACTCACATGAAAGAATTTACATATGTTAAATGGATGTAGTGAAACATCACATCTGATCACATGAAAAACGTGATCATGTGAAAATTGCATGGTCATGCGAAAAATATGTAGTTATTTGAAAATTGTGCGATTGCACGAAAAACATCTACCTATGTGAAAATTGTGTGATCGCATGAAAAACATCTGATTATGTGAAAATTGTGTAATTGTGTAGCATGAAAAAGTTGTAATTATGTAAAAAATCATATGTTTACATAAACAACATGTGATTTTATGACAATCGTGTGATCACATGAAAACCGTGATTATGTGAAAATCGGTGGTCACGTGAAAACTTGTGATTATATGACAATTGTGTGGTAATGTGAAAAACATGTAATCATGGGATCACATAAAAAACAAACATGTAATTGTGTGAAATTCGTGTGATTACATGAAAAACAAACACGTATTATGTGAAAATCATGTGGTCACATGATAAACATGTAATAGGATAAAAATGATGTGATCACATGAAAAACAAACATGTAATTACGTGAAAATTGTGATGTCACGTGAAAAACATGTAATTATATGAAAATCGTTTGATCACATGGAAACTGTGATTATGTGAAAAATCATGTGGTCATGAGAAAAATGAGAAAAAATGAAAAACGTGTGACTGTGAAAAATGTGATTATGAAAAAAATCTGACTATAAAATAAATGTCGTCATGTTTTTTTTAGACCGTAACATCACATGTGATCACTTACAGTACTTGTTCACAGGATTCTAGGATGTGATTCTCAAACGTGAAATATGAGCAACAATTTTGAAAGGAGTTCGTTTTAATTAGGAAAAAGTAAATAAGCTATTATTAGTTTAATTAACAATTAATTCAACAAAATTAACTGTTAATTAATTTTATATTGTATTGATTTTTTTAGGCAGCATAGACGTCATTTATTTTTTTAATAAGACATTTTAGTGTAAATATTGTTATCACTCATTTACAGCACAAACCGGCCCACAGCTCACCTAAACAATAACCACCGGAAGAGAGTGACCCCTCCTGTCTGCACTGCTCTATTTCACTCCTCTCTGTGGTGTTTAATTGTAGGAAATGTATTTACATGTTTTCATAAACCAGTTTTTATTATTATTATTATTATTGTTCTATTATATTATTCTGCTCCTTCAACAATATGCAGGATTATATGCTCAGAATGAAGCTTAAAGTGAGTCCATAATCTATAATTGTTATTCTGTTAGGGGCGCTGCAGGAGAGTTGGGGGGGATTATTGGGATAAGTAGTGATTGATGATATTTTAATAGATTTAATTCCAGTGGCAGGAGTGCTCACGTCTCTGCAGTGTTTTTAATCCCTGTTTTTATTCTCCTCACTTCTGCTAATCTGTTTTTTCCTCCATCTCTCTCTCTTTCTCTCTCTCTCTCTTTATAAGCCCCTCAGAAAAACAATTACTCTGGTAATATTGACGCAAATCTAGCTTGAAATTGTCTTTAAAGCACGAGCCGTGTCGTCTAATGCCTTTATGTCTATTAAACAGATGAAGCCTTTAGATAACGGTCTGAAGCCTATCATGTAAAATCCTGCATTTGTTGATTACACTGGGGAGCTGTGGGTCCGTCATCAGTCAGATTATTCAGAAACATTTAAATAAAATCAAGAACTCATCAGAGGTTTGCATATTCATTATTTCCTCTTGAAAAGCTACAAACATGTAAACACAATGTAGATAAAATCACAACAACTAAAAAAAGAACTATGTAGATGTTTCTTCATATACAAGAAAACCACAGATGGCCAGTTAAAAATTATAAGTATTGTTATTAAAATAACAAAAAAAAAAAGAGAAATCTAGTGTGAAATGGACTTGGATTGTAGTGAAACACGAAAATGAGTTAGAAATTGTTCTAATAGCCCACCTCCGTTCTCCCTCAGCATTCCCAAATACAGTGCTTTTAGCCGATGTCTCAAAAGGCTTAAAATATGAGTATTTTTCACTATTAAAAAGCTCAAAGTAGGGCTCCGAATGCTACCACTATGATCAGGAGATTGCTGGTTCGAATCCAAGTCATTCAGCTTGCCATCAGTTGCTGGATTCTGAAAGGGCACAACAGGCTGTTCTCTCTCTGGGTGTTTAGGTTGCACTTTTTTCTTACATCACTTCCAAGATGATGATGGTCAACACAAGGTATCTGTGAGCTGATGTATCAGAGCCGAGTCGCCATACTTTCCTCCAAGTGTGCTGGTAAAGCTACATGAGCAGCAGTTTGAAAAGATGTGGTAGCTGTCTTCACAGGTGCTAGTCTTCACTCTACTGGTGTTTGAGGAATTGCTAGTGCTAGGGGAATTGGGTGGGATAATCTGCAAAGGTAAACTGGGGAAAAAATAGGATAAAAATGAGAAAAATAATAATGAGCTCCACACTTCATTGGTGAGGGTCCTGACATCAGCCTCAAGTAATGCAAAGAAAAGTTCATATTCATAAATTTTTAAGAGTTCAGAAATCAATATGTGGTGAATTAATCCTGGTTTTTAATCACAATGTTTATGCATCTTGGCATGTTCTCCTCCACCAGTCTTATACACTGCTTTTGGATAACTTTATGCCACTTCTGGTTCAAAAATCCAAGCAGTTCAGCTTGGTTTGATGGTTTGTGTTCATCCAACTAAAAACGATTGTGAAAAACAGGCATACATTCGCCGTTCTTGGAGTTATATCATTCCTAAAGTTGTTCATAAATCACTAAGATAATTTGTTATTGGGAAACACGCCCCTGTTCTTTAATTCCTTTTGTTTTGATCTAAAACTATAAGGTTTACTTTGAGTAATGGATAAGTAATGGAAATTGATAAAGTACTTCTATGTAGAACGTTTCTCACTGGAATTTTGTTGGATATTGTGACAGTGAATCAGTAATAATCTTGGTGCCTCTTATAGTGCCCATCACTGCTGTTAGTGTACAGAGTGCAGGACTGGCTGACCGGCACAATAAGAAAAACAAGGTCAGGGAGCAATTACGTGATTTCAGAGCCACTGAGTGGGAATTACAGATGATTATGTGGGGGAGGTTTAAAGCTTAGCTTCAGCGTTAAAGCACATCTGGATATTAATGTGCTTCTTAAAGGCAAAGCAAAGCATTTCTCTCTTTCTCTCTCTCTCTCTATATATATATATATTTTTCTGTCTTTTTCGTTCTCTCTCTATCTCTCTCTCTCTGTCACTGTGTCTACACTGTATGTGATTTAGAAACCACCTAAGCAATGGGACACTACATGGTTTGAGGACAGTTTGTGGCCACATAGGCGTGCAGCTAGCATCATGCTAACTGGTGTACACTAGCATCCTTATTATCCTTGTTAGCTCCATTCGCCTCATAGCTTTAGGGCAAAACTTTAAATATCAGTATTAATGTAAAATGATCAATTACTGGTGTATTAGTATTAGCTTTGCGCTAACACTGGCTAGCACTAGAGTCAGTATGTATCTGAAATTGGAATTATGATTCAGTTCATTTTTGCCCCTGATTTTCTGTGTTTTGACATGTACAATCTTAACCTTAACAGCAACATTAAATGAAAGTCCATGTAAAAAGAGTTTATTTCAAAACAGAAGCTAGACAAGCCCAGTCTCCCCTGTTTCAGCAACAGCTGCAACTTAAAGCTGTTAAATGTATTCATTAGAAGGGGTGTCCACAAACATTTGCATTCATTTCTATGATCATAAAGAAAATCATCAGAACCAAATGCACAAAAGAATCATTTATTTCGTTGGTGTTGATGTTGATGACACAGATAAAGTGCTTCATAAATGTGTGCTTTATTTCCAATAAAAATAAATAACCGTAGCATAACTTCCTTAGCTTAGATTCACGAAATAGTTTTTGATGCATCACACAAAAATAATTAAGAATAAAACATTTAAAAGGACTTATAAAATTAAAACAAGTAAACACAAACAAAAGCATCTCTGATGAGGACGGGACAGGGACATTGACGCCCAGGCTCAAATCAGAAGTCCATGTGGTTTAGCCCACGGGTGCCAGTGGTGTCCGCCCCCTCAGACTGTACAGTGTTAATGAATAATGTTGTTATTATTATTATTTGTCTCAGTTCTCGTTCTCTGAATCGCTGTTGGGCTCCGTGTGGACTGGCGAGTGTTTCAAAGTGCTCTTGGTCTCTTGCTTGGCCGTGCTGGACAAATCTATGGCCATGTCCTCTGGGTCGTCCACCACAGTGGATCCTCCTGACCACAAGAGGTCACTGTTCTTCCCTTTTACCTCTTCTGAGTACGGGTCAGAGTGCGTGGATTCGGGTGAGCCTGGGGACTTCTTGGTCATTTCAATTGACTTTTTGTGCATTCCTGCATTAAAAAGAAAAAAAGAACACAAGAGTTTAAACGTCAATCGAACTTCCAAACCTTTGATAAGAATAATATTTTAAATATTTAACATGGATTAAAACCCCTTAACTCTAGGAAACTGTAAAAACATTCATGCTTTAATGTTTAAATTCAATATTCATAACTGTATACTCTGCCCAATTTGAGGCTACATGCTTTAAAAACTTTCCTTTTTCATTAATCTCCCTCCTCTGATATATAAAAAGAAGTCGTCCACTATCTCGTTTGGAGCTGTCGCTAATGCTGCAATGCATCACTAACAATGCGCACTCAAAGAAAGGGACTGGATCTCCAGCTCTGTTACTTCAGCCAACAGATACCTGTGCTCACCAGGATCACACTGAGGGTGATAAGGGGATAAAGTGCTATGCATCCACCCAGAGAGAGCAGGGCCAACTGTGCTCTCTCGGGCTCTGGCTGCTGATGGCGAATCAGAATGACCTAGGATTCAAACTGGCAAACTTCGGGCTAACGTGCAGCGTATTGGTCTGCTGAGCTCCTCCCAAATAAAACATTTTCTGAACATTACAGTTAATGTTCGAAGAATGTTCAATCTCTCATGTTTTCTGGATGTTCTTAGAATTTTGTTATTTACCATTTTAAACGCTTTGGTAATGTTGCTGCAACATCACTTATGTCAGTGTTCAAATTTTTAGTTTTGGAAATGTTACTTTTAATGTTTTTAGAATGGTAGCGTTCGTCTAGCTGTTATGTGAGAAACTTTCTAATTACGTCTAATAATGTCCTAATTAAAACATATGAGGTCACATGGTATCAGAATGTTACTAGAAACAATATTTCTATAATATTACAAGTTAACCTTCCTGGAGCCTTTTTATATCTTTTCTAAAGTTTCTTATAATGTTCTCTGTTAGCTAGTTTGAAGCCCCCTAAAGAACCTTTTAATTGATAGTTCTCAATAGTGTCAAAAACCTATTTTTTAATGTTTGAAGAACCTCCACATACTAACTGAAGGTTTGCCTGGAACCATGTTCTATGATGATCCAGCCAAGAACAATTAAGGGGTTAACCATTCTCAGACTAGTCCAGTGGTCAGCAACTCTACACCTGGTTAAATATTTAGCCCCAACCCCAGTTCACTGCACCACTGATCCACTGGTATAAATAACTGTACTCAGCTGGATCAGTTGGTGTAAGGCCCACTTTATTAAAAGCAAGATCCCCAGAAGGAGCGTTGGTGACCACTGGTGAAGTTACTGTGAGACTTTACTGTGGGACTAACAGACAGTGCTTTCATTTCACAAGACAACTCAGCTATGTATCCGAGTGATCAAATACATATTTGAGCATTTGATTGAGAATAAGGTAGACCACCTGTTGGCTCACCTAGCAGCCAGGGAGCGCAGGAGCTCATCATGCCGTTCTTGGCGGAGTTGATGATGGATTCTGGGAGAGGGATGGAGTGACGGACCATGGCGCCGTAGAGACCGTACTCGGCCATCACGCTGCTGCGGCCCCAGCACTTCTCCCGCTTCCTCCACTTCGCCCGCCGGTTCTGAAACCACACCTGGTAAAAAAAAAATGCAGTGTATTTAATTTACGCAGTACATTTATGTAGTGCTCATATTGTGCTCATTGTGTGCTTACTAATGCTACTTCTTTTTAGTACGTATAGTGTGTGTGTTAAAGTTCTCATAGTGTGATCATAGTGTGCTTCATGAAAACTCATAGTGCATTTGTTGGTTAAACAAGGTGGTTTCATAATGTGCTCGTTGAGTACGCATAGTGTCCTCATAGTATGCTCATGTAGTACTCATTGTGCGCTCATTGAGGTCTGATAGTGAGCTCATTGAGTGCTCAGTATGTGTTCACTGAGTACTCATAGTGTGCTCATGTAGTATTCACTGTGTGCTCACTGAAGGCTCAGTGTGAGTTTAATGAATACTCATAGTTTGTTCATAATGTGCTCATTTAGTTCTCATAATGTGTCAATTGAACAGTACTAATATGATCACTGAGTGCTTATTGTGTACTTATTGAGTGCTCATAGTGTGCTCACTGAGTGCTCATTATGTAGATACTGAGGGACCGTAATGTGCACATGGTCTGCTGTGATAATATATGAACCAGTTAGTAACGCAAAGCACCTTTAATGTGTGTGTGTTTGGTGTGTTGATGTGTGTGTGTGTGTGTGTGTGTGTGGTAGGAGAATGTGCCTACCTGTATTCTGTCCTCAGGCAGTTCTGTCTTCATTGCCAGCATCTCCCGTGCATAAACATCTGGATAATGAGCTTCGTTGAAGGCTTTCTCCAGCTCCTCCAGCTGGTGTGACGTGAACACAGTCCTGAAATCAATGTTACAGATCAGCACACACACACACAGTGACTACTCTAAAATAATCACTAATGCTCTCAGCTAGACTCACCTATGTCTCCGTTTCTTCCTCTTCTGTGAATTCGCAGAGTTTTTCCCATCAGCGCGGTCCCCCGAGAGACAGTCGTCATCTGAAAATCAGGGAGAGTGTTTAGTCAGACACACACACACACATATAATTTTACAAAACATACTTAATATACTGAGAGATTTCAATCTCCCACATATGATATAGCCAATATTTGAATTTACATGATTTTTGAAAGAGGAACTTCCCAAAAACAGTTGTTTAAATTAATCTTATCATGTCCAACATGTCACAGCCTTCATAATCTTGGTTAAAACATAGAGGGACAAAATAATGGACAGAACATTTAACTAATTATTTAAAGAACCTCAGCACAATAACAACTTTTTTTAAAGGTGCTTTGTAGAACTGCATATCTAAGACAAGAATCATGAAGGAAGTTTTAATTTAAGACTGTAAGGCATTCCATGGTATATAGGGCTGAATAGTGAAGTAAGTGTTATATACCCCTTTTTTATTGTTCTCTTACTACAACATTTAAAAACCTGCGTTTTAGAAACCTAAAATTAACCTTTAATGAAATATTAAAGAGCCTCAATATAAATATATTTTTTCGTTAGGGTTAATCTGCATAAACTATTTTAAGCACTATTACTGTTTTTTATGGACTGTTTTTTTCAGCACCTACACAAGTGAACAGCGCCCAGGTGCTAAAATAAGCCCGCAGTACAGAAAACGCTGAATATGTACAGCTCGATATTTGGTGATATTTCAGATATACGATTATGATCCGACACAGTAGCATTAAACGATAATATAACGTGCAAAATAGTAATGTAGTACTGCATCTCTTAAGCATATACTATAAGGGCAGCAGCTCCACTATTTGCGCATCACAATAAAAAGACAGATTTATTAATATAATAAAAAGCCTAAATGATGAATAATAAACTCTAATAAAGGAAGTAATGATTTAATTTGAAGTCGATTTAAATTCTCACTTTTCTCTTTTAGCCTCTCTGCCGGTCGTTTCTTTTTCTCTCTATTTCCCCCTTATTTGCTCTTTCCATATTCTGTCTTGTTACTTTCTGAATTCGTTTTATACGTTTATTTTATCACGTTCTTTACAGTTTTTAAATGGTTTGTTTTGGGGGATTTTTTTGTTTCTATTTAGTTTTCCCTTCTTTTCTTTAGTCATTTGCTTTTTTCGTAGTTTTTTTTAGTTTTCCGTTTTCATTATTTATTATTTCGTTTTTGTGTCTTGTTCTACTTATTATTTTTTATAAATTTCCTTCTTTATTCTTTGGTTGCTTTTTTTCCGTTTGTTCTTTTTTTCTGTTTTATTCTGTATACATCAGTATACATTAATTTAATTTAACACTGGTAAGTATAATTATAAAAATAGCATTTATTGTATTATTTATTCTTACTGTGTCATTAAATATGTAGTTAAATATGTATTTGTATTAAATACATGTATTGTTTAAAATAGAAAATGTAAAACTTTTTTTTTCCATTGTTTTTTAAAATTCAAAATTTAAGAAAAAACAAACAAACGAATAAATAAAAGCCTCGCGCTCTTACCGGAGAACTCGTCTCGCGCCTCCACGTATGGTGGCTCGGCTCGCGCCTGCAGCAGCGGTACGTGAGCCGGTATGAAGCTGCGCGCGCCCTGATGCTGCTGCTGTTGCTGCTGGTGGTGGTGCTGCTGTTGCGCCGCAAGGCTGCACAGAAAGCCCAGGCCGAGCGGAAACGGGAACGCGCCCACCGCGCCGCCCGGGCACGCGCTCCCCACTGCCGTCGGACACGCGGCCACTGCCCCGCCGCCGCTCGCGCCGTCCGGGTCCAGTCCCAACAGGTCCGTGATAGCAAAACCTTTAGCGCGCAGCCCACCGGGCCCGTGCGCGCGTGTCTTCTCCATATCCCAACCGTCTGTTTACGCGCGCTTTACTGACTGTATGAAGGGCGGCTCGTGCCAGGGGGGCTCAATATATACCCCCCACGGGACAGCCGGCGACCAATCACCAACCAGCGATTATTTTTTTATTTTTCAATCCCGCGGATTAATTGCCACCAATTTCTGCTTTAAATCCGATAAAGATTTTCCTGCTGTCTGAACTCAGACTCCCTTTTCTTTCTCTTATGATTACATTCCATCTCAACAGCACTTTTAAACGATTTAATTCATGTATTGTTAATAATAACGACAATATAATAATAATAATAATAATAATAATAATAATAATAATAATAATAATAATCTTATTACAGCCTTTTAAATGGCACAACACAAAAAATATTTTAAGACATTAAGTTATTCCACAAAGATTTGTGCACGTAAATAATTATTTTAAAATCGGCCCATATATATATAAATTCGTGTTACCGCTAATTTTGATTGTTTTTTTTCTGCAATAAAAAACACTCCATTACCGTTGAAATATTAAAATGTTAAGCAAGTAAATTATCTATTTAAAAAAAATACAAAATATGGAAAAAACCTGTGTTTGGCACAGCACTTTGATCGATCGTCCAGTCTGTCAGGTTTTGCTAAACAGAATTAAACAGACATGATAAGTTAAGTTCAACATACAAAAACAATAGAACATATTCGGTACCGAACATACTGATGCGCATTAAACAAGTGTAAATATAATTAAATCAAGTGTAAAAAATACACGTATTATAAACATGTTATTATGTGTGATATTAAAACAAATCTTTGCGTATGTGTTGAGTGTTTTTCTGGGCAGTCACCATTTCGTTGACTTTTTAACAAGCGCCAAAAAAAAATGAATTTGACCAACCAGTAAAAATTAATTGTGAATGAATGTTTAAAAACGAGTGTGATTACGTAAAATTGCAAAATTTGCAGGTAAAAAAATCTCCATACTATTACTAATAACAAAAAGCGTTCTAATATAATTCTGAAAGTGAACGAAATTATTAATCCATATTTTCGTATTGATTATATGAATATATTATATGAATATATGTATTAGTTAATTATTGATTAATTTATTTATTGTTACGATGTTTGCTGTTTAAAGTTCTATATAATTAATGTTGTGTACTTTTATTTGTTCGTTCGTTTGTGTTTTGTTACTTTGTTTGTTTTAATATGAATCTGTTTGTTGGTTGGTTTAAGTGTTATAGCGTTTGGAGCGTCAGTCTGCAGTTTGAAAAATGAACTGTAGAATAAGTGTACCGTGTAGAGAAGTAAACTGAGGTAATTAAGGTCACACTCCTGAAACTGGTGATGTCGGTTCTGGACATGTTATGTAGCTCAGCAAAAGCTTCTGCACATTTACTTTAAGGCAAACGTAATTTTAAAAGTGATTTGTCCAAATTAGGAGCAAATCAAGATTAGATTAAAAACAGATTAGGTTTTTGGTCAGAAGCCACTTCAGGTGCAGCCGTGCCAAATGAAAACGTTTTATAAGAAACACCACAGGAACCACACTGAACACTACAGAAACCACTGAACACCGTCACAGTGTCCACAGCAACCATACTGATGACCACAGGGACCAAACTGAACACCACAGTGGCCACACTAAACACGACCAGCAGAGTGACCAGACTGACCAAAAAGTGACCACAGCGACCACAGTCTCACCTCCTAGCCACTCTGAGTTAAAGAGCAGCAATTACACTAATCGTCTTACACAAGATAATTAAAGCAAATACATTCAATTCCTCTCAGCCCATTAATCTATCAGCAGAATCAAAGCCGCCAGCGCAGAGTGAAAGCAGCTTTCAGGGCCCGGGTCCATCCTCCGTCCTGCAGGAGGCCTGTAATCCACAGCACCCTCACTAATACAGCCCACTGTAACTAACCAGCAGAGAATAACCTGCAGAGAGAGGACACACACACACACACACTGTTCTCTGCCCTGCTTTACAGTGTAAGTAAAATCAGATGGAGACTATTGAGAATTCAAATTTTCCACCTATAATATAAATAGCTTTTAACATATCTCTGCAGTTATGGAAAGAACACGCTTCAGTATTATCATAGTATAATTTGTATATCAACATCAAAATTATTATTATTATTATTATTATTATTATTATTATTACAAGTAGCAATATTAGCAGTAGTATTTGTTGTAGTAAGAGTAGTAAAAGTACATTCAATTATTATAAAATTTTACATTTACGATATTTCAGTTCATGTCGGGCATTATCCTATACTGTTATTGTTTTAAATTAATACTAAGTATCTATAATCCTTATTTATGGTAATTAATTAAATAACAGCCTTTTTTTTTAATAATTTCCGGCTATTTTAAATAACATCTATCTATCTGTAATAATATCATACAACATGTCTCTTATTGTTAATCTATCACGGTAAGTGTCAATTTAACGGTTTATTTACAGCAAGAGATCAAGCCTTTTACACCAGTTTAACGAATCATATCATCAGACAAATTACTTATTTAGACAAATATAAGTATATTTATTTCTGTGTTAGGATCGCTGTGCGCACTTTTTAAATATTATAATACTATTTTTAAAGCTTTGATTTATTTTTAGTATCAAATTAATTAAGTATCTATCTATCTATCTATCTATCTATCTATCTATCTATCTATCTATCTATCTATCTATCTATCTATCTATCTATCTATCTATCTATCTATCTATTAGACAAGATTGCCTCTTATTGTTAATGTATCACTGTAAGGGTAAATTTAACGGTTTATTTACAGCAGCGGCTGTTTCTGGCGGAAATCAAGCCTTTTACACCAGATCAACCAATCACATCAATCAATCAACCCATCAGAAAAATGAACTATAACCAGTTTTCATGTTTATAAATTCACTTATAAAATACATATTTTTGACGTAATTTCTGGATTTATTTATCAACATTAATACGTGGTCTCTTATTGTTATCACTGTGTAAATGTAACGGTTTATTTACAGCAGCGGCTGCTTCTGGCGAAGATCAAGCCTTTTACACCAGATCAACCAATCACATCAATCAATCAGCCCATCAGACAGCCCCTCGCGCTCGGAGCCTCGAGCCCGGGACTATAGGCTTGAGTGTTTATTTAAAGGCAGATTACAGGGCTGGTTTTGGTGGTGTCAGATTAGATAATCCGGGATTAAACTAATCAGTAAATGTTCCTCTGCTCATTATTTCCACAGAAGATTGTCAGTCAGTGGGTTCTCCAACCCGCCGAGATTATTTCCCTATCAGAGGAGAACATCAGGCCCGGAAATCGCGTTCTGCTCCAATTCTGTGTCAGGCTTTATTAACCATGATGGGCAGTCCGAGTTCTAGGGTTCTAGAAAGTTTGGTCAGTACTGGCTGGGCAACACTGATAAGGTCTGTAACGCAATGCTTATTTTGTGGGTACAACTGCCGGTGTTCTGTCGAGTTTTGCCACCCATCCATAAGTGCTTCCTAAAGACATGCGCTAACCATTATTTTTTCTTATTATTTCTCATGTGTTTTATAATTCTGTTTTTCTATTATGCATATACTGTGCATTTAACAACATGGACTATGGACTCCTGCAATTAATAATAATAATAATAATAATAATAATAATAATAAAAAATATTATTAAAAAAAATACAAAAACAGATTATAAAAAGCTCATACTACCATAACTATTCCCTGATACAGTGATTTAGGCTATCCAAAAAAGTACATGAACTTCTACTAGACACATGCTCCAATATTGTGCTTTTTTGTATTTTGACCTTTAAATATACACTAAAGGGGAAGCACAGTATGACAGCATAGCACAACTCACAGAACACCATTACCACTTGCCATTGCCACTACATATTTTGTTCCAAACATGTGCTATAGCTCATTAGCTGGCTCATACAAATACACCCTTTCTTGTTAGAATATTCCAGTATGTGCACCAGTTTTCTTTTCTGCTTAGCTAGTGCATTTAATTTTGTCCACCATTCCTAGAGGTTTCCATATGCATACTATAATTCTAGAATGCTAGTACATTTAATTCCGTTTCTACAGTGTTTCAATATGCACAGTAGAACAGTAAACTAGTGCATTTACACTGATTGACAGAATAAAATGCACCATGGATTGCTTCAAAACCTGACATGTAGTTATGTCCTCTCAGGCAGATATGTAAATGATTACAGGTGGGGTCTGAATAGTCACTGGGCATAAAAGTGTTTCTATTAAATAAACTCTCATAAAAAAACACCATAGTGAATGGTGGGAGCAATTTTAGCTGTGCAACCATACTGTGTTTTCTACAGAAAATGCACTTTTCTAGTTATTGTAATAAGATTTTCAAAACGCAGGAACGGTGTTCCAGGAATGTCTCAGATTGCAGCTCTTCCTTGGTGTGCACTGTCTCCAGATTTTTCACCATTCAAACATTTATGGAACCGAATGCCGAGTGGTCCAGTGGTCTAAAGCGCTGCCACTATGAGCGGGAGGTTGCTGGTCCGAACCCCCCCTCATGAAGCTTTGCCATCAAGCTGCTGGTGCTCAGAGGGATCAAGATTGGCCCTGCTCCCTCCGGGTGGGTAGATGGCGATCTCTCCCCACATCACTAAATAGTGTTGTCTACAACACAGGGCATCTGTTTGCTAATGTATCGGAACTGAGTCGCTGTGCTGGCTAGTGCTGGCTACTTGGCAATGCTGCATCAGCAGTAGCTCAGCAGTTGGGGAGAAAATGGGAAAATTTGAAATAAAATATTATGCATAGAATTATTTCCATCTTTTCTAGTGGGTCCCACTATGCAGACTGTTCTAGATATAAGTGTTCTAGAACACTTATTTTGTGCATAGAATTCTGTCCACTACCTCTAGATGCTTCCAATGTGCACACTGGTGTTCTAGAATGCTTAACTAATTTGGTCTGAATTTTCTAGAAGGTTCCTGTATGCAGGCTAGCATTCTAGAATGCTTAGTGATTGCAAAGAAGGCTCTCAGCCTTTTCTAAAGTGTTTCTTGGTGTGTATTACTGTCCTTCATTCCGCCATATCCAGAATGTGCTCTAAAATGCTTAGTCTACTATGCATACTGATACTCTAGAATGTCTAGTTCTAATTGCATAGAATTCTGTTAGGGGGCAAGCATGATTCTAGAATGCTTAGTCATTACATAGAATTATTTCTGCCTTTTCTAAGTGGTTTCATTATGTGTATTGCTTTATCCTTTATTCTGCCATATCAAGAATGTACCAGTGTGTTGACTGGTGTTTTAGAATGCTTATATAGTGTAATCTTCTTTGTTACTGTTTTTATGTTTACTCTCTCTCTGGCGGATGTCCTTAGAGCCTCAGTTCTGTTGCTGCCAGCCAGTCCAGTGTTTCATCATCTAGGGCCATTTGGTGACGGAAATTTGGGGCAGGCAGTCACATGTTTCACTGTTTGTGATGGGTCCCCACATTCACACTGGGCACTGTCTGTGAGACCCCACTTCTGCATTACTGCATCAAAGTGCCCTATCCCCTTTTCAGGTAAGGTGCTGTCCAGAAATATCTGCTGGATCTCTGATGTATTGATGAAGTGTATCTAGCCCTGCTGCCTTCCACTGGTCCTTCTATCTTACCTTCACCTAGGAACCCTTGAATATATCAGCTAGTGTTGAGGACGATTTGAAGAGATTTGATTCACTTAAAGTGCACCTTGCCACTATTCTTCACAAGCTTTTGAAACATAAATCAAGTGTTTATGGGATCAGCTACAGTATATGAGTGAGCGGAATCTACAGTCCCAGCTGCAACACCTGTGGGCAAATGTGCCTCTATTTCTACCAAAATCCACTATTCCTACACTGTAAAACATTTTAAGTTGGTTAAACTCTGCAACATAAGTTCCCCTGCTGCCTTAAAAAGCTGAGTTAACTCAACTTGATGAAAACATTTGTATGAACTCAAGATGTTAAGTTAAACAAGTTGTTCAAATACTCATTACTTATTGTTTCAACTTGATGCACTGAGTTAAAACAACTCAAGTGTTTAATTTGTCCTTTTTTTAAAAAATGTTCTGTTTAGTCAAATAAACTAACAATTCAGCTTTATTTTAAGACACACTTTCAAGTTAGTAAAACTTCAGTAATATTCACACAACTTATTATTTTAAGTTAACCATAAGTATTAGAAACATTTTTAACATTATTATTTAACTGCCAATACTGACAGTATATTGCTGGGGCAGAATAAGAGTAAACTCAGTAAAGAGTGAACTCTGTAGCTCAAAGCCAGCATACTGTGATCACTACAAACACAACAAAGTTAATGTGCTCTTACAGCCTACAACACTGAGGCCTGGCAATCAACACATATATTATATTACTACACGCCCAGGATCAGGTAGCTTTGTACAACAGACAACACAAAGATGGTAAGTAAGGGAGAGACCACACCCAATATGCAAATATTGGCCTGGCAATCAACGTATATATTATAATTAGTGCACGCCCAGAATAAGGTAGCTTTGGGCAACAGACAACACAAAGATGGTAAGTAAGGGAGCAGCTACACCCAATATGCAGATATATGGTACCAGGAACCAATAGGAAAGCTGCATGAACCAACACTGTAGAAAGAGCTAAAAGTTGGTTGAAATCACATTTTTTCATTGGCTCAACAAACCTTTTTAAGTTTTCCGGTTGAAAACAATGGAGTTGTACTGGCCGGTGAGTTCACTCAACTTAATAACATTAGTTCTTCTGACTAAAACACAGAATTACTTTTTGGAGTGTTGGTGACTCACGCAGCTGAAAGTAATCCCCTTTAGTTTTTTGCTCCTTGTTATTATTAACTGCTATGCGTTGGTTAAAAAGTGTTTAGCCCAATGTGCCCACGGTTTTAAAGTTGTAAAAAGTACTCCAGTCTTTTCTAACTTGCTGCCTATCACTCTGCCTCTCTGCATTTTCAAATCTTCACACTTTCATTTTTTTTTTAACCAATAACTTAAAAACGTAAGTTGAATAAACTTGGGTAAATTTGAATAACTCACACGAAGTTAAGACAATATGTTATTTTAAGTTGTTTTTATGTAAAACGAAGGAACTTGAGTTCAATATACTAAACTTGTCATGGCAATTGGAATTGAAAAGAACAAATAAGTTCACATAACTTAATGTGGCTGTAATGTTTTACAGTGTAGTGTTTTTCATTGTGTTAGAACTGACTGGTATACAGTCAGCCTACATTTGAATGGTATATGATCAAAATCTCATATCTCTAAATACGCCAAGGTCCCAGTCATTTTGGTGCACATCTACTGGTAGATTGATCATGAAATTCTAATACGATATAAAGAATAACTATCAGATATGTATTATTTTAACTAAAAAAAACACAAGTTTTTTGTGTGAGAGTAATGCCTAAAATATCCCGTTTGTTTGCATATATTATTATTATTATCATTATTCAGTTATAAACCAATGATTTAGAAGTGCGTCTGTCTTAAATCAGGCTTAAGTGCTGGACGTACAAAAGGAGCATTGTTCGGTAAATACAAAGGGGCAGTATTAGCATAATCACTTGATTATAATGTAGGGCTGAAGTGTGTCACTGCTCTGTGTGTGTGTGTGTGTGTGCTTAGGGGAGCATCAGGATGTCCCCAATGCATCTTCCAGCAGTGCACACATCTGGGCAGATGTTCAACACCAAATCCTCGATCCTGTGGTAACTGTGAGGAAATTGTGTGTGTGGGTGTGTAAATCGATTAAGACCCAGGGTCTTGCTCGCAGTCCTTGTGGTGTAAACATCTGGGGTGGTTGCTGTCCAGATGTTTTCGCTCTATCTATCTAGATTGCGCCAGACTCGTAATCATGGAGAACATGCCCCACCCCAGCACCAGCAAAGAGATGCGCCTGTCCCACCGCCAATCAGCATGGAGCTAGGACACTCTTTGCTTTCACATCACACACAGGATTTCCCCACTGTGTCCATTTTTACATCCTAAAAGCCTCAGGAACCCTGCTGAGAAGGTCATCCCGTCCCTTGTTCCACAATTACCCAGAGAGGTTAATCAGATGAACAAGAAAATAAGTCCAAGAATAAGACCAAGAATCTGGGGGAGCAGTGCTGGAGGCCTCTTCCTAAATGCATCACTGACTATCTGCAAAGACCAACCTGGGACACATATGCATATTCAGCTCTGGAAAAAAATAAGAGACCACTTAAAATTATACCTTTTTTATTTTACCAAATTAAAAACCTCTGGAATATAATCAAGAGGAAGATGGATGATCACAAGCCATCAAACGAAGCTGAACTGCTTGAATTTGTACACTAGGAGTGGCATAAAGCCAAAAGCAGTGTGTAAGACTGGTGGAGGAGAACATGCCAAGATGCATGAAAACTGTGATTAAAAAACAGAGTTATTCCACTGAATATTGATTTCTGAACTCTTAAAACTTTATAAATATAAAAACTTGATTTTTTTTTTGCATTATTTGAGGTCTAAAAGCTCTGCATCTATTTTTGTTATTTCAGTTGCTTCAGCCCTTTCTCATTTCTGCGTATAAATGCCCTAAACTACAATATTCGTATTTGGAATTTTGGTGAAATTTTGTCCATAGTTTATAGAATAAAACAACAATGTTCATTGTCCTCAAACATGTACCATAAATAGCAAAATCAGAGAAACTGATTCAGAAACCGAAGTGGTCTCTTATTTTTTCTCAGAGCTGTATATGGTCATATACATTAAGGATACATATGGTTTAAGTGCTAAAACTTAAAATCAGTCAGAGTTGGAACACCGTTAGCTTTGATTACAAAACACGTTCACTGTGGCATCATTTGAACAAGCTTGCATTAGTTTTTTCACCCAAGATCTTTCATTAATAATGGGAGATTTGGAGCACTGCATCTTCTTCAGCACATCCTAAAAAATCTTAATGGACTTTAGGTCTGTACTCTGTGGTGGCCAATCCATGTGTGGAGATAATCTCATACTCCCTAAAATCTACACTCTTTCACAATCTGAGCTCCATTCATTCTGGCATTGTCATCTTGAAATATGCCCGTACCATCAGGGAAGACAAAATCCATTAACGGAATAACCTGGTGCTTCAGTATATTCAGTTAATCATCTGACCTCATTCTTTAGACACATAACATTGCTGAACCTAGACCCGACCAATTGCAGCAACCCCAGATCATAGCTCTGTGACCACAGGCTTGTATAGTAGGCACTAGGCATAAATGGTGCATCACTTCAGCCGCCTCTCTTCTTACTCTGATGCTCCATCACTCTGGAACAGGGTAAATCTGGACTCATCATAAGACCACATGACATTGTTCCATTGCTCCAGAGTCTAATCTTTATGCTCTCTAGCTAACTGAAGCTTTTTTTTAAGGTTGTTTAGTCCCATTTCATTAAGTTCCCTTAACTGCGTGGTGCATGTGGTAAAGCTCTTACTTTCACTATTAAACATATCCCTGAGTTCTAGTGTTGTTTTTCTTACACTTGATTTTACCAAACATTTAAGTGGTCGCTGATCACCATTATTTAGATTTTTTTCCGACCACATTCCCTCCTGGAAGACGTTGTTTCCCCACTGTCCTTTCACTGTTTAAAAATGTGTTAGACAGTTATTAACCCGATTTTTGTAGTTTTAGCTACAATCTCCTTTGTAAAACATCTCCTCTGCTTGATGCATACCAATAATTAAACCCTTCTGAAAAACATTAACATCTTTTCCATGAACACAGGATGAGTCTTTCCACATGGTTGTTTAACGAATGAGAAGCTACTCACTGCATCGATTAGGGTTAAACAACTTGTTGCCAGCTCAAACATAATCACCCATGCAATAATTATTATTATCTAATGGGAGGCTCATACCTATTAACTTAGGTAAATCCAGAAAAATGGATTGAATGGATTTAACTGTTATTTATTTGCAGACAGTATGAACCCGGGATATTTCTTGTCTTGTCTTCTCAGTGTCTTTTCATGTGTTTATAAAGATTCATTTAAGATGTTTTGGCACACAGGATTTCAAGCGATTAAGTGTTTCAAGTGCTAATTTGTTCCACTCCACCTGCAAACACATAATGTAATGTGTGCAACATGTGTTTTTGTATTGTCTTGTTGAAAAATGCACGGATGTCTATAGAAAAGATTTGGTTTTGAAGGCAGCATATGTTTCTCTACGATTTCGGCATGGCCTCAGCATTGGCATGGACACCTTCTAGCTTGAGCATGTGAGCAAAGAAACAGATTTCTGGTAGAATAAATGTAAGGCATTTAACTCTAAGAACACTGTTACTGTAAAGCTTGGTGGTGGTAGCATTAATGGGCAGATTGAAAATTGCAAAATTGCAAATATGACTACTGTGCAACAAAAATAATTAAACTAGATCTATAGCTTATATCAAAGAGTGATCAGATGTCCAACCAGACTTATGCCTGTAACCTGTTGATGGCAACCAAATGTGCCTTTTTAAGGTGCATCTTGCCCAACAACAAATTATCCATTTATTATGTGCATGTATATTTTTTACCTAAGTATACTTAGTACACAATATTTTAGGATTCATTTAATGCATAGTACTATGTATATAAACCCCACAAGCTTCCTCATGGGAAAAAATAACACAGATGAAAAATGTATGTGATTTGCCTCTTAATTAATCAATTAATTCATTAGCACTTGTTTTGTTGTCCAGGCAGTTACAGACCAGCAGAGCCAAACAGAGGGGGTTGGGACACATTGAATCAGTTTCAGATCGTGGGAGGTAATATAGCCAGAGGGGGTTAACACATACACTCACACACATACTAA
Source organism: Astyanax mexicanus (assembly GCF_023375975.1). Classification (NCBI taxonomy): domain Eukaryota; kingdom Metazoa; phylum Chordata; class Actinopteri; order Characiformes; family Acestrorhamphidae; genus Astyanax; species Astyanax mexicanus. Next base: position 31,031,943 of record NC_064421.1, on the reverse strand, counting down.
GTGTGCACACACAGACACACACAAACACACACATTGAATGGAGTGGGAGTGTGCGAGAGAGAGTGTGTGAGGCGTTGGGACGCGAGTTTTTCTCTCTCTCTGGAGAATAAGGACAAAGGAGGTGAAAAGCCCACCTGGGACTCAGCGAAATGGGTTAATTAAACACACGCGCGCACTCATGAACACATTAACAGAACTCACACACACACACACAGGTCTGGAAAAAAATAAGAGACCACTTAAAAATGCTGAGTTTCTTTGATTATTACCAAATTGAAAACCTCTGGAATATAATCAAGAGGAAGATGGATGATCACAAGCCATCAAACCAAACTGTAAAGGCATAAAGTTATCCAAAAGCAGTGTGTAAGACTGGTGGAGGAGAACATGCCAAGATGCATGAAAACTGTGATTAAAAAACAGGGTTATTCCACCAAATATTGATTTTTGAATTTTAAAAACTGTATTAATATGAACTTTTTTTCTTTGCAATATTTATGGTCTGAAAGCTCTGCATCATTTTTGTTATTTCAGCCATTTCTCACCATACAGTGGTCAATACCTAGTGCTCCATGGACAAAGAGTAAACCTGAAAATATCAATATATCTTAAGTATCGCAGTATTTTGTTTTGCAATATTGTATTAATTTTCAAAAATGCATTATAGACTTTAAATTATTCATTTACATGTAAACATGTGTTAGACAGTGATTTATTTAGTGTTAGATAGCAGTATTGTTGTCATTAGATCCCTTTGTTATGATTGCATGAAAATTAAACCTTATTTTATTAAAATGTATAAATATAATATTGTGTTTTAATACTATGGAAGTTTCCCTACAATCTGGTTTAAACAATTGCAATATCTCGCCTCACTTATAGTATCGCTTATAGTATAGCCATTCCAACGATTACAGAGAAGCCAGTCAAAAGTTTGGGCAAGGTTTTTGACAGCTCTCTGAAAGATTCAACATCTATCCAGTTAACCTGTGCTGAGTTGGACGGCTGGCTGAAATCCGTGGACAAGTCTGGTCTACCTGGAAAGTTCAAAGCCTGGGTCTACCAGCATGGCATCCTACCAAGGATCCTGTGGCCCCTCCTCGTTTATGCTGTCCCTATCTCCACAGTTGAAACTTTGGAGAAAAAAGTCAGCAGCCACCTCCGGAGATGGCTGGGGTTACCAAAGAGCCTGAGCAGCATCGCACTCTATGGGCACAATAACAAATTGCAGCTGCCCTTTAAATCCTTGGAAGAAGAATTTAAGGTTTTAAAAGCTAGAGAGGTGGTGCAGTACAGGGATTCTAATGATCCAAAGGTGGTCAAAGCTGGAATCCAAGTGAGGACGGGAAGAAAATGGAGGGCAGAGGAGGCTGTTCAAGAGGCTGAGGCTAGGCTGCGTCACAGGAGCCTGGTGGGAGTGGTCACAAGAGGCCGAGCTGGGCTGGGATCGTTCCCAACTCCCCAAAGAAACACCAGAGGAAAGGAGAGGCAGCGCCTTGTCCAAGAGGAGGTGAGAGCAGCTGTTGAGGAAGTGAGAGCATGCAAGGCAGTGGGAATGAGGCAGCAGGGGGCTTGGACAAGATGGGAGAACGCGGTAGAGAGGAAAGTGACCTGGAATGAGATCTGGAAAGCCGAGCCTCACCGCATCAAATTCCTTATCCAGGCAGTTTACGATGTGCTGCCAAGCCCATCTAACCTGCACATTTGGGGCATAGCAGAAACACCAGCATGTCCCTTGTGCTCCAAGAGAGGCACCCAAGAGCATATCCTCAGCTGCTGCACTACAGCACTTGGAGAAGGGCGATACCGGTGGAGGCATGATCAAGTCCTTAAGAGCATTGCTGAAGCCATTAGCAATGGACTTATGTGGGCAAAGCAGTTTCGTCCATCCAAGAAAACTATCACCTTTGTCAAAGCTGGGGAGCAGGCAGCTCCGGTCAAAAGATCATTGGCAGGCATTCTGACTACTGCTAACGATTGGCAGCTGCTGGTGGACCTTGAACGACAACTAAAATTTCCCAGCCACATCGCTATTACCACCCTTCGACCAGATATTGTCCTTGTGTCTGAGTCGACCAAGCAAGTCATGCGGCTGGAGCTGACAGTCCCATGGGAGGACCGCTTGGAAGAAGCATTCGAGAGGAAGCTCTCAAAATACGCGGGACTGGTTAGTGACTGCCAGCAGGCTGGATGGAGGGCGAGGTGCTTCCCAGTAGAGGTTGGCTGTAGAGGTTTTGCAGCTCGTTCTCTGACCAGAGCCTTGAGCAGATTAGGCATCGTGGGAGAGAAAAGAGGAGAGCCATTCGCAAGACCACCGATGCGGCAGAGAGGGCCTCAAGATGGCTGTGGCTCAAGAGAGGAGAACCATGGAGCAGTGGTAGCTAGCAAGCCTTATGGACACAAGCTGCGGTCTGATCAACCCAGCTGGGTCACCTGGGGGAGGGCGTATGATGTTGAAAGACCCGAAACGCCCTATGAATCCAGGAACATCACTGATGATGTGTCCATATGCATCAATAGATGTATGTACAGAATCATAACAAAATCACCCTACCTACAGTATCACAATGTATCGCCTCACTTATAGGGTCACAATATATCACCTCACTTACAGTATCACAATATATAGCCTCACTTATAGTATCACAATATATCACATCATTTATAGTATCAAAATATATCGCCACACTTACAGTATCACAATATATAGCCTCACTTATAGTATCATAACAAAATCACCTCATACAGTATCACAATATATGACCTCACTTATAGTTTCACAATATATTGCCTGACTTATAGTATCACAATATATTGCCTCATTTATAGTATCACAATATATCGCCCACTTACAGTATCACAATATATCGCCTCACATACAGTATTACAATATATAGCCTCAATTATAGTACCACAATATATTGCTACATGTACAGTATCACAATATATCACTTCCATTATAGTATCACAATATATTGCCACGTGAACAGTATCACAATATATCGCCTCACTTATAGTATCATAATATATCACCTCACTTAGATTATCATATCACCTCTCTTATAGTATCAGAATATATAGCCTCACTTACCACAATATATTGCTACATGTACAGTATTACAATATATCACTTTCATTATAGTATTACAATATATTGCCACGTGAACAGTATCACAATATATCGCCTCCTTATAGTATCAAAATATATCATCTCACTTGTAGTATCATATCACCTCTTTTATAGTATCAAAATATATAGCCTCACTTACAGTATCACAATATATCGACTGACTTACAGTATCGCAATATATAATTTTGCATACAGTATCACAATAAAACACCTTGTCTACAGTACCACAGTATGTATCACCTCACTTCCAGTATCACAGTATATCACCTCACTTATAGTATCACAATGTATCACCTCAATTACAGTATCACTATATATACCATCTCACTTACAGTATCACAAAATATCACAATATATTAAATTGTAACTCCTATATCATGATTGATATCATATTGCCAAGTTCTTGCCAATACACTGCCCTACTGGCGCCATGGCGATGGGAACCTAAGGCTCATTGATCCTTTAATTTACAGAGTTAAGGGTCGGCAGCTAAGTCAGCTTTAGTGCCAGATACCACAGCACACCTTTAGACATCTGGTAGATTGCATGCCATGATGGATTTGATCTATTTTATCAGTAAAAGAAGGACACAATATAACCATTACAAGATAAATTGTTTTTATGTCGTGGCTGATTATCCCCGCCCCCCAGCCAATGTAGTCTGAATTTCTCCCATGAGTGAAAAAAAACAATTTTTACACCAAAAGACCACCAGCAGCAGCCAGTATTAAAGCAGCTATGGTAATTGGGCAGATGGGGCTGTAGTTGTTTGCTAGCGCGTGTGCTGCACGTTGGTGGTGTGCATGCGTTTGTTAGCACTGTAAGTGATAGCAGCAATTGCGAGGCTGTAATTCCGCATCCAGACGGGCGATTATGTCCCGGGTCATCTCTGACAAAGCCCACCAAACACCAGGCCCAACAGGGTTTTGTTGTTAATTGTTTTGCTGGTCCATTGTTTACGTATGATCGGGGGCAACAATAGTCTGGCCACGCGTCAGCCCAAGCCCCCCACCCGCCAATCAATCTCATACCCCGCCTCTGCCCCACTAATTATTCAAAAATGCACATTTATGCAAATAGGCTCCTGCTAGATTAACCTAATTCGGCCATGTAAACAACTCTTAGGCCCCGGATTAAAGATTTTTTTTGTAAATTAGACAGGGGCGGGATGAGGGGGGGGCACTAATGACCTGTGATGTCTACAAGGCTCCGTAATCTCACTTCCAAAGTGGAGGCCACGCCGCATCAAGACACACTTCAAATCTGTTGCAAACACAAACAATATAACGTACCACGGGGCCGCATTAGCATTAGATTATGATTAAAGATGAATGCGGAGGATGCAGTAGGCCAAAGCCGCTCCTTAGACTGTGCTAAAGCACTATTAGCCCTAAGTGATTAGACATTGCTCTTAAATGCATATGAGTCTCCTGCCCCATTGAGCATTTCTGGGCCTTATGCTGTCGCCTGCTTTAATTCTAGGCCAAAGACTTATATGATGATAATTATTACATAAAATGCATTATAACTATTGGTGTTAACAGTGTAAAAGGGCCTGTATTAAACTGTATTAATCTCTGACTTTTCGTATTTTCATATATTTTCTCCTAATCATTACAGGAAACAAACATTCTGTCCATTCTGTTCTGGTTCTAGGTCTCCTTCATATTCATAACCAAACCATATTTTCCCTCCAGGTGTGTCAATCATCCCTGCTCTACAAACAGACAAGCTTTCAGCTATGGCCACAGTTGTAATCCTTTGACCTCTGACCTACTGGTCAAGCACCCCCGTCAACACTTTCCCCTTAAGAGGCAGTGGACAGTCTGCTCCAATTGAGACGACTCGCATGCAGCTCTAATCTGTCTGCACTGTTTTGATAGATACAGTGCAGACAGATTGATAGTTGTTTGCTAGATGATAATTTAGTGAATGATTGCTATTTTGATTATATACAGCTCTGAAAAAATAAGAGACTTCTTAAAAATGATTAGTTTCTTTAATTTTACCAAATTCAAAACCTCTGGAATATAATCAAAAGGAAAATGGATGATCACAAGCCGTCAAACCAAACTGAACTGCTTGAATTTTTGCACCAGAAGTGGCATAAAGTTATCCAAAAGCAGTGTATAAGACTGGTGGAGGAGAACATGCCAAGATGCATGAAAACTGTGATTAAAAACCAGGGTTATTCCACCAAATATTGATTTAATATAATAACTTGTTTTCTTTGCATTATTTGAGGTCTGAAAGCTCTGAATCTCTTTTGTTATTTCAGCCATTTCTCATTTTCTGTAAATAAATGCCCTAAATTACAATCTTTTTATTTAAAATTTGGAAGAAATGTTGTCTGTAGTTTTTTTTTTCAAAGCTGTATTTATATTATACTAAAACACATTATTTTCAATGGGAATTTATGCATCCCAAATGCGAGGGAGATTCTGCCTTGTGATTCCTTTCATTGGTTCTCCTTTTTGATTTTTGGTTTTGGTTTTAATTATGTTTTAAGGAGGTTCTACTTTTAAATCTTTATACTTTTAAAGTTCCTCTCAGACTTGTAATCAAGTGTTCTCATTGATTTCTTGGGTTCTTAGGGAGTTTTTGAGTTTTGGACTGGAATATTTTATTTTTAAATAGTTTTTAGTTCTTGATTCCCCTTAGTGTTTCTTCCTAATGCTTTTAGGCAGTTTTTGATTTTGTTCTGATTCTTGGTATGTCTCAATATAGCTTCTCTTGTTGAGTCTTGGTTTCTTTCTCTGTTTTTCTCATGCTGTTATGGGCACTTTTATGTTGTGTCTTCTCTCTTCTAATAGCTTTTTTCCTTATGTTTTCATTAAGTATTACATTTTATATATTTTATAGTTTTAAACTTATGCTTTCAGGGATGTTGTACTTTTGAATCTCAGTTCTTCTTATTGGTTTAAGATCATGGTTCTTGGAAAGCTCTTCTTCTGAGTCTTGGAACCTATTAATATTGTTTTCATGCTCTTTTGCATGCTTAAATAGATAGTGACTTATTTACTATATTTATTGGAAGAAAGAAACACAAAATCAATCAGTCAAAAATGACTTGTGATATGTATTGATTTTTTTTGTTGCTGTACGGAAGGAAAGAATGGAAGACAGAACTGGTGAGAGAGAGAGACAGAGTGAGAGAAAGCGAGAGTGAATGTGGGAGAGAGAACTAGAGGCCGACCGATCGATCGGCCAGCCGATTTAATCGGCCGATTTTTGTTATTTTTTTATCAATCGGCATCGGCCGATTTTCTTATTTGGCCGCGCCGATTTTAATCCGGCACATCTGCGGGCAGCTACTTGGAACGCAGAGCAAGGTTTCAAGAGTGAGCAAGACTTTCAACGGGTAAGGCATCCATTTTTACAATCCAGTGTCCCAAAGTCTATATTTTCTCTCATGATTAGTAATCTGTGATGTTGCTTCATTTACTGAAAAAGAATAGAATTTCAACTGCATGTTGTAGCATTTCTCTCCAAACGAAACTATGCTTAGCGTTGATGGCAGGAGTGCATTTGGAATGCGCCCTGACTATGCAAGGCAAGCCCTATCTATAAGCTCTAGTATAAAATAACTGACGTCTCTTCTTCAGAAACGAAAATTTCAGAAAAATAACAAAAAATAACAAACGAAAATAAACCCAAAATGTTGACAAAAATATAATCTAACGAATTTCAAAAAAATAAAACGAAATTCTCCACACAACCAAAGAAAATTACTAAAACTTGTAATACTGAAAAAAGCGGAAAAACGCGTCTAACGGACTAACGGACCACGAGTGCCGCGCGCTCGGCACAACAACTCCCGCTGTACAACTCCGCTGTACAACAGCGCTTATAAATAAATTAAACACAAAAATGAGGGTATTCTATCAGTAATTTCAGTTCGTTTTAGTTAGTTTTATAAACACAAAATACAGTTCGAGATAGTTATGTTTTTCCTTTTAATTACCGTTTTTATTAGATTCAGTTAACACAAATGTTTTTCACTTTCAATTTTCGCTATTTCGTTCGCTTTAGTGAACAATAATAATTGGTTACTTAGCAACGTTGTAATTATCACACCAGAGCTTTATATAAAATAAAAATAGGAGCCTGATTTCGGGTCGGTCCTCAGGTCAGGTGGGATTCGGGCAGAGAATCTAAGCTCTAAAATAGAAAGCAGCACAAAAACCGGAGCAGCTAAAAAGAGCTTAACGTCCTTAATTCGGAACTTGGGTTGTCCACGGCAATCACTGAATTGATTAGAGCACGCAAATCGTCACAATTGTGCCTCACTTCACCACGCCAAACCACAGGCACAGCGGCCAGAAGCTCAAGTTCACCGGACAGAGGAGGGGTTAACCAGGGCAAAGCGAAATAAAAAAAAAAAGTTCATAGAGCTGCTAAAGTAACGTGCAGTAACGGGGTGTCGGAAATAGTAACGGCGTTATAGTTACAGTCATAGTAATTAGTTAGATTACTCGTTACTGAAAAAAAGTAACGGCGTTAGTAACGCCGTTAGTTTTAACGCCGTTACTCCCAACACTGTATATAAATAAGCTTTATTGTAAACGAATTAATAAAACAAATAGTTTCTAAAATAATGGAGTTAAAATAAAACATCTCTTTTTCCTTCACTACAAACAGACATTAAATCATGCCGCCTCCTGCTGTTCTGCTGTAAAACTCACCCGTTTAAAGCGGTTTGCGCTGTTAGATATTAAATGAAACGATGAGCAGAATTTTCTGTTTTGTCGGGTTCTACTTTAGAACCCCCTCCAGACTTTTCTGATAAAAGCTCATTTTATCCTGAACCTAAAGTCCGCGCTCTTCAGCTTTCTCAACTCATTTTCCGCTCACGCACCGAACCTCCAGTACAGCTGATGAGACGCGTTTCTCTGGCTAAGGAGCTCATTTGAAGAAGAAAAAAAAACAGATAAAGCTATATTTAAATTACAGCACCTGTCTGTTTTTGCATTATTTATAATTTTATTCTTAATTTAAACGTCACCCATTTTTGTAAAATAATAGCTGCAGCCCTAATGTGAACATTTTATAACATTGTCCTCCCATGTCCATTCGTTTTCAACTGCATGGAGTTGAAGAAGAAATTAGCTTTGCCGTTTTGGAGTAACTATCTAAAGTTGTCACATTATGGAAGTCTTCTTGCACTCTGTTAAACATATTAAAATGAATAATTAATAGACTAACAGACTGCAACAAGTCATACATTTGTTAATTAGTAGGCCCCTACAGTAAATTTTATATAATAGCCAACATAATATTTCTACTATAAACATGAATATATAGTGTATATAGAACATATGTTATATAATGAATAAAATAAAATGTTATGGATAATACAATCTAAATAAAATTAATATTTTTTTATTAACATATAGTGATATAGTAACATTAAAGTCACTATAAAATGCTAACCTTATTTTCAATAAATTGTGTGAAGTTTACAACTGTTGTGCCTCCTCTTACTAGTATGATTTTAAGCATGCCAAATAAATATAATACGATAGCATATCGGCCCTAAAAATCGGCAGGTCACATCGGTCATCGGCTGACTCTGACCACTAATGATCGGTATCGGCATCGGCCTTAGAAAAACCCATATCGGTCGGTCTCTAGAGAGAACCACCAGCAGCCACTGCTTGTCCTCAAACGGCGCGACTGTCCACTTGTGTTACCTCAAACAACAATGCAGCCATTATTCCTCTCACCTCGGCCCTGTCCAAATAACTTAGCTCATCACGGCGTGATCTCTCACTGTCTTTCTCCTCTCCTCTCCCTCGCTCTCTCCTTCCTCCCCTCCTCCTGTTCGGCCCTCCTCAAAGTGTGCTAATTAGAAAGGAATCATGGTCAGGTCCATTGTGCTGTAGCGTTAAGAGGCCGCAGAGACGTCCCGCTGGCCAGACAGCCAACCGTCGCGCTCAGCAACACTGAAAAAAAGATAACAGTCAGTTTCTTCTCATTAGGCTGAAAAAAGCTTTTGTGAGGGATAATTGTGATGCCCCTGCCCCACCCCAGAGGCTAGAGGTTAGATTGTCTGCCCGAGCCTGTGCCCGACCCGATACCCAACCCGAGCTTGGGTCAGGTCAGGCTGAGAAGTCCCACCACTTTCCTCTGACACTGTCGGCTCGGGCAATATAATATACATACATAATTCACTGCTAGTCAAACCTTTCCAACACTCTTACTTTTTTGTTATTTCAGTAGCAGCCCACAGAACAATACCTTCAGAACACAGCCCACGGGATGCTATCTACAGGACACTGCCTACAGGACACTGCCAATGGGATACTGCCTATAGGACATTGCCCTTGGGATTTTGTCCATAGAATGCTGCCCATGGGATGCTGTCCACAGTACAATACATACAGAACGCTGCCCACGGGATGCTGCCCATGGGATGCTGTCTACAGGATGCTGCCTGCAGGACACTGGCCTACGGGGCACTGCCCATGGAACGCTGCCTACAAGATGCTGCCCACAGAACGGTACCTACAGAACACTGCCCACGGGCTGCTGTCTACAGGACACTGCCTGCAGGACACTGGCCAAGGGGCGCTGCCTGAGGGACACTGATCACAGGACGCTGCCTACAGGACACTGCCCATAGGATGCTGTCTAACGGACACTGGCCATGGGATGCTGCCCATGGGACTCTGCCCACGGGATGCTGCCAACGGGACTCTGCCAACAGGACGCTACCTACAGGACATGGGACACCGCCCACAGGATGCTTCCTACAGAATGCTGCCCATGGGACAATGCTCACAGGATGCTACCTATGGGATGCTATCCATGAAATGTTGCCTACAGGACACTCCATACGGGATGCTGCCTACTGAACGATGCCCACAGGATGATGCCCATGGGGTGCTGCCTACAGGATGCTGTCCACGAGATGCTGCCTACAGGACACTCCCTATGGGATGCTGCTTACTGGATGCTGCTCCCGGGATGTTGCCCATGGTATGCTGCCCACAGGATACTGTTGTAGTATACTATAGTAGTTGAGTAAGCTAGCTTTGTTTAGCTTTTGTTTAGCTATGTAGCTACTAAACAAACCTGTCTTGCTTCTATCACAATCACACACATTATCTACTGCATATTAAGCTATAATTCAATGTAGTAATGTTTTAAAATAACTGTAAGAAAAATCAATGTATGTTTTATTTGTTTACTGTTTCTGCTTAGCATGTGGTTGCTAACAGCACTAAAATGCTTTTTTAGTTTTTGCTAACCTTTAAACCAGCCTAGTTATGCTCATTTCACAAAATGTGAACCCTAAATGTCTAATGTAACTGTGGATTTAGAATAAAACTGTTGAAATATAATCTTTAGAACTATTGTTTGGATGACAACATGCCAAATGCAGATTTACTTGAATAACATCTTAACTCCATATTGCATTAAATCAGAAAAAAGAGAAATCATCATCCAGCATCTATTATGACTTTTTCGTTTTGCAAAACACAGATTTTGTCTCAAAAGCCCAGCGGAAAAAAATGTTCCTGACCTAACTGTCCTGAAATTCTGACCCTCGCGTCCGAGCTGGGGGCGACAGCGACAGGGTTTAGCTTTAACTTGACCAGGACTTTGCTGAAAGTGATAGGGAGAAATCGTAAGAGTATTATAAAAGGAAAATTGAAAATAAAATCTTCCTTTGATTTGAATAATAGCTATGATATTAAAACGCTGGGGATTATTAAGAGAGGGAAAGACGTGCCGGCTTCTGCCTTTGTTAGATCACCAAAAAAAAAGGACAAAAAAAATCACATATGGTATGAGACATATGGCCTGTGTCTGGGTGGAGAGAAAGGAAAAAGTGCAATCTTTCTGATGGATTACCAAGTTATTTCTGGTTAATATCTAATATTCCAGGCTTCCCAAAGCTCCTGTCAGGTTACAGACAAAAACCTGTTTATCCCACGTGTCCTTCCACCACGTTAAAAAGATCTCATTCTCCTCAGAACTTTGATATAAAACGAAATGCGCTCAGGCTGATGGGTTTGGGGATTTAGTTAAACCACTGATTGAAGTCTTCAATAAGTTTGGACCATAATGCACACATATACATAGTCTTCACAGTATTTACATATGAGATTATCACTGTGGCCTCGCGCGAGAGGAGAAGGGTGACAGGGGGCAGGAGGCTGGATTAACCGGGCGAGAGGAGAAATCTCGAGGAATAAAATAATTCCGCAGAGTAATTAGGGGAGTGTGGCGCTTGATGAAGTGGCACGAGCCCCGTGGCGTTTGTTGCTTCGCAGCAGATGTCGTGCTTTAACTCTCTGATTAACCTCGAGGAGCACGGCGGCCTCGCGACTCCCCACGTCAGAGTGCAAGCAATATGGCGCCAATCTGTTGGAGCAGCATAAGGAGCCGAAGGTCCAGCAGTGGACATGCGGTGGGCCTTCATCTGCCCAAGGCCAGACAGACACTGGCTGTATATAATTATGTTTATGTAACTTGTATACACAGACAGGCCACTTTATTAGGGACCCCTCCCCTTTTAGCTCTAACTTGCTGGTGTACAATTACAGACAGTAGGCCATCTGCTGATGTTCAGCAACCACGTCGGTGTTAGCCACCCTACAGTCCTTCAATCGGTGGTCAGTTTCTTGGCTGTGCTGAAAATAATCTACCGTCCAAACAATATCCGGTCATGCCAGACTGGTGATCTGGTCAAAAACTAACCAGTTTAATTAATGGCTCATCCAAAAAAAGAAACAAATGGGTTTGTAATTATTTATATGTGAATTACATTTCAAATCAAGCATTATATCTCTACATCTATTTTCCAATGTTTAGCTCCACTAAGCATATAGGACACTTTAATGTCTAGTTGTGTTCTTCTGCAAATGTATTATTATCCTCCTTTCTCCCTGTTTATCAGTGCTCGGGACCCCACAGGATAGACCACCACAGCGCAGTTATTATTATTATTATTATAATTTGGGTGGTGGGTCGTTATTCTCAGCACTGCAGTGATAAGCACTGAGTAGCATGGTGGTGGTGTTTGAGGTGTTAGTGTGTGTTGTGTTGGCACAGTGAGTAGCTCAGGCACAGCAGTGGTGCTGGAGTTTTTAAATACCTCAGTCTCAGTGTTGGACTAAGAATAGTCCACCAACAGTATCCTGCGGATAGCGTCTTCTAAGAAGCTGTGCAGCAAAAGTTTCAGATCTTTTGTCTCTGACTTTATCTACAAGGTGGAGCAGCTACTGTAATGTGTAATACAGTGGAGTGTTTAAAACGTTCAGCAGCACTGCTGTATCTGATTCACTCATACCAGCACGACACACACTAACACCTTATACACCACCACTATGTTGATCAGTACAGTCACAGCAGTGCTGAGAATAATGAGCCACCACCCAAATAGTAATCGCTGCACTGTGCTGGTCCTCCAACTGAGGTCAATTGGTCAGTTTGGATATTAAATACAATGGTCATACATGTGGTGTTCTCTTGGCAACATCTGATTCTTAATATCATCACTGTAAAGAAATTTGTTAAGATTTGTTAAGAGATGTAAAGATTGCATACTTTAAGAACAGCGAACAACAATTTTACACTAAGGTCCCAAACCCTTTTAAATTTTACAATTTGAAAAACTGAATTTCTATCACATAGGCATTACAGTACACAAAGTTATGACCGGTGGATATTGAATCAGCATTTACTGTACAACCGTAAAGCCAGACAGAGGAGTACTGCAAGTCCCCACCTACAGTCCCAGTAGGGCACTAGCTGTTGGACGAGTACAGGCAGCATGTCTGCAGTGCTGCCTGCATGGTTGGCATGCGTGGGTGCAGTGGGGCATGTTGAAGCCTGATATGGTGGAGAGACAGCCCAGTCCCTCTGTCTTTCTGCCCTAAGGCTGAAATGCAGGCTGCTCTATGGCTAATTTTGGGCATATGCTCCATAACCAATTGCAGGACTCCTCCTCCACTGCTTCTGGGGCATGAGGAGAGGTTGATGAGGCAATTTAGGATTCTTCTTCATGAGAGAGTTTTCTAATACACTTGCTCTTATGGCTTCTGACAATGTAAAACAATGTTGGAATTATCATGGTATGCTGTCAAAACCCATATCATGTAAGACTCTGGATTTCAAACTTGTGCTTGATAACAGTCTCCCAAAAAAGATCAAGAATACTCATTCATCTGAGCCAAATGCACATTTCCACTGTGTTTTGATTAGTCCCAGATACCTTTAAGCACAGAGATGTCAATGCCACTTCTGGAAATGGTTAACATGAGACTTCTGTTTTGCACAGCTTAATATTTTAAGTATATTTGCAAATGTTACTTTGTATTGTAGTGCTTGACAATGTTTTGCCAAAGTAATACGCTTTATTCACCTACGTCACAATTGTCTACCAAATCGAGGCTATGGGAGGCGGAAGTAGGGTAGGAGGAGCGCTGGGTGCAAGCAATGCTTCTTCACTGCTGCCTTCCCAAATGCACTTTTTTTTTAAAAGAAAGAAATCTTATAAAAGGTCAAACCTTCCATAGTTTCCCCAAAGATCCTGCACTTCACGGGGATTCACAAAATCAGTAGAGATCACCATTTCAATTTAAGATGTTACTGTGATAGCTAGCTAGCTAAAGCTAGTCATATTATTATTTCCCAACCAGCCACTCTAAATTAATAGCTAAATTAATGTTAGCAGAGAGACAGCAAGCTAGCTAAACCCAGTTCTCCAGCTATGACTTAATTAACCCTGAACTGGTTATTTTCTTGGTTTAACTTCAAAACGAGTGGGAGGTAATGTTAGTCAAGCCATAGCTCTTCAGAGTAGGGTGCTTAGCTAGCTAGCCATTTAATATACTACCGTGGGGAGCCTGGTCTTACATGCTTAGCTGGACTGTATTTGACATTTGACACAAATGTTAAGTTAGATTTGATATTACAGATGAATGTGTGACACTAAAGTAAGTTCAGACCACTTTAAAAAGAGTGTTTCTTTATGACACTGGTTGAAATGCAAAAGTTGAAGAAGGATGCTGTGCTCAAATTATTTGCCTGGACAGATGAAGAATTACAAGGTATTTTCCTACAGTCACTAAGTTAGTTAGTAGCTAACTAGATGGTGAGCTAGCTAACAAGCAAGCTTCCAATATAGAAAACAAAGGCAATTACTTCAATTCAGTTACTGTAGCCTTAAATTTAAGCAGCCCGAGGAATCTTGCACTTATTTTTTGCCCATTTTTTGACTGCTTTCACCATTAATTCAGGGAGGTGTGTGAGGTTAGTTGTCCACACAGGCGCTGCCATTTAAACTGGTGGATATATTGCCGGCTCCATTGCTGCCTTGAAATTTCCAGTTTAGGATCCTCACTTTTGTTTTAACATGGGCTGGGAGTGAATAAGGTGCATGCCATAACCAACTGCAGAACTCCTCCTCCACAGCTTAATGGAGGCTCCCCCTACAGGCCAGAGGTAAATGTTCATGAATGTTCCTCTGTTTCCTCACCCTAGATATGCATTATTGTTTTGAGCACAGCAGAACAGAGAATGCAATGTATAAACACTGAGGCACTTGGGGACGCATTTAGATACAGGAAATAATTAGATACAGGTAGTACAAAAATACAATCAGAAAAAATCTAACCATTTTAGGGTAATCAGTAAACGCTAGTCTAGACAGGCACAGTAGTTTCGCGAGTTTTATGGCGACTAGCAAACGTGACTAGATCTTGAACTTGATGGGCTATTTAATAAAGTAAATACACATACTTGACTGAAATACGCTTATAAAGCAAGTTTGCTGAATAGCAAGCGATGGAAAAGTATTTATCAAGCTATTACCCAAACAACAATGTTTAGCCAGCCAGCTAACTAACTAGCTAACTATTTAAACAAACATACCCACTAGCCACTTAGCTATCTAGCTAACACCACAGTAAAATCACAAACATGCACAGAAAGAGAGAAATCAGCCCAGTGTTCCTCACAATCCCAACAGCATAAACACAAAGTCCATGTCAGCATTTTTTTTCTCTTTTTTCATGTACAGACCATAAAGGCAGCCAAGAGAACCTTTATTTGCCCTCTAATTATTTAATCATCCTTTACACCATGAAAAATGGCATTGTTCCTTTAGCTACAAACCCACCTGCCTGTTGATTCTCTGAAGGTGGTGTCTGCGATACGTTCCTTCTGTGGTATGTTCCTTCTTTAAAGCTGCATTAATATAGCAATTGACCTTAAAGTGATAGCTTTAAAATCATCTTAATTTTCAACTGACTGTAATAGTGAGAATAGCGCCTGCTGCTCCAGGCTCAGCATGCCAGAAAATTATTTGTCTAATTTGTTTAAAATCCTTCAACATTACTTTACTTTTCAGTCCACACATTCCTTTTATGTCTGTGGAAATATTTCACAGTGAAGCATTAAACTATATAAAACTATATCACTGAAGTGTTTTGTTTTTGTTTCCTTAAAAGAGAACCACATGCCTTTCGTTGTTTTAAAACCAGCACTGAACAGCGCATTCAGAACTGAGTGGAAGCTAATGCTAATGCTAATACAAACACTATAATGCTATGAAACCTCAAATTATAGCACATTCACTCACTGTAAAACATCTATTACACATCACTATTCGACAAACAGCAGTAGAGATAGTATGCTACGTTATCGACTGGACATCTCTATAACAGTCTATACCTTATAGTATTAGTGTGTGGTAAGCAATTGGGACAGCCATACACTTTATTTGATTGTCAGTATTACAAACAAACGTGCTGTTAATGAAATAGCCCTCAGTTGCTGTCAGATAATTCGGTCTAAAGGATGAGACAAATAGGATAAACTTAATAAGAACAGTTGATTTTGATGATGGCGGAGGCTTTGGTGGCGATCATGGCCATGACGATGATGATGACGAGGTGTCTTGCTGATGAAAGCATCACTTAATTTTACTGCTTATCTCATTGAGGGCCTCAAAGCCAAGATAACCCGGATTAAACGCTCGTGGAGAGAGGCATTAGGCAGCAGACATCTCTACGAGTTAATCTACTCACTGCTCTAATGAGTCTTCTACTGGATTGCTTAAATTAAAAGCAAATATCAAGAGTCATTCGGCTGTGAGGGTGATTGACTGGCCTCATTCGCTAATGCATTAAGTGATTTGATTTTCTTTAATCATTAATGTAATCATGCAGTGTTAGAGGCGAGGAAAAAAAAAATGAAGTGGACAGGTTATATCCGGATATTAAACGTCTACTGTTTAAAGACCAATCAGAGACAATGAACACAGGGTGGTAAAATAAACAAAAGGCATTACCACATTAAGGGCAGGGGAGGGGGGATATTTTCAGGACTGTTTTGGGGTCTTTAATTCCTAAAAGGGGAGATTCTCTACATTGTAGCCAACAGTACAGTATTGTAACCAAATTTACTATAACTAAGTTACAAAAACATAAAGCCCTTCTGATGAAGGCTGCATGCAGCTACAGCTATATGCATTAAAAACTGCAATTAAGATTTAAAACTTTATTAATATGAACTTGTTGTCTTTGCATTATTTGAGGTCTGAAAGATCTGCATCTTTTTATTATTTTAGCCATTTCTCATTTTCTGCAAATAAATGCTCTAAATTAAAATATTTTTATTTGAAATTTGGGAGAAATAATGTCTGTAGTTTACAGAATAAAACAAAAATGTTCATTTTACTCAAACATATACCTATAAATAGCAAAATCAGATAAACTGGTTCAGAAACTGAAGTGGTCTCTTAATTTTTTCCTGAGCTGTACTTTAAGTTGAACCCATTGCTGACACAGATGTGCAAATGCACACACACACCTCATCTAGTCCCTGTAACGGATTAAGACTCTCTGGAGAAGATAAACATGAAATGGGGGCTAGAGAAAAATAATGGAGAAACAGAAGTTTTTTTCACTGAATGTTTGAAACTCTTATATGTAAGTTAAGTTGTTTAAAAAAAACCCTATTTTTTCATATTGTCACAAATATCAGTAACAAAAATACAGAGAAATATTACCATATTATCTTAGGGCCACATCGCCCACCACTACTGCAAAAACAAAAACAAAAGACAAAAACCGTCACAAATGATTTCCTGTTCAAACATGCAAGCATCAGCTATCAGCTAGCCTAAAGCATCCCTGATGTCCATTTGAAACCTTGGCACAGTACTGTCTCAATCTCACCCTGTACTATTTAACAAGCTTTAAACCCCCCACGCTCCCCCACCACCACCACCATCACCACCCAAATCAGATTGTAGCAGATTTTCCAGCGAAAGCCGTCCCCTCACTCGCTCTGACCATATTAAAAAAAAAAAGCCCTAAACTGCAAGGGCCATAATCTAAAGTTAGGATCCTTTATTTAAGGGGAAGCTCTGCTAATCCAGAAATATGTTTTTTGTAATACTTATGATTAAAGTTGGGAGTTTATGATTGCTGCTTTAGCGCGGAGCCTCTGCTCATCCGGGTTGATTTGATTTGTTTCGGCTCTGGCTCTTCCATGCGAAAGGGATTTTAAGCAGAACAGTAATCATCCTCTCTACCACTGCCCTTTCATTCCCCAAAACAAAGAAATGCTAATCCTTATAATTTTATTGCTAATACCGCAACATAATTTGCTTTTGCTTTATTTATTTATATATTCGTTTTTTTTTTTCTTCTTGTGCTGACGTTAGTGTACGAAAAAGCCGGCGTATGACGCTAGAAAGCAGTGCCATGCACAATCCCGGAACAATTCCTGTATGCTAATACTAACAGAAGTGAATCAGTATTCATTAAATTGTTTTAACTAGGGCTCCAGCTAATGATTATTTTGGTAGTTGACTAAACTGATGATTATTTTTTACGATTAGTCGATTAGTCAACGATTATTTCTGCCATGTCCTTCATCTCTAAAAACAATAGAAACATCTGAACATGAGGTTTAAAAGGCATTTAAATGTCTAGATTGTTAAAACATGAAAAGTACTGATGTTTAGTGAGTAAATATGTAATCTGTTGTGTTTGGGCACTTTTCGTTGCAACCTTAGTATTAATCTCAGAATATTGTGAGAATTTGATGCAGCTGACATTATATGTTGTTTTGTCAATACATTTATGTCATGCAGCATTAATAAAGAAGTACAGTAGAGGCCAACAGTTTGGACACACCTTCTCATTCAATGTGTTTTCTTTATTTTCATGACTACTTACAGTGTAGATTCTCACTGAAGGCATCAAAACTATGAATGAACACATGTGGAGTTTTATGTACCTAACAAAAAATGACCTGGCCTCCACAGTCACCGGACCTGAACCCAATCCAGATGGTTTGGGGTGAGCTGGACCACAGAGTGAAGGCAAAGGGGCAACAAGTGCTGAACACCTCTGGGAACTCTTTCCTTCAAGACTGTTGGAAAACCATTTCAGGTGACCACCTCTTGAAGCTCATTGAAAGAATGATGAGTAATCAGAGCAAAGGGTGGCTATTTTAAAGAAACTAGAATATATATATATTTTTTAGTTATTTCACCTTTTTTGTTAAGTACATAAAACTCCCAGTTGGTGTCAGTAACAAGAGGTCAGTAAACGAATTACATTTATTTCAATTGAGAAATAAATTCAATACATTTATGCAGACTTATGCAGGTTATATTGTAAACTGCTGAACACTTAAACAATTGCAGGTTGTTATTAGCTAACTAATAAAATCACTAGAAATACGTGAAAAAAACGTAAAAGTATCTTATTTGCTTCATTCTCTTGTAGTAGATAAAATAAACCTCCTGTTTTTTTATGATAATAGACCAAAAGTGTAAAGAAAAGGATTTTCCTAATGGTGTTCCCATTTCCACCCGACCAAGAAAACACTCAAACGCATGTCAACTCGTAATTACAGGCTCCAACCTCATAAGTAGGAATTTCTGAGGGGGACTTGAAGGCAGCATTATTATCCTCAATGCCAAAACATATTTTAAATGTTGTGAGAAAGAATGGCAATATCATAAAGTGGTGAGAGTACTTCTTAAACACAACTTGTTTTGGAATATGATGCAGGCCTGAAATGTAAAAATGGATGTTTATTAATCAAATGAAGTTGACCAGAAAAAAATATTAAATGTTTTGCGTTCATACGGTCTTCTATTAAAAGGTAGTATTAATGAAAAGCCTGTGCTGTTTTTACTTTTACCTAAGGAGATTTTTACTATGCTGAGATGCTAACATTAATCCGACATTAGCAGGGGCACAATAACCATCTCTTTCTGTCACTTTCTTTCTCTCTATCTCGCTCCCAATCTCTCTATATTTATATCTCTCTCTATTTCTCTATCAGTCTCTCTTTCTCTCTATCTACTGTATATCTGTCCCTATCTCTCTCTTTCTCTATATATCTCTCTATCCCTCTCTCAGCTTTGTCTAAAATGAAGTAAAGTGATTGGTGACGGGGAACAATAGAGGATTTACTTTAGTTGGGATTCTTCTCCCATTTTGATTTACGAAACAGTTCCTTCAGATTAGCCTCCCCCCCAGAGCGGAGCACATTAACTAAAGTAAATTGCATTAAATTATTCCATTAATATTATTATATTTTCCCTGGTTTGACCTTCCGTTTTAAAAATTATATAACAAACTAAGGGGGCATTATGTCTTTATCCTTTTATTTTCAATCTACAAAAGGTAGCATGCTAGTGATGAAAATTGGATTGGGTCAGGCTAATGCCGCGGATGATAATCGAGAGAGTGGACGAGGTTTTGGAGTGCTGGCTTTGAGAGGAGATATGCTGGTCTACGGTCAGTGTCCAGAGGTTTTAATGGTGATAGTGAACTGAAGAACTGATCCAGAGTAATATTGCACTATATCTTACTTCATCTGTTTGTCAAATACAGAATTATGAATAAGCTGTAAGATGCTTTAATGCTAAATCTTGCTTTTTCTTGTTTAAGTAAGAGGTTAATATTTAACTTGTAGAAAGTTTTATTGTCTGAGTTTAACTATAATAAACTCTATATTTGAGCTATTTTGTATTTCTCTAAGCCATGATAGAACATATCTCTCATTTCCTCTGTGCGATGGCCCAACCCCACCACGTGACCCTCTCCTCCTTGCTTCTGCACACACATATATACTGTATATCTACTCCACGTGACCTGATAAGGAGGATTATTGGGAAATAATTTGAAGGATTTATCTGGGATATAATTCAGTATAAGTATATTAGAATCATAATTAATGGAAGATTCCACTTTCATCTCTTAAGTCGGTGGGTTCTCTGTGGATTAGATGATGGAAGTGGACATCTGGACTGAGCTACCTCTAATTTCACCAAGTGAGTTAACGTCCACCTCCCGCGCCGCCGTGAAACGCGTCTCATATCCTTGCGTACATGTGAGAGGAGGACTGGCCCGCAGGATGGAGGCTGAGGTTGGGATGTTGGAGCTTGGAGAAGCTCGTTCTGAGGATGCTTCTTTCCTTAATGGACTTGATCACTATAGGATTAGAAACTAAATGATGTTGGTTATGAAACATTATTTACCAACATGACTTAAAATGACTTAAAATACAGAATGCCTTTCTCCAGGCTTTACAGTAATAAATCCAGTACTACATTATGGTCTACGCATGGGATGCTCCTTTAAGAGAGCTCCACAAATGTCTCTAAAATGGAAAAAAGAAAAGATGAAAGAAACAACCTAATCCCATTGGATTATTTACGTTGCCCGCTACATGATTATGACACCAGAGATTAAAATGTCTGTTCAATGGGATTTTCAGAGAATTTTCAGTGAAAAAAAATACTCTGGTAATAAGGAACAATAACTAATTCTCCTAAAGTAGATCTAATGCCACCCAACCCAAAGAATGGCTATGGGTCTCTCTAAGGTTCTGGAGGATTGGTGTAAATACAGGATATCCAATAAGATGTGGATTAGGCCATTGTTGTGAACATTGTTGTGAACACAGAGTACTTGTTTTAAGAGTTTAGAAATCAATATTTGGTGGAATAACCCTGGTTTTTAATCACAGTTTTCATCTTGGCATGTTCTTCTCAACCAGTCTTACACACTGCTTTTGGATAAGTTTATGCAGCTCCTGGTGCAAAAATTCAAGCAGTTCAGATTGTTTGTTATCATCCATCTTCCTCTTGAAAGGTAGAGAATTAGTCCATGCATGTTTCGATATGCGCAGTTGTACTTTTCCTGTTGTTATGATAGCAAAGACACACTGACACAATGTACTAAATCAAGCTGCAGTGCGCTATTGATGGCTCGCCTATAGATTGCTAAAATAGGGTTCTTTGACAAGAACCAAACTGTAATGTCCCATGACTGGGTCAGAACATCTCTGAAATTTCAGTCAGGGCTTGTGGGGTGTTTCTGGTTTGCTTTGTTTAGTACTCACCAAAAGAGGCCTAAGAAATGACAACCAGTGAGCCAGCTTGCGTCAGGGTCATGGGAGCACAGGGTTCACTGATGCTAATACAAGTTCCACCTCACAACTTCCAGAACATAAATGATCTGCTGCTAATGTTAGTCTTGGTTCCAAATACCACAAAACATCTTAAGAGGTCTTGTGGACTTGATAAATCGGAGTTGTTTTGGCAATATCCTCCAAAAAACATATATCTCCTCAAGGCTTGAGCCTTCTAAAGATTTCTCTGGATTGTATTCGTTCACCATCATTGTTGCTTGTCATTCTAAAACAAGATGTTCCTCAAGTCACCTTTTAATGCCATGACCAATTCTCTGCAGCGCACACAGCTTAATCCTGTTAAATATTTATTTAAAATGCATGTTGCGTTTATTAGATAAGTAATAGTTTTGATACAGTGGGAATTCAGCGAAAATTCTTAGAACAGGTTCCACAAATCATTACATATTTAATCACTTTGCCAAATATACACAAAATTGTTTTTTTTTTCCCAGAAGCATCTTCCAATAAAAAAAAAAACTAGAAAAATACAGTGTACTGCTTTTCAGTTTTCCCATCTCCCCTTTAATATTTGCCCTGAGGAAATTTTACAAATGCTTTTTTTTTAAGCATACGGACCCCTTATTATGTCAGAGTGTATATTGCCCGGGGGAGTAAATCATTAGGATACAATATGTGTTGATTGATTATTTAGAAAAAGAAACAGGTTTGTTATCAATAAGAAGGGTGTTGTATGTGCAAATCTGCAAAAATAGTAAAAAAAAAAACATAAAATTCAGTATTTTTTTAGTTATACAGTGTATTCAAATGATAACATTTTTAATATATTTCAGTGTAAAATTATGTAAAGTAAATATTTAAGTGAGTATAATGAATTTAAAGTTAATACCAGTATTTCTTGATGTTATATCACAAGTAATTAAAAAAAACAGTCAAAATATTTAGAACATTTAACCTATATTGAGAGTTTGTGTCACAGTATTCAGAAAATTTAGAAAAGCACTAACTAAGAAAGTGGGGTTAAGTTATGGAACAATTGAGCAAATTTAAAATAATGTTTAAAAATAAGGTGATAAGCACTTATTAATATGAGAAAACTATTAATGATAGGAGACTTGATATGTTGATTAACACTTTGCCATTCTTCTTTATTATGAATGTGAAAAAATATGATTGTATAAGATTGCTATGTAAGATTTAAAAAAAATATTTAATAAGGGTCATAGTCAAAATAAGCAATAGCTTCAGACTACACCCTTTCAGTTATTACCTGAGAAGTTTTTAATCATTATAATTTTTATCATTATTTATTTATTTATTTATTCTTATTTTTTTGTGTGTGTGAAAGCACTCAATATTGAATTAATCCTCTATAATTGTCACTTTGCACAAAAGTGTGTAACTTTGATAAACCAAAATAAAGTGAACTGAAATATATGATATATTTCAGTTCAATATATCATATGATACTGGGTCAAAATTGGGTTTCTCACTGGTATAGCACTGTAGCTTGAGAACAAGTCAGGCAGTTTGTGCTGCTTTGCATTCATTTATTGAACAGTAATCCTTAGGGTGTAATAAAAGTCACAGAGCTTAATGGGTTACATTTTTGAGAAAATAAGTCAATATGTCACAATGCTCAGTGAGGAATGAAACTGGCTTCTGTGTAAGCTGTTTTATTAAATATAATGCAAAAATGTACAGTCAAAAAGTTAAGTTTATTTTTATCTTCAATCTTTGGTATTCATTTTTCATTCTGATTGGAAACATCAGCTCCTTTAACATCTGCAAATTTTGTGATGAAAGGAATGAGATATGAGGTTTTGGTATGGCAGCGATTATATGTACATTTCTAGCCCAGTTCAGTGGGGGTCCACATCATGCCATGCCTTTAATAATTTAGTTGGATTATTAATCTCAATCCCACTGTGGAGAGTGCTTCGGAATAATGAGCCATAAGTGCAGATAGTAGTGCTGCTACGCAAATCTGCGCCTCCACTGCTCAGGGCTGCCGTGCTGTTGTCATTATCATTGTTAAAAATGTTTGCTGGTAGGATGCAGATTACAGGGCCATTAACCATGTTGTCTGACCCATTAAATGGGTAAAAAAGATATTAGGGACTAACAGATTAAATTACATATTTAAAGATCAGTGTTGCAGGAGGGTGGGGCTGCTGGCTCTGCGTTCACAGTGTGATTTGTGTACTGTGCTGAGAGACACTACGCGTCCAAATGCTTCTTCTGGACACCCATACTTTAGGTTGCACCCATTGCTGGCACAGATATGCAAATGCAAAGACATTTTTTTTTGTTCCTGTAGCGAAGTATTGCCAACAATGCCAGATTTGGGCTCACCAAACTATCCCTTCAAGAAGGCTCACTTATGAGATAACAATTTTAGCCCTGTATAGAACACGACATCTTGTTCTTTTTCAGTCCCAATAATGCAACTCTACAATCTCATTCCCCATCCTCCACCCTACACGCCGCCCTCCAACCTGCTGTCCACCAGTTATCTCTCTGTCTCTTCGATCACCGCACAAACATGCAAACCACCATTTAGCCAATTAATAATGCAGAACAATGCGAGGCGTAGGGTCACTCAAGCTGCTGGTAAAACCCGCTAATGACTGCCATGGATACAATGGGTGAACTCACGTGTGTCTGACGGCGCATCCTTGGAGAAAGCAACAGTTTGAGGGGCCCCTGCCCTCCCCTCTGTCCCGCCTACATTGATCTTTGATAAGAGAGAAAGGCCTCACACAAGGCAATCAACGCCCTTTGCAACCATGTGCCCTAGATAGAGGTTCACACACACAGACACACACATTCACTCTGAATGTTGCCATATGGCCTTTTTTTTTTAAAGCATCTCTCTATGCTTGTATACACCTTACATTAAAGTGACAGTTTGTCAGAAACTTTACAAATATGTTACACTTTCACTGCTGTTGATCAGTCAAGAAATGTTTGAGGTTTCTAAAGTTTCCCTTAGTTTCACACCTAAGCTATGAGGCTAATGTAGCTAGCATGTAGCAATTGAAGCTTATGTACACAAATTAGCGTAATGCTAACTGCATGTCTATCCTTACACTCTCCTTAATCAATGTGGATGTGGTCAGTAATAGACTCTAATAGACTTGTATAACTAAGGGTGTTTTCACTCCAGCACTATTTGGTCATTTAAAATAGACTTGTTAGTTTGTAGCAAATTTTCAGCATTCTTCACACTGCACAGATATATACCCTGGAACACAAAGTCTTCTCATTTTATTTACTTCCAGTCGCTGTTTCACTTGTAAAGGCTTCAGTTTCCGGGTTGTTTTGGTGATCAAAAACACTGTTATAAACCATTTATCTGCAGTGTGTAAAACATATAGCACAGGACATAAGCTTCCCTCAGACTCTCAGTAATAATGTAACTAGCATGTTAATCTACTAGCTGTCTCTACCTGTAGCTGTACTATGCCAAACCTATCAACAAGCTCCACAAACAAATTCACTTTTTTAATCTCCTTTTTAATTAACTTCACATTGTAAATTACATTTGCTGAACTACCTATATATTTTACAATTATTTTTCACTTTGCAAAATACAAATAAAAAATCATATTAAAAAATAAGGATCAGGCCTGCATAATAAATTGACATATTCAGAAACCAGCAATGATTGGCAAGCTTCATGATAACTATGCCTACTCTGAAGTTTACTTATTTAATTTTACACCCAAGCTAGAAGGCTAATATACAGTAGCTAAAGAGTAATAGAAACTTATGTTAGGCTACACATCCATTATGAAATCTGTGAATATTGTAATTGATAATTGAATAAAAATTGTTAAATTGGCTGCACAGCCAGAGCAACAGGTCTGATGCGCTGCAGGTTGTTGATTGCAGTGTGGAAAACCAGTTTCCCTCCCTTTTTTCCCATCTGAGACCCTGAAAAGCCAATTACTGCCACATTGGTCTATTGTCAATATGGCACCAGCTGGTCTCCCTGGTGAGCTCGTGTCGGGGGCCGTCCCACCTCCACCGAACCCCCAGTTTTGTTAAAGTTTACTGGGCTGAGGCGGAGCGGCTGACCCTTGTCGGTTTTCCATTCATTGCCTCAATTAACTATCATTAGGACTGATATATGGGCCAATCTGTGTTCAATAGCGGCGCCTTCTCATTTTCTCATGTGACACATGCGACGCAATGCATGAATATATATTAGCTGAGGGGGTGACCCATATTGAGAGGGTCTGGCTGGGTGGGGCAGGAGGAGGTGGAGGAGTGCTGAGATAGCTTTAGTGATATTCAATAGAGGTCAGTTAAAGTGACAAAAAGTCTAATAAATACAAATATTGACCAAATGTGTAGCTCAAATGTAGTCAGAACATGTGTGGGTATATATAAAAAGAGAGGTATTTTTTAGTGTTGCAGCTTGTATATCTATCTATCTATCTATATATATATTTTATCTATCTATCTATCTATCTATCTATCTATCTATCTATCTATATATATATATATAGAAATGAATATAATATATATGCAGAAATGAACGCAATAAAATTGCTTTTACGAACATAATTTTTTTAAGCAGGACTGGTAAGAAACACATTGCAGCTATTAATTAAAAAATATTGTTTATCCTTAACATAAAAAACGTGATGCCAAGTGCACAAAATTTTCATAAAGTTCTTCCTTATTCAATATCTCCAATAAAAGACATCCAGGTAAATGTCCCTGTAGGATAAATTCGTTTTTTTTTTTGTACGTAACATATTTCTGATATGTGTATTATTGCATTGTTTGTTAAAAAATATTTAAATCATGAAAAAGTAGGCTCCGCCTCCACGTCATCCGCACCAACGAGAAACACTTACGCAATCAAACGGGGACACGCAGCCAGGCTGTCACTTTACTTCCCGGTGTTCTGTCGAGTTATGCTACCCATTGATATGTGCTTCTTTACGGCACTGCGCATGCGCCGACCAACATTTTTTTGTAATGTTTTCATGTTTTTTATTGTAATTTCTTACGTTTTTATTGGAAGCATTGAACAACCTGCTTAAAAGTTTAAAAAATATTATATAACTGCAAGTTATAAAATAATAATAAACTACAAAAATACGATTTCTAATCCTGTATATTAAATTAACTTTTTAACTTTATCTAATAAAGTGATTTAGCCTATCCAAATATCCTACATATGCTTCTGCTGGAAGTATTTCCTAATATGGTTTCTAGTATGGTGCTTAATTTTTTTTTTTTTTTTTATATTTTGAAAAAATAAATACTACTAGGGTAGCACGGTTTGACACGCTAGCGCAATTCGACAGAACACCGGCAGCACTGAGCAGCAGTAGAGGCTGATGTGAGCTTGTTCTTGTTTTTTTTAACGCCTATAACAGGATGAAGGAGACCTCTGTCAGAAGAAGGAACCCGGCGCGGCGAGTTAACACGGCATTAAATCGGTAAATATTCGGGTTAGTGTACAAAGAGAGGGCGCGAATCAGCTGACTGTAAACTAACGCTGACTAACCCAGCTAACCATAACTATTGTAGATGTTATCATCTAATACTGCTGCTGTCTGTTCACACTGTAAAAACACTAATTAACCCCTCACTACTGTACCAGAACACCTGCTGTTTACACACTGACTCTAACTGCTCTTAAGCTAGTAAGCGATAATTAGCTAGGTTAGTTAGCTAACTAGCTAACATTGCTAAACTAAGCTCCCTGGTACCACAGCTGTAAACTCGTAACGTTATAGTTTGAGTTTTATAGGTGAATTCGTATCTAATTCGTCAAACCTGTAAACACATACTCTACCGGCCATAAGTTTTAGAAAACCTTGTTTAGCTAGTTGACCATTACCTTCAGTGCTGTATGACCCATCTGTACTTCTTCGCCTGTCAGACCTGTAATTCTTCTCTTCTTTTGAAGGTGTAGGAAACAGTACTTACTGCTCTCTGGCTTCATCTGAAATTTCTCTAAAGAAAATACTTATACTTCTAATAGTTACAGAGTTCTCTTTGTTTCTGTGTCTTTTTCTAGTTATTATGATGAAAGTGTGAATGTGTTGTGTGTAAGTGTATAAATACTGCAGTAGAGAGTGCAGTCACACCATCTGTCTCAGCACTGCTTTACTACAGACAAACGCTTTAAAAATGGACAATTTAAAAAAATAATAATAATCTTTAAGCTGTTATACAACAAATTGTTAATCACCCCCTTTTTGGTAACCTAAATATGACATTTTTACAGTATACTTTTACATTGCAAGTTTCTCTTTTTTAACTATACTAAAATTCTTTTTTTTCCCAGTTTTTAGTTAATTTGTTTTCCTTAAAGGCCCTGCAAAATTTTGTACATGGGATTTAGTACCATTCCGGTTATCGACTGAACCTGAAGATCCTAAATGGCACAAAAAAGGGCAAAAATGGGGTGTGTTCTAAAACTTTAAGTAGTGTACTTGCTGATAATTTACAGAGAATTAAATTTTCAGATTAAATACACTGTTTTACTATGGTGTTATTCTACACTTCATTTTATTATTATTTTACCTTTATTTATCTCGGGTAGTCACACTGAGGTTAGAAATCCCTTTTAAAAGTGAGCCCTGGATTAGACAGAAGCACACAAACACAGAGACAGGCCTGGTGATTGACAGTGTGAATCTAGCTAATATTTATTTTTTAATTTTGTTTAACCAATATAAAAAATTAACTAATTTATTACAATTAGTCAAATTGAAGGAACAAATCTATAGAATTGTGGAAATGATTTGAGAAAACGGAGGAAACAATTTGTTAAATTTAAGGAATTATTACATTTTTTAAAAATGTATTTACATTTATATGAACATATTATTTCATTTGAGGGAACGATTCGCTAGACTAAGGAAACACATGAAAAAAAAAAAGAGA
This sequence comes from Astyanax mexicanus, assembly GCF_023375975.1. Taxonomy (NCBI): domain Eukaryota; kingdom Metazoa; phylum Chordata; class Actinopteri; order Characiformes; family Acestrorhamphidae; genus Astyanax; species Astyanax mexicanus. The sequence goes on along the minus strand of NC_064421.1, from coordinate 31,003,475 downwards.
ATGTTTTTTAAAATTAACTGGACTTTTAAAAATAAATTTAGCGGATGATTTATTAAACTGATAACACAATTTATTAAATTGAATGAACAAATGGTTATCCTAGGGAAATTATGTTAATTATGTTTCCAAATATTATTTTTCAAACTTGATACTTCAGAAACTCCATTCATTACCGTCGTAGGAAAACATACTTGCTACTGTATCTTAACTGGTTTCTCCTCACACCATCTACCTACAATTGACAAAATCAAAAAACAAAGCTGGAGGTGTTAAATGCTAGCTGTACAAAAGCACAATCCATAAAAGAACCCTTTACAACACATTTTCGTGTGATTAACAGGTTAATAAATGTTCTTTCTCCCTTCTTTATATGTTAGTATGTGATACTTTGACAGTGAAAATACGTATATCTTCATGGGCAGCTCTAGAAGCTACCTAAAGCCAGTAATGCTAACACTGGCTGTTTCACTGAAAGCTGTAAACATGCATCTGGCTGTATCGGTCAAGAGTGAACCGACCAGTGGGCACCACACAAAGACCTGCTGTCAAAACACGGAGCACAATTGCTCTTTCTCCTGGCCTGAGCATCAACCTGTCCGTCTCTGTGTTCAACAGGTAGTGGGCGGACCTGAAGGAGAGACAGCAACTTCTCACACACATCCACTGCCTGGTCACACACCTCCATAATGAAGATTCCCAGACTGGCCTTCATCTTTCTGCTGCTGGGCTGCGTGGTGGTCTACCTCACATATGTAAAACGGCGTTACGAGAGCAGGGTCTCGCCTCTGTCCAAGCAGCTGCTGGAGCATCCATCCAAGGTCGACCACCATAAACTGTCGGCGTCAGCTGAGGTAGCTGGAGGAAACTTCCAATATGGGATTATGTTTGATGCTGGAAGCACTGGAACCAGGATCCATGTCTTCCAGTTCCAAATGGAACCCAAGGGTATGACTAAACTTATTTATTCATTCATTCGTTCATTTATTCATTCAGTATTATGCTGCTGAATTAATTGTGCAAGTTGTGCATTAGTCTGTTTGGTTGAATATTTTGATTGCAGTTATCACTATTCAAAATTGGCACACAGTTCTTATATACAGCTCTGGAAAAAAATAAGAGACCACTTAAAAATTATGTGTTTCTTTACTTTTACCAAATTAAAAACAATATAATCAAGAGAAAGATTGATGATTACAAGCCATCAACCCAAGCTGAACGGCTTGAATTTGTGCACCAGGAGTGACATAAAATATCCAAAAGCAACGTGTAAGACTGGTGGAGGAGAACATGTCAAGATACATAAAAAAATGTGATTAAATCCTAGGGTTATTCCACTAAATATTGATTTCTGAACTCTTAAAACTTTATGAATATGAACTTTTCTTTGCGTTATTTGAGGTCTGAAAGTGCTGCCTCTTTTTTGTTATTTCAGCCATTTCTCATTTTCTACAAATAAATGCCCTAAATGACAATATTTTTTTATTTGGAATTTGGGAGAAAGGTTGTTAGTAGTTTATATAATAAAACAACAATGTTCATTTTACTGAAACATATACCTATAAATAGCAAAATCAGAAAAACTGATTCAGACACTGAAGTGGCCTCTTAATTTTTTCCAGAGCTGTAGATGCATCCCTAAACTTATGTTTAAAGGAATACTTTGTATTTTTAACATTTTTACTGCAACATTTTTATCAAAAGTTTGAATTATCTTAGAATAAGAAAAAGAAAACTTAAAACACTCCTGTATTTGAATCCACCGGATTGATAATGGGTGTGCCCAAGCATGTTTTTCTAGTCAACCAGTTCCAGTTTTTCTTGTTTCTTTCTTTAAAATCTGTGCATGCGTGTGTCAAATGAAGTCTGTTTGAAAAACACTAGAGTATTCCTTTATGTTGATGCAAATTGGTCAGAGTGAAAAGTTGCCCTAGAAAAGAGAATCTGAAGATCTTGCTGATAAATAGATAGCAGAGGTGTAGAGATTTACAAATTTCTGTATTTTTAATTAGTATATTACAGTGGTGTCTCTGTATTATGCATTTATAATACAGAAAAAATATTTTTTTATAAAAAAATTCAGTAATCAGTGATTTTTATGTATTAGAACAAGATAAACATGAGCAACTTTCACTCATCTGCTACATAGAAACCCTATGTTTTTAACTCCTATTATTAAGGAACAATTAAAAAAAATTACAGATTACCCCAGGGGGTGGGGTTAAGTGGTAGGGGTGGAGCTAGACTCTTTTGGTAAAAGTTACAAAATACAATTAGTTGAGTATAATTTTGTGCTAATTGAGGAAGAGAAGTCCCCCAGACTATCTACATAAACCATCTGCCAAAAATGCTTCTTGGCAAAAACTTTACACATGAAAAAGCAGGTGAAAATATGAACTGTTTTTGAATGGATATTCTTAGTATTAGTTCTAACCATGTTGTGTGGAGGCTATAGGAAAACCTGCCTATTGGCCAGCTTTTACTGTGAATTCCTACTGTGAGTTTTTACAACAATATGGATATTCAAATACTCTAAAAAGCATCAGAGATTAATGCTACCACCACCATGCTTAACAGTTGATACAGTGTTGAAAGCCCAAAATTGCTGTGACATTCATATTTTTTTATTTATTCAGTTTACAGTGTATTGAAATGCTGACAGGTTCAAATAACATAAAACAGCCACTGGAAATGATTCCACCGCCACCATGCTGGTACAGTTAGATGGTACAGTTTTGTTAGAAGTCCAATATAACAGCTGCATTTATGTATATTATTAATTCAGATACAAAAGTCCTCACCTACCATTAGATAGATTTAAATATTCTAGATTTATATAATGCACAGTACTTGTCACATATAAGTTAATTCTGTGAAATGTAATCAAACATAACATTTACAAAAGGACAGAGAACCTTCAATACAAAAAAAAAAAAGCACCACATGCATTACATTCGCTCTAATATGTTGAATGAATGCCGCTATGAGGTTACGCCAAATCTGTGCGAATGTGGCTCCAGTTCGCCTGCCTTTATTAGGCTTACCCGGCCTGTGGCAACTTTCAGCGGCGCTCTGCCAATGGCTTAGTTATCGCATCATAATATTAAGCTAAATCAGTTAAGTGCTGCTTTGGGCTTTATTGTTAAAGCTATGATTGTCATATTATAATGGATGGCAAGCACCTGCCATTTATGTTAATATTTTCTCTAAGCCTCTGCAATTTGGCCCATGCACACTCACGCACCCAGGCCCGGTCGCTCACACTCACTCCACTTAAGCCTGATGGGAGAGAGGTCGCTGAAGAGTGCGGTTTTTATCTTGGACCAAAGTATTTGTTTATATCTGCTATTATATGATTACGCTAAAACTTTGACTCAGATATAAACCCTCACTTTTTTTTTTTGCAGCGTAGTCACAGTAGTTAATCAAAATCTCTTAATGTTAAAGTCCTAAATGTCCTCTTTGGCCCAGATTTTGAGCACATGGCTTTTATATAATCTGTTTCCATACAGTTTGAACAGTCTAACTGGGAATATTATATAAAACAGTATTTCCAAACTGCAGGAGTGCTACAGATTCACTTACACTTTATTTAAGGTGGTTTGTAAATCCTCAGCTTGTCTTAACTTTCATTTTTCTAAATACTGTACATACATGTAGGGACTGGGAGGAATGTAGGACTGGGATGGCAGGCAGGGTTTCACTGTAACCAAACAGTTGCACACTTGATTCCACCTGTTTGATCAGTTTTTCTTTAAACACTTCATCTTGTGAACTCCGGCTCCTTATTTATTGTAATTATGTAATGTATGTTATGTAATGTAATGTAATTTATCAAGCCACATTGGCTCTTGCAAAATGGCTTTTGCACCACTGTTGACACTGGCTCTTGCACACTGGCTCTTGCACACTGGCTCTTGCACACTGGCTCTTGCACACTGGCTCTTGCACACTGGCTCTTGCACACTGGCTCTTGCACACTGGCTCTTGAAAAATAGCTCTTGCACAACTGTTGACATTGGCTCTTGCACATTGGCATGTGCACATTGGCTCTTGCACAACTGTAGACATCGACACTTGCACAACTGTAGACATTGGCTCTTGCACAGCTCTTGCACAGCTCTTGCACATTGGCTCTTGCACATTGGCTCTTGCACATTGGCTCTTGCACATTGGCTCTTGCACATTGGCTCTTGCACATTGGCTCTTGCACATTGGCTCTTGCACATTGGCTCTTGCACATTGGCTCTTGCCCAACTGTTGACATTGGCTCTTGCCCAACTGTTGACATTGGCTCTTGCCCAACTGTTGACATTTGCTTTTGCACAACTGTTGACATTGACTCTTGCACATTGACTCTTGCAAGTGCTGCAACTAATGATTATTCTGATAATCGGTTAATCTGTCAATTATTTTTTTTCAATTAATCAGTTGAAATAATTTATTGGATAAAAAGCTAAATTGGATTTTCAGCAGTTTGATGCAGTTTATTTAACTCTAATGTATTGTTTTGATCTTTTGACAATGATTAATAATATTTGATTATTAAATATTTATCCTGTCTTTCTTCATTTAAAATATAATCCACAACAGCCCTACTGATGTTTTTTTTTTTCTTGTTTTCACAGAGGCTCCTAAATTAGCCCACGAGACATTTAAAGCTATAAAACCTGGACTTTCTGCATACGCTGATGATCCAGACAAGGTAGGTCCAATGAAACCTTTTTTACGCCAAGAAATAATAACATTACAAATTTTTCCCTTTATCACAACAATTATTGATTAGAAGATATTTTGCTACATGGCTAAATCATTACACATTGATCTCTAGTAGTTATATCTGGTTTTGTTTAAGATTGTGGTATCTATGTTTTGGCACATGTACATAGAAAAGTGAAACATACAGTGTCATAGATCTTAAAACCACATGAACAGATCTGTTAGAGAAAATATTGATATTGCGATATATTGTATAGTTTTTGTTTACGGTATGTAAACGTAAAACTGTACCATGCTATTCTTCAATAAATCCATAATTCCTGGTATTTGCTTATTTAGGACTATAGTATCCTCCTCAGTAACACAGATGCTGTGAAGAATTGAGTGTCAGAGAATCACAATATAATAATATAATTGTTATTGTCAGCAACGTATCATGATAATATTGTACAATCTGTAATGTAGACATGCAGGTAGCCCCATGGTGATTGGTGGTTTATTAGTTTTGCTACAGTGTGAAACTTGAGTAAATGTTGAGCAGCACAGTTTGTTGTAACGTAGCTGGTGATGTTGTGTTTTAGAGTAGCGCAGGGTTGTTGCAGCTGTTGGATGTGGCGAAGGAATCTGTGCCTGCTGCTCTGTGGGCCTCCACCCCTCTGGCTCTCCGAGCTACAGCAGGACTCCGGCTGCTCCCCGGAGACAAAGCTTCCCATCTACTGGACAAGGTCAGAGCATCACACACCTCTTTATGGTAATGGTTTACAGAAAAAAATGATTTATTCAGTTATCCTAATTATAGTTTTTTGTATATTTGTGGTGCTATATTAAGAAGTAATGGTAGTATGTTTGCCCATGTACCTTATAGTTGATATTTGTAATGTCAAAGTATTTACAGTCTTTATCATTTTTACAGTATACACTTTTTTGTATTATAACCAGAGGTGGCTCCTGCCAAAGCTCTTGGGGGTTGGGAGGGGCACAAATATTATAATGACATGATTTTAATACATTTGAATAACAGCTTAAATAATACAAAAACATAATTTACAAAATTCATCAAATGGTATGGATTGGCAGTTTCAAATCTGTACTTTTAACAGAATTTCTTAGCTATTTTCAGTAAAACTACAAGTAAGATATAATTAACCCATGTAAGAAGACACTTTTTGGCTCAGAGGATCGCTGATTTGAATCCCAAGTCATGCTGCTGGCCATCAGCAGCCGGAGTCCGAGGGAGGAGGCGTGAGCTAGTCTTAACTCTACGGTGGCCGAGAAAGCCCAGCGCAGTGCAAATTGAAAAGCGCTGCAAAAGCACAAAACACATCCATCAAAATTACAACACAGGCGAAGCAAATAGAAAAACGCGCTGCAAAAAGAAAAACGCGCTGCAAATACAACCACAACACAACGGAAGTGAGTCACAACACAACGGAATTTTCCCTGGGGACCTTAAAAGATGCTGTACCAGCTAAGCTGCGTCTTCAGTAACGTCTCGGACTTCACTATGTGTACAAAGGACAATAAGTGGCAAACAAGCTTCTGAAAAGTAAGTTATGTTTATTACCTGTGATTACCACGGTTGTGTGCATATTATTAAAAGTTCTGCTTCACAAAACGCCTTGTTTGCCACTTATTGTCCTTTGTACACATAGTGAAGTCCGAGACGTTACTGAAGACGCAGCTTAGCTGGTACAGCATCTTTTAAGGTCCCCCGGGAAAATTCCGTTTTCCGTGTTGTGACTCACTTCCGTTGTGTTGTGGTTGTATTTGCAGCGCGTTTTTCTAGTTGCAGCGCGTTTTTCTATTTGCTGCGCCTGTGTTGTAATTTTGATGGATGTGTTTTGTGCTTTTGCAGCGCTTTTCAATTTGCACTGCGTTGGGCTTTCTCGGCCACCGTATAACTCTCCTAGTTTTGGGGGCATTACTAGTGATAGGGGTTCTTATGACTGGTTTGGGTGATTGGCCTTCCAAATTGGGGAGAAAATGAGACAGAATTTAAAGTAAATTATTAAAGAATAATTAGAGACATTTAAACACAGTTTGTCTATATAGCCACAATACAGACGTTTAACTATCTAGTGTAGATAATAAAATGCAGTAGCCTTTCAATATATTAAGAATTAATATCTTTGCAGAAATATATTTTCACTGTTACAGTGATATCTTAGTAGATGGTGTGATCTTAAATTTAGTATAAATATCTTTTTTGAGATTTCTTCAAAATGTATTTTATTTATTTATATTTTTCATCAATTTTAAGTTTATTCAAATAGTAAAAACATTAGGGGGGGGCACAAATATTATGATATGATTTATCTTGATCTGTTCCGTTTTAAGAGCTGTCTAACAAGTCAATAGTCAAATTGCACTGTGCAAATTAATCAGCTATTTAATTTTGAATAATAAATTTGTCACCTTGCATTATTTACACAATTATTTTTTTTTATTTTGGTCACCTCATGTAGCATTACCTTCAGAAATCACTACACAGCAATATAAATATTTTTCTTACATATATATAATTTGGAGTTTGGTTCTACAATGACCGAACTGTCAATTTGCTCTTTGAAAAAAGTAATCTGTCAGTTTATTCCCCATAAAATTTAAACTAAAAAAATATATATTTTATTTTAGTTGCACCAGATACAGAATAAAGATTGGCATCAGGGCTGATGAGCAAAATATTGAATATGTAGAATTAAACAGTTGCAGGTATACAATAGATTCCCTGTACACATAAAGCATTGCCAGTCTATTCAGTCGTAGGTTATTACTAGATGCTTCCTGTTCCAGATTTAAGTGGTAAAAGAAACCGTAACCGGTGTAACAGGTCTGTTCAGGTGTGGAGCAGCACAGCGCGGTAAGTTAGTCAAACCTTTATACAGTCTATGGGAAACCCAGATTGCTCTGAAAAACCTGTTCAGCTTGTGTGTGTCACTCAGCACACTAGGGCAGATCCTCCAGAAACCCATTGAGATTGCATTGCAGAGCCTGAAACTCTGAAAAACATGGTTAACATGGGAGTGAATGAGAGAGATCGAGAAATCTGGTCAATTTCCAGACTGGCGGGAATCGCCATAAAAGAGGTGGTACTGTGGGGAATGCAACTCGCCGGTGATTGGTCCAAGATACTTAGAGGCAGGACTGGCTGACTAGAACAGTCACAGCTAGTTTAACACTAATTAAATGTGCTGGAAACTCTCCTTCTTCTTACCATGTGGTGGGATGTCACCTGATTGCCCTAATGAAGAAAATGCCACTGATTATTACAGTGATAAATTATATTGACACAGTTTACAGTCTGACAGCTGGGTTGTGCTTCTTTTTGTTTCAAACAGTTGTCGAATACATTTGAATTACAGCACAAATAATAATAAGAAAAAAACATACTTTACCAAATAGATTGAATAGTATGAATTGGCAGTTTCAAATCTGCATGGAATTTATTAGCTTTTTTTCAGTAAAACTACAAGTGAGATATAATTAATTATTATTAATTATTATTAAACAAATAAGAAGAGATATTTAAATATTACGTTTTGTCTATATAGCCACAATACAGACTTTTAAATGAATAAATCTAGTGTAGATAATAAAATGTAGTAGCCTTTCTGTATCATTCTTTAAGGTTCCATACATTAAGAATGAATATCTTTGCAGAAATATATTTTCCCTGTGACAATGATATATTAGTAGATGATGTCATCTTAAATTTAATATAAATATGTATATATATATATATATATATATATATATATATATATATATATATATATATATATATATATATATATATATTTAGATTTAGATTTCTACAATGTTTATTTTATTTATTTATGCTTTTCATCAATTTTAAGTTAATTTAAGGAGTACCATAAAAGCATTACTTATTTATTTAATATTGTCTGTTAAAAACAAGAAATACTCTTTAGAGGTAAACAATAATTTTATAATAGTCTTGCAACAAACCCAAATGAGATATGTTGAATATTCTGACTGGATTTAATTTGACGCAAGATATTTTTTTTGCAGTATGGTTCTGTTTCCGGGTGCAATGAGAGATGTACTCATTTGTCTGCTCTGTCAGGTTTAGGGACGTGAACAGGTTCACACCTTCAGGTGTTGAATGTTTACATCCGCATAATATGCCTTTATGACGTGTACTAGCCCTGACTGTATTCATACGATCCGTAAAACCGGTCCGTCCTGAACTGGGCCAATTAAAGCTTGACACTCCTTTGAGAATGTTCCATTCTTGATAAAAGGAATCTTTTGGCTGTTTTATTTATTTTATTAATTTTATCCTTTTATTTATTTTAATCCCTATTTTATGTTAGGCATTTTACTGTTTCATCCTATAATTGATCTGTCTTCTGTTTTACCCTTATTTTATTTCTGTCACTTTCTTTAAAATCTTGCAATGAAAAAAAGCAATGAAATAAAGAGATAAAGAATCAAGGGACTAAAAATTAATCAGCCCCTTGTTTCTTTATCTCTTTATTTCATTGCTTTACATTTTAGCCTGTCCACTTACTCTTTTATTCTGAATTACTTTATTTCTTCTTACTTATATTGTATATTGTTTGCTTGTTTTATAATGCTCTTACCATTACATTTTTGTTTTTCATTTATGAAGTTCTTTATTTTAGCTTAACCTCATTAAATATTTAGATTTAAGTTTATTTATCAGTCCCTTTAAGTTGTGAATGCTAGACCACATTGAAAATGATGGTTTCCCTCAATGTATTCCCAATTAACAATATATGTTAATTCACTGATTAAAAGGAATAGTGTGAGGGAAAAAAAAAATAAGATTTTGTTTATGTTGGTAACTGTCAGGTATATTGGCTTATTTGTTAAAAAGTGTACTGTTTAGTATATCAGGGTCAAAAGGTGATTTCTTGTAGGTAATCCTCATTACAGATCATTTCTTCTTCTTATAAACATCTTCATACAAAAATCTGTAGGCTTTTTTTTTTTTTGTTTTACTAATTGATGCTTGGGCCCTTTTAACTGCCACTTTTAGCTGTATTTCTATATTAGCAAAGTATATCTCACCTGTAGCTCTTGGTAGAAAACGATTGCTTTGTTAGGATAGATAACTAGTACCTAAAATTAAAATTGGTCATCTGTACTCTTCTTTTAAGCAACAAAAATACATCCTTTTCATTTTTTTCATGTTTTTGTTGTGATTTTGAATAGACTCAAACCTGCAAAAGAAAAGTTAATAAAAAGTAGTAGAAATCTTGTCATGATGGTGATTATTTCTCTTAATTTTATTGTTATTCTATTATTCTATTATTATGTAATGTAATTTAAATGTAAGGAAAATTGACTATTTGGTTTAAAATGTTATGGTACTGATCACTTTTATTAAAAGTGCTATTTTAAAAAATATATATTTAATTACTTAAATGACAGCTTTTGCCTTTTTTCTATCTCCTTTTCTTTTTATAGGTTAAGGAAGTGTTCGGAACATCTCCGTTCCTTCATAGGCCAGACAGTGTGTCAATCATGGATGGTACAGATGAAGGTATGTGTGGAAATTTATGTAATATCTGTGTAAATTATGCTTATGTGTCACAAAGCAGTGGATCCCTGTTAAGCTTTTTTTTACTCATAAATTATTTAAAAGAATAGCGAACTCCATCAGTTTGCTTGGCTTTCAGTGTAATTCTTCACTAATAAGCATTGGAATGTTGTATACCTGAAAATGTGTATGGTATTAAATGACAATGGTAAAACAGAAGCTGGCAACCCTAAGAGAGTAGAGTAGCCAGAGTACAGTAATCTCCAGCTGTCAGGACGTCAGCCATGTCATGTCCTGAGCCAGCCTCCTCACGTTTTCCCACCCAACATGAAGCAGCATGAAGTTGTAAATTGAAAATTTGTTGTATAATGGTTCCAGCCGTATAGATTTGTCGTATATAATGCATATATGAGGCCGTAATCCAATCCTCTAAAGTAGTTCTCCAGTGCAGTAACGAGTGCAGCGGATAATGTCCCAGCGTAATCTCCGCAAACGGATTATCTGCCATTAATTTGCCATGCATCAAATGTCATTTTCTTTAAAGACACATAGCGTGATGCCAGCGTGTGTAATTTCTTTTGTGATAATAAAAAATATTAATCAAACCTCCTGTTTATGCACGCCTCGTTCAGAAATGCGCGTGGTGTCGTTGGCAGTTGGACGGATCTCAAGTTTCGTCTCTAACCAGATTTCGTCCAGGCTGATTACGAGCGAAATTGCGGACTCCTGGCCGCCGCTTATCCTCACAGATTACTGCATCTCTGTGAATCATACAGACTTATTGTTAATGCAGGGCCTAAGTGGTATTTGTGAGTTCGGAGATGGAAAGAGTTTATGGCCGCTAACTGACCGTTTGCTCGTTCTCCCCAAGCGCCAAAGCTGCAAACTTCCCATGTTTGTTGTCGATTCAGATCACTTCTTAACGATTTAGAAGAGTTTTAACTCCCAAGATCCCGCCCTGCACTTACGAATGTTTGTAATGCGGCCTTGGTTAAGCTTAAGAATCGATGGATGTTTATATTCTAATATTCTAAGCACTCCTAATGCATGTGAAATGTAGCACATGTTGTTTTGATATGATGCCGAATTAATATGACTTTATGCGGAGGAATGTTTATATTTATTTTTCTTCGTAGGGGTTTCTGCATGGATCACAGTCAACTTCTTAATAGGTGAGAAATCTTAGTTCTTGTTGTTCATGTTGTTCATGGGTCTAAATAAGAATGGATTCTTCATTACATGTTATCCAGTTGTTCTGTCCCTGAGGCAGCATAACACCCCAGCACTGTCACACTACCACCACCACCATGTTTAAATGTCTGTAGGTGTTCCTGCTATGAAATGTGCTATGAAAAGTGCAGTAATAGACATACACTGTAAAACTCAAGTTTCTCTGATTTTGCTATTAATAGGTATATGTTTCAGTAAAATAAGCATAGCTGTTTTATTCTATAAACTACGGACAACATTTCTTGCAAATTTCAAATAAAATATTGTCATTTAGAGCATTTATTTGTAGAAAATGAGAAATAGCTGAAATAAAAAAAAGATGCAGAGCTTTCAGACCTCAAATAATGCAAAGACAAACAAGTTCATATTCATAAAGTTTAAAAGTTCAGAAATCAGTTTTTTATTCAGTTTTCATGCATCTTAGCATGTTCTCCTCCACCAGTCTTACATGCTGCTTTTTGATAATTTTATGCAACTCCTGCTGCAAGAAAATTTAAGCAGTTCAGCTTGGTTTGATGGCTTTTGATCATCCATCTTCCTCTTGATTATATTTCAGAGGTTTTCAATTTGGTAAAATCAAAGAAATTCATAATTTTTAAGTGGTCTGTTTTTTTTCCCAGACCTGTGTATATAAATGTTGCCTTTTGGACCTGGTATGGCCAGAGATCATTATTACAAAAAGAATAATAAAGCCACAAGAACATCCTTTTCCAATATTTCTAAATCCTAGAACCATTAGAACCCCCAGAAACCTGTTGAATCTTTATTAAACAACTTGAATACCAATTTTGTGTTGGACAAAAGCCAGAAAAATGAAGGTGCTGTGTTCTAAACTGTGCATCAGATCCAGATATAAGTACAATTAGAAATGTTGATTTTTCTTTTTGTCTCATATCCATGTTTTAATGTCAAACCCAAATGTTTTCAGTTTATAGCAGAAAAAGGGTTTGGCCTCACAGTACTATTGAAGGGGACTGTATAATAATATTTTTTAAAGCTATGCTGTATTTCTTTTTTGTGCTTAAGGTTTAGTTTAGGATGAATTTGAGGACACATCATGCACTGCCCTTTTATTTGCTGCTTAAGAACTAACAGGCTTACATCTGGAATAGAGCCGGGCAAGAATTTATCATTAATTCTTATAGAATTTATGGTTATTAAACACAGCCACTGACTACACCCTCAAAAATTTCTGTTTCACCCATGTTTTATTAATGTTTATCTCTCTTTATCTCTCTTTATCTCTCTCTTTCTCCTTTTCTCTCTCTCTAGGTGGTCTTCATGGATCTGAGACTCCAACAGTTGGAATGCTGGATTTGGGAGGCGGCTCAACTCAGATAACTTTCTCACCACAGGATGAGGTTTGCCATGCACCTTCTGTTTTTACATGCTCAACTACATTTGGACACCCCTTTTAATGAATACATTTAGTTAATGTAAGCAACACATATTGCTTACCCAGCTTGTCTAGTCCCTGTAGAGAAATACTGTCAGAAACCCTCTGAAGCCTATTGGCATCATGCTGTTAATGGCAGTTGTGCAGAATTGTCCTGTATTTTTTTATTAGGTTTCTAATAGAATTATCTTACATTTAATATACAGCTCTGCAAAAAAATAAGAGACCACTTAAAATGATGTTTCTTTGATTTTACCAATTTGAAAAACATCTGGAATATAATCAAGAGGAAGATTGATGATCACAAACCATCAAACCAAGCTGAACTGCTTGAATTTCATAAAACGTTATCCAAAAGCAATGTGAAAGACTGGCGGAGGAGAATAAGCCAAGATGCATAAAAACTGTAATTTTAAAAAATGGGTTATTATACCAAATATTGATTTCTTAACTCTTAAAAATGTATGAATATGAAATTATTGTTTTCCTTTTTATTATTTGAGGTCTAATTGCTCTGCATCTTTTTATAATTTCATTCTTTTCTCATTTTCTGTAAATAAATGACAATATTTTTATTTTGTAATTTGGGAGAAATGTTGTCCGTAGTTTTGAATAAATCTACAATGTTCATTTTACTCAAACTATATACCCAAAGTGGTCTGAAGTGGTCTCTTATTTTTTTCCAGAGCTGTAGTTTCAGTGTATGTACAGTATTATGTTCCTTTTCTTCATAACAAGCATAACAAATCATAAGCAGTAGTGACTAATCTCAGTAGCTAGCTAAATTTCCAATTTCAACTTAAGCATTGCAGCAGTTACATTCTGGTACCTAAGGCTGCTGTGTGATTGGAAAAAATTCAAACAGAATAGCCAAACTTAGCTCTAAATCACTGAGGATTTAGAGTCAGACAGTAATAAATAATTGTCACGCCACCAAACCCGGATATAGTGTCCTAAATTGAACTAAAGTCATGTTGCTGAACTTTACTGCTTCTCTGCATCACAACAGACTGGCGGGGTTGTCTACAGATCACCACTAGTAGATGGGGAATGATCAGTATTTTTGAATTTTTTATTATAAAATTATTTTGACAACATATTTAGTTCTTGAAGGGTTGTCCCATTTCTTATCCTGTGTGAACTCCGTATTAGATAAAATCATCTCCATCGCCCCTATGCAGCAGTGCACCAATGAGTCCCAGGTGTGTACACTAGTAGACTGGCTTCCAACTACTTTATCGCTTTCAGACATAAGATAAGAAACAAATGAGACCACAGAAAAAAACAGATTATGAGGATCATTATCTACAAACTGAAAGCCCTAAGAACGTTGGTAAACCGTCCCAGGATGTCCCAGTCTGGCCAGTCCAAATGTCCCCCAAAGGCTTAGCAGATGATTGTCCTGAAGGACATCAAGGATTCCTAGAGAACATCTAAAGGATTGCATCAACAACAAAAAATATACTCATGGATTCTATTATCGATGTTGTCAACGAAACATCACAGTATCCAGCGGTAGCGCCTGATGAAGAATTTGTATCTCACTTTGCAAACTATGGCAGCAGCCGCTGTCTTATAGTGTAATCTCCAAATGCCCTGCTAATCCCACAGGCCTGGTAAATAAGGGTTGTTGGACATAGAGAGAGGGAGGCAGGGCGATATTCTTGTTCTTTAACTAGGTCAGAGCATGTCGAAGAGGGATTGAGGACCAATTTATCATGTCATTATCCATCCTCTCGATTCCACAGACGGGCTGCGTAACAGCTTTGCCCTTTAAAATTGGTTTTGCAGGTTGTAACTTACTCAGGATTTTCTTCTTATTGTTGCTCGTCAGATATTTTTTTTGTTATTTGGTGTAATACTAATTAAATATCATTGTAGAATCGTGTTTGACGAGCAGCTGGAATTAGAAAATGTGCCTGGACCTTCACCTAATCCTTCGACACATCTGCACAGATAAATCCTTTAGTACACTAATATTTTCTTCATGATGTTTGTGATGAATAATAATGATAGTATAATCATAGTCCTGCTTGTTGTTTTCTATCGTTCTACACAGAAAACCATCCAGACAGCACCGATCGATTATGTGACATCGTTTCAGATGTTTAACACTAGCCACTCACTCTACTCACACAGGTAAGTGTAAGGTGTGCAGAGAGTCCAGTAGCATTATTACTAGAGATGCATAGAATATTATTGTATTATTGCAGAATGTTATAATTTCCAGCCAAATAATAGCTCGTTCTTTTTTTTTAGAATTGCTCTGAAAAATTGCTCAAAAATAAATAGGCAGGCCCACACTCTACCTGTTTCTCCCCATGGCCTCTGGGGGCGCTGTGTCTCACAGCAAGGCTATATACAATGAAAAGAGTGTGCACAAACTGTTTATTTTTACAACATGCTTGCTTAAATGAAATGAAAAGAAGCACTTATTACTTGTTATCATGTTTACAAGTAATATCATTCTTCAGTAACATCAATCTTCAGAAACTGTCTCTTTACGAGCTGAAAGATACTAAGAGTTGCACAGGCCAAAGATAACAAAGTTAGCTGAGATAACTTTGAGCTTAAGCACTTGCTTGTTTGCCCAAAGACTGAGGTAATCTTATTATTAGAATAGCTCTGCTGAGGTAAATCTATGAATAGAATAGCACTGCTAAGGTAAATCTATGATTACAATAGCCGTGCTGAGGTAACTTTATGATTAGAATAGCAGTGCTGAGGTAAATCTATGATTAGAATAGCAGTGCTGAGGTAAATTCATGATTAGAATAGCAGTGATGAGGTAAATCTATGAATAGAATAGCAGTGCTATGGTAAATTTATGATTAGAATAGCAGTGCTATGAAAATTTTATTATTAGAATAGCAGTGCTGAGGTAAATCCATGATTAGAATCGGACTGCTGAGATAAATCCATGATTAGAGTAGCACTGCTGAGGTAAATCTATGATTAGAATAGCACTGCTAGGGAAAAATCTATGATTAGTATAGCACTGCTGAGGTAAATCCATGATTTTAGAATAGCAGTGCTTAGGTAATTTCCTGATTACGAGAGCACTGATGAGGTAAATGTGTTTTTTTAAATTGCATTTTTAAAATGTAGTTTTGTCATTGCTTTTTTAAAGCAAGATGTAAACACATTTTGGCTAGTTATATATTCAATGGTCAAGCCTGTATTAAAAGCCTGTAAAATAATTGGTTTTGTCTTTGGTTAAATGTTTAGTTCAGTTACAGTTTCAGACAAAATTTCATTTTTTTTCTAAGTACATGTTACACTTGCAACCACCTCTAAACCATGTTTTAGAAAATCAGAATAGTCAGTATTAATATTAGTGCATCTTTTTCAGTCTTGTAGGCAACATATTATTGGTGGCTCCTAATAAACTGAAATAGAGTATAGTTTATATATTTTTTTTTAAATCCTGTTTGGACAAACACTATTAAACAGCGGTCTCCACACCTTTTTACTGACTCACTGCGTTTGTTCATGCTTCAGCAGTGTCTGATAAGGGCTTTAAATCCTGGACCCTGGTTCTCCAAGACCAGCAGATGAATCTGTCGGCTCCTTCATTAGACCAGATCACTCGGTTCCTCAAATACGGCCTTATGTGTGTGTTTATATGCAAGTGAGGGAGAGAAAGGGCGTGAGAGCATGTGCGTGTGTAACCCGGCTTTCTCATGATTAGAGCATAAGTACTCCACTCTCCAATTAAGAGAGTCTGAGCAGGACCTTAGATTACTAGATTACTGCTTTTCACAGGGTTGGCTTCTAATGATCCCTCGTCGCATGGCGGACTCTAATAAAGCTTTAGCCCAGGCTCACTGAAGGCTCTGACTTTAAGTACACTTAGTAATTGAAGGGCGCTAGATGGTATGTAGCTTCATATTGATGTGCAGGTTTGAGTTTAGGAGCTGTAGGAGTCACAAGATAACACCACACAACTTATACAGGTGCGGGCATTTTCAAGCAGTCCCCTGAGGCAACACGATTCATGTTTAGTTTATATACTGCTGTAGCAAAGAAAAAAAACACTGATTGGTTGCACAGTTTTAGTGGTTCCTAATTCTAGGCATAAGTTGTTGATATGTCCTCAGTAGGGTTAAAATGTTTTGCTATTTTTTTATTTTTTTATTTATTTATTTTTTTTGCATCGTACTTTTAAATGGTTGCTATGGTGTTCCAAGTAGTGTTCTAGACCAAACTACTTTTTGAATGAAGCTCAATATAAGATAGAAACCAGTTAGCAACATCAATTAAAAAAAAAAAAAAGCTTAGGCGTAGACTCATTTACATTACCTGGCTGCAAATCTGATTTTTTTTTTTTTTTTTTTTTTTTGTGATACATATATGATTCAGATTCTTAAATGTTTGTAAATTTAGAATAGAATTTTATATATTTCTGCATAATATGACCTAAAACATCATCGGATTTTCAGAAGTCCTATAAGAGAAAATCCAGTTAAACAAATGAGACAAAAATATTATACTTGCTCATTTATTAATTTACTAAAATAATGCAGTGTTACATATTTGTGAGTGGTAAAAGTATGTGAACCTTTGCTTTCAGTTTCGGTCTCATTTTCCCCCTATACAGCATTAACTGAACAAAAAAATTCTGGTAACTATTGATTATTCGTTTCGCACCGTTTCCATTGGATTAAGATCAGGACTTTGTCTTTGTCGATTTGAAAAAACACTTTTTTCGTCTTGAACCATACTTTGTTAGAACGATTTGTGTGTTTAGGGTCATTGTCTTGCTGCATGACCCACCTTCTATTGAGATTCAGTTTATGCACAGATCTCCTGACATTTTCTTTCACAATTCTCTTATATAATCTAGAATTCATTGTTCCATCAATGAAGGCAAGTTGTCCCGGCCCAGATTCAGCAAAACAGGCCCAAATCATGATACTACCACCACCATGTTTCACAGATGGGATAAGGTTCTTATGCTGGAATGCTGTCTTTTTCTTTCTCAGTATGTAATGATTAAAACCAGCTGCTAATCTTAAAGGTTCACACACTTTTACCACACTATGTGTTATTGGATTATTCTCCTCCATAAATAAATAATCAAGTGTATTATTTTTGTTTAACTTTGTTTAACTGGGTTCTGTTCTACTACTAAATCTACTTTTATGACTGAAAATCTAATGATGTTTTATATCATATTTATGCAGAAATATAGAAAATATAGAAAGTTTTCAAAAACTTTGTAGCCTAAGAGATTTGTAGGCATGTTCTATGAATAAATTTTGATTTGGCTGAACCATTGTCTGAAACCATTGTCTTTTTTTTTTTTTTTTTTTTTTTTTTTTTAAACATGGTTTGAATTTTCACACCAATTCTAAGAAGTTAAGGCAGGCTATCTATACTTATATCATTAAACAACAGAATAGAAAAAGAAAACACTGCAGTATGAGTACAGTAACAGATTAGACTGGTTATTCCTGTATTTACTGTAACTGTACATTAACCCTTATAAACAGAAACAAAATGAGTCTGAGGGGAATCAAATGTATCAAACACATGAACCTTGGTTTGAACTCCCGCTTCTCAGATCAGAAACCAGTGTTTGTTTCTGTGTGTGGAGTATGTGTGCTCTGGAACATGAATGCTATGTTTTGAGACTTTTTCATACGTCAGATAAAATAATAGTAAATAGTTTTTTATCAAATTGACACTTTCGGAGCAGTAATGATGAGCTATTACTCAAACAACTATGTTACATGAATAGAATTTACCACAAATTAAAAATAACTAAGAGTTTTTATAGTTTGTTTGTGTAACAAATTATAAAATAAATAAGTAATAATACTCTCTTTCTCTCCCTTTTTCTCTTTCTCTCTCTATCTCTCTCTCCCTCTCTCTCTCTCTCTCTCCCTCGCCCCACCCCCTCTTTCTCCAGCTACCTGGGTCTGGGTTTGATGTCAGCCCGACTTGCTGTGCTCGGAGGGATTGAGGGACAGCCTGGTATGTGCTCTTCAATCTCCGCTCATCTTTGGCTTTTAAAGACCTCATTTCCCCCGATAAATAAGCCATTATCTAATCTCTTAATAACACTGAAGATTAATTCCTTGGAGGCCAGCTGTTGCACTGATTTAGAGAGGGGCTTGGGCTCAAAGAGAAACCCGCCATCCCTGGACACGCAGGTCACTGGCGGGATTTGCATTTTATACACTTGAAGTTTTAATCAGATTGCTTTTTGTTTATTATTACTTTTAAATTTAATTTAGTTTCATTTATTTATTTGGTTTGTTGTTATGTAACCCTGTCCCAGCATCTCTCTGCGTGTGATGTTTTGTCAAAAGTCTATTGACTAGATGGCACTGTTAGATGGGTCAGTCTGTAAAAATAAATAAATAAATAAATAAATAAAAATATAAATAAAAAAACAGTGACAGTTGTTTCCACAAGAGGGTACTGTTCTGTAACTATTCTGTAACCAGTAATGTATATGTAACAGTTCCTGTTTACAATTTTACACAGAGTTCATGATATTATTGTATGTTTCTTCCCCCAGCAAGCAATCAGGAGCTGATCAGCCCATGTTTGGCTCCAGACTACACTGGGGAGTGGGAGCATGCTGAGGTCAACTACAAGCTGAAAGGGCAGAAAGCAGGTATGTTCATATATCCCCTGTACTCAGTACTGCCAGATTTAAATTATGCGCTTCTGTATTAATCATTCCACTCCTTTAGTGACCTTCTATTACAACCTACTGTATTTTTTAGACTATAAGGCGCACCTAAAATTCTTTCATTTTCACCTTATAATCCTGTGTACTGTGGTAGGCCCCTGGGGTAGGGGGGGCGTGACCACTGTGACCCGGAAGGAGGAAGCACACAGAGAACACAGACACGGGGAGTAAATGAAACTCAAATCATACCTTTATTTGTAAATGATGCCCTCCACCACACCCAAAATAACTCAAATAAACATAGCTAGGCCCAATGGGGCTCTAGAGTCTGTATAAATCCCTTAGTGGTCGTTTAAAGGTCCGTGCGGCCTCAGCTCACTCCTCCCAAGTCCAAGTCTCTCTCGAGTGTGAGCTGAGGCAGAGTTTTTATGCCTGTCCCAGCTGGCGGCTTAATCAGTCCTGAATGCCCACCGGCTGGGACAGACATGGCTGTGAGTTCCGGCGTGGGGCGGACCCACGGTTCCCCCGCCTCCTCACGCCACAGTACCTTATGTATGAATTCTACCAGTCAGGTATTAAGGAGCAGTAAAGCCACCCTGCTGAAGTACAGCAATATAAAGTAATAATATAAGCTTAGATTTCCAATATTTTGTCAAAGGGTGAGTTTTCAGTGAAGTTTCTCCAGCACTAAGGCTGGGTGCAGCAGCATTAGCATTAGCCTGTAACCCCAGTACTAGCCCTTTGCACTAGTTCAGACATGAGTATACTGGACTGTAGTCTGTGTGTGTGCTGTGTTAATACTAGGGGTGTGCCATATCGTATCGTATCATACGTGATAATATCGCCAAAAAAAAAGAATATCGTGAAAGATATTATACCCTGAAATATCGTGCTATATAACCCACCCCTCACATTAGATCAGAGTACTGCTTTTTTGCCGTTTTTAGCAAAAGAAAAATTCACACTGTTCTCATTTCCTATTATATATCTACTAGAGACAGATTATATCTGTCCAGTATCTTATTTTACATTAATCCTGTATATATGGAGATATTTGAAGTGCATTACTAGTATCATGACATTCTGGATCATTGACTTCTGTAACAAATCTGATAAAATTATTTTTTTTAATATGTCAGTTAGCCATATCATATTGCATGCAATAATAAAATTCTAAATAATTTTTCTAATTCACTGTTTTGTCACATCGCCAAAAGTATTGTGAAAATACCATGAAATACAGTGATATTATTTTAGAGCCATATCGCCCACCCCTAGTTAATACATCAGAACACTCAAGGTTCCTCAGTCTAGCGCTATCGGGTGGAAAGTAGGTCCTGCTAGCTCTGTGGTTAGCAGCCAATGCTAATGCTGCTGCATCCTGCCTTAGTGCTGGAGAAACTTCACTGAAAACTCCCCCTTAGACTAAATAATGGAAATCCAAGCATACTGTAAATAAATTAGTTTTATTTAATTAGGCGCTTCCCCCAGCTTTCCCATTAGAAGAGAAACATGGCGACACCCTTGCTTACTTAGATGTAGACATCCTTACTAGTGTCGCTTAATGTGCCTTATAATTTGGTGTGCCTAATGTATAAAAAAAGACCTGAAAATAGACCACAAAAAAGACGTTCATTGATAGTGCGCCTTATAGTGCAAAAAATACAGTAATATCACACTTTTTAGAAAAAGCCTGTCTAATCAATTGTTTATTATCTCTGCTGACTATTATCAATAGTTTTGTTGTTTTTATGCATTTACTGGTTTTCCACTGTCTGTCACTAGGGCTGGGTACCGTTTTAACATTTTCAATACAGATAAAAATTGATACAATATTAAAATAATACCTTAAAAAAAAAAAAATCTGTAATTGAAACAAAAAAACAATACCAAAATCAATAATTATTCTCACACAAAATATTTATTTAACAGCCGACATGAGTAATCTGATTCTCATGCTGTCACCATGACAAGCTCCATCCTTTTAGATCTTAAACATAAACAATGAGCATGTTTTTGGCACTTTATGAAGAACAAAAACAGCATTATACTTTTGGATGCATTTCAGTTTTTAACTGTTCTTTTTTTAAAATATGAACATAAACAAAAATTCTTGCTCTTTCCTGACTGTTAGAATTACCTACTGTGGACCAAAATCCACTCCAGACCTGCCAAGATAAAATCATTTTATAAGTTAATTACATTCGGTCAGAAAGCAGCAGCACATCTCATTCATAACAATATCATCAGGTTAAAGTATTCTCTCTGATCATGATGCTGTGTGAACTCATTGCGTTTTGCTGTCTTTGTCTCAGGAGAACCCATTTACGAGTCATGTCTGAGCAAAGTTGAGAAGATGATTTACAAAAAAGTGAAGAAAGCTGAAGAGGTGAAGAACATGGAGTTCTACGCCTTCTCCTACTACTACGATCGCGCTGTGGACCTGGGCCTTATCGGTATGTGTCTGACCTTTCAGAAGAAGAACAGTTCAATAAAGGATGTTCAGATTGTATTTGTTTAGTTATTTCAAACTGCATGTCCCCTAATCAAATGTTTGATTAGGTAGATGAGTTTAGACATTGACATTTCCACATCTATTTATTTAAGCAGTAATACACGAGAGGGAATGCTATAAGGTGTAATATTGGCACTGCTGTGCTGCAGTCGTAGATCAGCAGTTCCAATATTACATGTTGTAGCGAGAACCTTTACACCACTGCTCCTGTGGTATAAATCTTGCGATTTATACCACAGTTCAATTATCACTGTTTTTTGAAAGATAAAGAGTTTTTGTTTGGTTACTAACACTCCACGTGTTCAAATAGTTCCATTGTTGCTCTGTGTGGAGCTGTGCTGTTTGGCTTGTAAGCGCTGCATCGTTGCTAGGTTACCGTATGTGGCGGAGTAATACATGAATAGCTTTGGTTACAGTGCATTACCGGCTGATAACGGCACTCATGGAATGCCTCTCAGCCAATATGTATTATTGCGCACCTGTAGAGGTTTAAAATAAATAAAAATCCCACTAACACCTCCCTCCCCCTCTCTTCCTTTCTCTACCTTTCTCTCCCTTTTCTCCCCCTTTTCTCTCTCTCTCTTTCTCTCTCTCAGATGAAGAGACCGGAGGCACCATCCGAGTTAGCAACTATATCGAAGGTGCCAAAAAAGGTAAAGCCATCTGCTAATGCTGTCTAACTTCATTACATGTACAGTAATAGTCAAAAACTTGGACACCTTTTTTTTTTTACATTAAGGTTAATATTGAAGACTATATTAAAGCTATACAGAAACATATTATTTGAATTATTTAGTAAACAAAAAGTGTTTAATAGCACGTTTAGCTTTTAGGACAGTGTTTTCATGAGGGAGAGTCACCTGGAATAGATTTCTTAGCACCTTGAAGGAGTTGAACAATAGTTGCTGCTTTCAAATTAAATAACCAAACACTTATAATAATACCTAATACTAAAGAGATATCTTCAGCTAATTATGTGCTGGACTTCGGAGCCAAACCAACAAAAAAACAAATCACTGTCCAATTAAATATAAAATCTCAATCTCCATGTCTCATGCTGTCTAATGTAAAACAAACATACTAGTAAATACAATATGTATCTTTTTCTTGCATGTAAAATGTGAGTAAACAGTGTGTGTTTAACAATGAATATTTTTGTGTGTTTTATGTCCAGTGTGTAAGAACATGGAGGCCGGTGTGGGGGAAAACCCTTTCCTCTGTCTAGACCTCACCTACATCTCAGTGCTGCTGCAGGAGCTGGGATTCCCTCAGGACAAAGAGTTTAAGGTGGGCACTCACAAAAAACTACTGTTTATCCACATTCTGCAGCTTTTAGACCAGAGCTGTTGGACCAGAGTCAAATTACAAATACTAGTGCACTCAAAAACTTAGAATATCATTGAAAAGTTACTTTATTTCAGTAATTCAGTTCAAAATGTGAAACTCTTATATTATATAGATGAATTACATACAGATTGATCTATTTTAAGCATTTATTTCATTTATTGTTGATGATTACTGCTTACAGCCAATGAAAACAAAAATCAGTGTCTTAGAAAATTAGAATATTATATAGGACCAATTGGTTCTTTTGGCAGTGTGAGCAGTGTGCCAAGTGATGCTGGAAAATGAAATCCGCATTTCGATAAAAGTTGTCGGCAGAGGGAAGCATGAAGTGCTGTAATATTTAACTATTGTGATTTAACATATCAATGTCTTTAATTGTGGTGCTGTTACTTTAGTATTCTCAGATTTAGTCCCCTGGAACACAAACTGACCCCACACCTTTTTTCTCTCTCTTTGTATATCAGCTGGCCAGGAAAATCAACGATGTGGAGACCAGCTGGGCTTTGGGCGCCACGTTCTACTACATTGAGTCCCTCCGTGCTCATTAACTGGATTTGGTCACTGTGTGCCAACTGATGGACTGCAGTGTACAGCCTCAGAAGAACTGACCGGTTTACAGTTCCAACATTTTTGTGTCATATCATGTTCTCAGAGTCACTGAGCTCTGTTTGTTTTAAGCGGGTTAAAATTAATCAACAGCTTGGGGACAGATTCACAAAAATATTTGACTTATCTAACTTTATTTCACACTTTATAGTAAGTTACATTTTCTTTCCTCAAAAAATTATAATTCTTTGGGTTTCAGAAATGTTTTTTTTTTTGTTTGTTTCTGGCAGACATTCGTCAGATTAAAAAAATTGTCAAAATATTTTTTCAGAAAAAAAAAAAAAAACTAAAACCTGACTTATAACTGCTAATTTTAACAAAGTCAACCGTTTAACCCCTTAAAATGCCTTGTCCCGTATACAGGATACTGGTGTAGGTGATACAAAACCCTTTTTCTCTGCAGTGAAATAAGTAGTTTAAATTCTGAAAATTTGAAGGATTTGAAATCTCCTACAGGACACTTGGAGTAGCTGCCTGTTTTCTCTCTACTCCACTTAATAATTCCAGGTCAGTAACAGGAATCAACCCAAATTCTGCAGGTTTGAAAACGTATGTAAAAACTAGACAAACCTAACGAAACTAAAGGTTTGGAGGACATTAACTGTTTGATTTGTATTCAGGAAAATATTGATTTTAAAATGAAGTTCAGGAAAGAGCCAATTTTATGTTTTTATTCATTATATTTTTACATTTTAAGCAGATTTACTTAAATATTTTTTCTCTCTAATACAAGTACAATTATGCTTTTTCAGTAATGTTCCTCATTACACATGAAACATTTTTATGTAATGCTTGAATAGAAATCCTCAAGATTTAGTGGTGTAATGTAAAAAAATGAATGAAAAAAATCCTGGCCTGTTAAGGAGTTAAGACACTATAGCCCTATCCAGATGGGATTAGTTTCTCAGAGGGAAGTCTGTGAAAAATATTTCACACTTCTACTCAGTGATAAAACTCACTTGCATCCAGACTAAAATAATAATAAAAAAAAAAAAAGCGGAGGACCTGTAAGTTTTTTTTGGGCTTTCTCGGTCACAAGACGTCACGTTCAGTAGCTCCTCCATTTCCACTCGCTGTTATTTTTACATGGATCTCCGTGAAAAACACGTAATTACGGTGCGTAGCAGTGGACAAATAGCTATTTTATTAAATGTGAGGAGACAAAACTCAGAGATGTGCGTCAGGATGGGACTAAAATTACCGGAGGACCACAGAGTTCACTGAAAAACAGTAGATAATGTAGGCTGTAATTTTCTTAGAGGATGTATGAGAAAAACACTTACATGGTCGTAAATCACAGAGGACCCCTAAAAAAGAGAAAATTACTCCCAGACCCCCTGAGAAACTAATCCCGTCCGGATAGGGTTTAACTCAACTTTTTGAGAAACTGTATTTGTACTGTACTAAAAACTGTGTATGTTGTTAATACATGAAACTAATTTGAAAAGGATGAAGTCAATAACTCAGGAAGTGCAATACTTTTTTTAAATCTAAAAGTAGTAATTAAAAAGTCAAGAAACGATTAGGATAGTCCATAAAAATATTATAGACATTATTTCAAGGTACTAATTGACAGCATTTAAAAAATATCATTATCCAAATATATTTATTGACAATATCAAGAAAGGATCATCATTATTTTAAGGTACTAATGACAATATCAAGAGAATAAGCCATTGTTTCAAGTTATGTATTAAAAATATCCAGAAAATAAACCATTCATTCAGGATACTAATTGAAAAGGATCACACTTTGGTTACATTTAAACAGAGAAACTGTTTATGCCTTTGCTAGCGGGTTTCCATAAAAAAACTGCTACTTATTATTAAGTAATATTATTACTATCTGAACATTCACTGTCTGTCATGAAACCCAGCTTTTATTTTGGGAAAGCTTTTGTGAATCTGCTCCCTTAAATCCTATTTATAAAGCATCTAGGAGTAGAGACTAAGTAAGAGTGCTAATGTAGCATCAGCTAATTGCATCACTATATCAGCACTCTTACTCTATAAGAATATAAATATACCTGATGATAATATTTCTGGTTAAAGGGAATAGTGCAGCCAAATAATGCTAGCTGGTGTTGGGAGTTAGTATGATGCTAAGCAACAATATTAGCCATGAACTGGAGTTGGAAAAGGCTGTTTTTCAGCCTTTCTGGAAGCCAGAAGAACGCAAGGAGCATTGGGGAACCCGCACACTGTGCCTGACTGTTGGATGGAAGCTAATAAGTAGTGCCAAGCACACAACTTGTACCTGAATTTTCACATGTAATGTGTGTTCTGTTCTTATATATATACACACACACACTCCATAAGCCAGAGCTGTTTTGTGATGCTACTGGTAATTTGTGCTCTGGGAAATACATTAAGTCTACGTATCATGATTGTGTTGATACTGAATGTGAGTTTTAACTACATACCTCTCTTCTACATTGAATGTTTCTAGTTTTAAACAAGCGCCATGCTTTGTTTTGCTCATCTGAAGGATGAAATGTGTTTATTGGTGAATGGTGAGGGTGAATGTGTGTTTGTAACTTGAAGAAGCATGCCATTACAGTACTGTTTGTGTAATTTTTGAATCATGAAACTGAAATATTAAGTATATCTTTTACTTCCTTTTGATTGTCATTTGTTTTAAAGCCAATATTACATCAAAAATGTACCATGTTTAGTCAGATCCTGATACTGGTGGTTGGTGTAGAGAAGTGGGCATCAAAACTGTCTTCCAAGTGACAGATTAAGGTTCAGTTTTTCTAGTCATGCTAGCACAAGCACGCTACACATGCATTTTGCAATCATTTAGTCCCCCGTGGGCAATGCTAAAATTACTATTACAAACTCTACAGCGGGCCATGATGCTCCTGAATGCATCCCATCCAGGAGGAGAAAAAACACACTGCCTGCCCACACTAAAAATGTATTGGCTGACTCAGAGTCTTTGTTTGTAAAATAGTAAATTAGTGAACAGATGGCATGGTGTATGAATACTACTAGAGATTCCAGTTCCAGTCTGTTTATATGATGCACAGAATTATTGTAGGTTATTCACCCCCATTTGGAAGATCAAAACCCAAGTTAATTACGTTAGTCTATTGCAATGTCATTAAATACGATAAACAGTGAATTCTGCACAGATCAGTGTGTTCCTTATTCTATTAATTAGAGTGTGTAGCTGTATTAATAGCCTGTTCAAAAAAAGTAACTAGTGGAAGGCACCTCCTTAAGGGTAATTCTACTAAGTGGCGTTGTACTTCCTGTATTCACAGGATTTCAATTCATAACCAGTTTTTGTCTGAGGCCCCAGGCAATTGATTGGTTTGCTTGCCTTGTTGCAATGGGCTTGCTTCCAATGAATGCATTCACAAAGCTACTTTCTACAGTAGATAAACAAGAATCTTTTGGCACCATGACAAACTAATGCCAGGGGCTCGAGGGCTAGAGAGGAGGGTGAAAAGCCCCTAGCTTTAGATCCGTAAAGCAATGAAAGAACTGTTCTCTGGAATGATTAGGTTCTAGTAGAAAGCCTTTCCTGGACAGTACAGACAGTTACTCCAACAAAAGCAAAAGTAACACTCACAATACCAATGATTTAAGAGAAACCCATGAATAGGCATGCATCCCAATACATTTGTCCAAACTACAGTATGGGGGTTATGGAAGCCCAGGTTCTGAGTGTGGAAATTCACAATTAAACTATTGAATTAACTGTTCAAATGTTCTAATTTATTGAGTTACAACTGTATATGTCCATTTGGAGAACCATGGATTGGAGAATCCCACACTGGAAACTTGAGTTTTACATGTTATGTTCTTAAATACACAAACTTTTTGTGATGAGATCAGTCAGTCAGTCAGTCAGTCATTGAAAACAATACTTTATTTTCTTCTTTGTATAAACTGTAATAAGAACTTATTTAAACAAGCTTTTTAACAATAGTTTTTAAATACATCTACACATCCCAACAGGCCTAAATTTCCATAAACAGAGAATGCATGTGTAACAGTTTTTACAAAATGTGGTTATTTGTTCCAAAAGACAACGAGAGTTCAGAGGAAGGCATCGCACCATTCGGTCAGACACTGCGAACAGGACGCAGCCTGCCGTGCATTAGCTCCACTAGTGTCCTTCAGCCACTCAGCAAACAGCTCCTGGTCCTTCCTCAACAGCAGGAACTGACCCAACACCACAAACGCCTGCAGGGTCACACAGATTAGCAAGTCTTTAGAATGTTTAGAAGATAGTACTTGATATTTAAAAAAAAAGGCCTCAGGAAGAGGTAAATCTCCACTTAAAACATCTGTAAATATATGCATATTTTGAAACCTAAACCCAACATGTGGTTTGTGGGTGAGGTGTTTTTTGTGCATTAACAGCATAAAATGAGAGTTAAGGGCACATAACTGATGCACCTGCTAATATAAACCACACAAACAAAACAGCATTTAATACATACTCCACATCATAATCACCAAACGTTTTACTGTTTATCATTTACATTACATTACATTACATTTGGCAGACGCTTTAAAATATTAACTTACAACTTACCTGTTTTAGAGATGCATTTATGATAGTTACTGTACTCTAACCAAAGTATAAACGGAATCAAGCTTCACTACTGCTTTGTCTTTATACAGTTCTTTCAGTCTATAATTACACAGAACAGTGCGTCACCCACTGTCAGAAACCGAAAAAAAGGCTATTAGAAATTGGTGGTTGTAATCAATGGGCATGTAACAATACGGTATCACAATACATTGCCCATGATACAATGATCTCAATACTGTGATTCTGCGATACTTGATATATTACAAGACAATCCTCTACGAGACCTTTTAACATGTGTCTTACTGAAGAGGATAAAAATACTCCTAAATAATCAAATACAAGAAATTATGGATTTATTGGTGTCAGTTTCACACAATTTGACAAACAATATTTAAACAATAATCATCTGATTAGCGCCACCATGTGGAGTAATCAAGTAACATTTGTAAATCTTTTTTTTTTTTCAATAAAAAAGTAGAGACATTTGAAAACACATATCAAATGTATTGTCAAACCCTGTGACCCATCCTGTTGGCCAATCTGAAAACAGTTCGGATAACAGACTAAATTTAATGTGAAGAGAGAAAAAAAAAAAAAACTTTTGGTATGTTGGTCCAGATTTTTTGCACGAATTATTGCACTTACTTTATCGAAGCCCTGCTCCTCCAACTTCTTCCCCAGAACCTCTCCAATCCCAGACAGAGCTGTAACGGGCTTGTCCCCCATGGGTTCTGCCACAAAGTCTCTGTGTTTCTGGGAGGTGGTTGACATCTCAAGACGTCCTGTGACCAAAACCCTGAAGAGCTTGTTTCCTAGAGGTGGTGAGATAAAGCAAACCTCATTAACTTGCATTCGCAAGGGTTCTATGATCATACAAACATGATCACATCAGGCAAAAAAATCTAAGCTGAAGACTGGAGGTCATCCAGTACTGAGTTGTGAACCCCTGGTCTAAACTACTGAACAATCAAACAAATCGACCCTTTTTTCCATAACTTTACCTTCTCCCAACTTTCTATTCTGTTCAACTAATCAAATCATTAATAACAAGGTCTTTCAGAGCTGCAGTTAGTGTGTTAAAGCAGACAATCCTCGAAAGTGTGCTGGGCAGGGAGCACCACAACCAGGATTGGAGAACATCAACAACTGTATTTTTCGCACTATAAGGCAAGTGCGGTTAGCGGCTAATGCTAACGCTGCTCCAAGAGTGCTAGCGAAGGTTAGCAGCAGGCTCCGGGGCAAGAATACTGCAAAACTTCACTGAAAACCCCTGTATAATGCTGCACTTTAGCGGAGTCCTAATTTTTAAGGAAAATTAAAGGATTGATAAAAGAAATGTACTAACTGATTTCTTTACAGTAGTGTTGGGAGACTGGAGGAAGAGCCACAGTGACTAGTCAACAAATGACCATTGGGAAAGTCAAGCAGCTCATCTCCTCCTGGACAGACATGATTTTAGTTTGAATAAAGTGAGAAATCCCACCAGTGAACCTAAAGGACTTTAATGTGGAACAGTGACTCTGAAAATGGACCATTTCACACATAAGAGACAATTTTACACTAACACATCCAACACGTACCATTTAAACTAAGGGATGTTTAAAAAGAAAAAAAGAAGGATTTTTTACCCCAAAAATCTGGTTAAACAGTCACGGCATCAGGGAGCTTATTTATAAAATTTGGACTAATATTCAAGCACCGTGAACAATACTGACTGGGAATATTCCTCTACAGCAGAGGACACCAAACTTCTCTGTAAATGTTCATTTAAGTTCACAAATTCTTCAATTCATTTGTATAAATAAATAAATAAATTAACACATTTTCTTCATTCACACTGAAATACTTCCTAATTTGGACTTATTCCAAAGTTTGAGTTTAATTTAAAAATATTGGCTTGATAATAAACCCTCAATGCTAAATTTCCACTACAGTCCTTCAGTCAACTCCATCCTGAGTACTATATCTTTAAATTAGCAAACTGCTAACCCACTTACCTGTTTAATATTGCAATGTCAGCGTGCAATTAAGGGTATCTCTAATTTAATTCATTTTATCAGGCCTGTACACTCTGAACACGTTCACAAAACACCCTGGTGCTTCTTTCACACCTCCATATGCTTGACTGGAAACAACCCGGGCTAATTACTCCACCACTCTGACCACTTATTTCCTCCCCTAATAATCACGTGCTTTGTTTGGGTTCAGTTGCTATATGTTCGGACACGCAGCTAAAATCTAATTTATTAGCAAATTCACTTGATCAGCTTGTATTGTACAAAAAAATGTACATAGTTTCCTCCGTGTTTATTTATTCAGGCTTAATGCAATTTAATACACAATCCAATAATGCAAAAAATACAATAAATAAATACAAATATTTTTTAAATACATTATTTTAGAAAATCTGATCTGAATCAGGAATTTTAGAACAGGGATTGGGATTCCGTCCCATTTAGCCTGTTCTGTCTGTTCTTACACACCGAATATTGCTGACAATTAATCGAAAATTTAATTCAGGTGTGGCTTCGCCTTTCATGTGTAAAACAGGTGTACTGACGAGTTGTGCTATCCATCAATTTGCGCTGACCCACATTTTTGAAAATGTTTTTAGTTATTTTTTCCCTTGTGATAATTTAGTAGAATTTAGATCTTTTTCTTGTGTGCTTTAAACAACTGTAAATCACTGCCATCCTTTTTTTAAGTAAATAGCAATTAATAATAAAAATAGCAATACGTTATTATTATTTTTACCGCAACTTTACCTTGATACTTTGAGTTACTTATCCAAATATCCTTTTGAAAGCAAGTTCTAATATGGTGCTTATTTTTTGTATTTTTACCTTTAAATATTCACCAGGGCAGCACGGTTTTACAGGGTAGCACAACCCGTCATAACACCTGGTCAGAGTTCAGCTGATCTCAGGCCTGCTGTCACACTACAGATAATCACACAGCTGCTACAATGACTGAAGTCCAACTCGGCCAATGGAAAAGAACCATTGTGTCGTTACAGCCAATTGGAGGCAAGCTCTTAATCCCACCCACTCCATGCCGAGCCTTCAGGAAGCTGTGCTCTGGGTGGAGTTGTGTCAAGTTTGATTCACTTAGCTGAACCGATTCTTTGGAGCAAAGTCTAAATCATAGAGGAGCCAAGTATTATTTTACCAGTTACACCATGTTCATATTTGAGTATAATTTTAAATAAAGTTAATTTTATAGAAAATATTTTACATAAACAAAATCACACAATCATATAAATCTGTAATCAAAATTGTATCCAAATGTATTAAAACGGGAAACGTGTATGTAGTAAGTTCAAGAAATTGTCTTTAATGTGTGTGTTTTTGTGTATTGCTTCTGCTTATTTTTTGTGTCTATAGGTATAAAATCTGCTATTTTAATTGTAGATTTTATATATTTGTGTAAACACAAATCTCATTGCCCATGTTACATGCATACTGTGCATAGACAAAATGCTCTCAAACACACAGTATTTTTTTCACAAATATAATCTTAGTTTTTTAGCAAAGTGACAGGACATTCTTATAATGTTGTGATGTTGTGTGCAAACCCTTATTATATCACATGTTTTCAGAACGTTCCCGGAACATTATTTCTGTAATGGTACAAGGTAACCTTCATGCAATCTTTTTAAAACGTAGCTAAACATTATCCAAACCCTTACTATAGTCCACGTTTTCAGAACGTTCCCAGAACATTATTTCTAAAATGCTTCAAGCTAACGGAACCTTTTCAAAACGTTGATGCAAACCCCTTAATATATCACACGTTTTCAGAAAGAGCACCTCATTATGCGGAGTCTGTAAAACATTTGTGCATACAAAATGTTTCGATTCAGTTGGAGTTGGTGAATCGGTTCGTGCGAGTTCTTTTTCTTTAAAGAGTCGGTTCAAAGCATCGACTCGTTTCTCACTCCAGGAAGCCCTGCTCGCTCGGTGGCGGAGTGAAGTTTTGCTCCTGGCCGTGATAAAGTCTCCGGGACCCCGCAGCGCTCCTCCACATTTCCCCTTACGGAGCTCCAGCCATGGCGAAGCCGCTGAGTGACCAAGACCGCCGCAAGCAGATCAGCGTGCGCGGCATCGCGGGGGTCGGAGACGTCGCTGAGATCAAGAAGGGCTTCAACAGGCACCTGCACTTCACGCTGGTGAAGGACAGGAACGTCGCCACGCCACGGGACTACTACTTCGCCCTCGCGCACACGGTCCGGGACCACCTGGTGGGCCGCTGGATCCGGACCCAGCAGTACTACTACGAGAAGGACCCCAAGGTGGGCGTGGTGGGGGCGGGGTAGTGGTGGTAGTTGGTTTGCATGTGCAGAACTTTTGAGATCCAGGTATAGGGTTCCCATGGCTGTCATGGTCATGGAGCCCACCTTTCTGCTTTGCTTATTCTGGAAATTTTGCTGGTTGCAGAATCGCAGCACACCTGACTCAACTTATCAGTTCATTGCCAAACCCTTCAGGAGGTTGAAGTGGGTGTGTCCCAGCAGGAGAACTCTGCAGAGCTGTGTAGAACCGAGGAACTGTAGGCCCAGACTTAGGAGAACCAGCAGAATTAATCAAACCATGACTTGCACCCAGACCTGACCAGACTTTGCTTTAAAAATCATGGTCATGGAGGCCCACTGCACCAACCTTCACTGCTCTGACACACAGTTACCATGTTCAGGGGTTTATTAGATTAGCCTGGTGTACAGTGGTGCATTTAAGTTTGTAAACCTTTTATGGTAACCCTGTTATTTTGGAGAAATTTGACTATAAACTTCATCAGAGTTTCTTAAAAAGTTGGTAAGTCATAAAAGTAGACAATGAGAACCAAATCAAATGAGATAAAGTATTAGACTTCCTCATTTGTTTATTGAGGAAAGTGGACCAATATTGCATTTCTGTTGGTGTCAAAACTATATCAATCTTGATTCGCTAATATTATGTTCACAAGTCTAAACAACAATGGTGCGCATGGCAAGAAGAAAGCCACTATTCTCAAAAAATGACATTGCTCTACAAGCAAGTAGGCTGTGGGAACCATGTTTGGTGGGCAGATGAGAACAAAATAGGGATTTTTGTTTAACTAGAGAAAAAAAAATCCTGCATTCCAGCATTAAAAAAACGTTCTCCCATCTGTGAAGCACGGTTGTATCATGGTTTGAGCCTGTTTTGTTGCAACTGGGCCCGGACAGCTTGTCATCATTGATGGAGCAATATATTTTGAAGTATCATTAAGATCTGATGTTAATGTTTTGAACCTGCTGAGCTCAATCCAATAGAAATGTTATGATAGGAGCTGAATCTGCAGTGCATGGGAGGAAAATTGTTTGTTTAGTTGCAGTTAGTTGCAGTTATTGTTGAGAAAGTTATCCATGCATTCATTTCTTCACGAATAGACTACTGTAATTCTTTATACATTGGGATTAACCAGTCCCTTCTGCATCGCTTACAGTTAGTCCAGAATGCTGCATGCAGATTATTGACAAGAACCAAGAAAAGAGAACATATAACACCAGTTCTTGCCTCACTTCGTTGGCTACCTGTCAAATACAGAATTCAGTTTAAAGTGCTTTTAGTTGTTTTTAAAGCATTAAATGTTCTGGCACCCTCTTATATTGCAGATTTGCTTAACTCCTCAGTCTCACAGCGCTCTCTGAGATCATCAGCACAGAATTTGTTGGTCATTCCTAGGGTGCGTTTGAAACTCAAAGGTGATCGTGCATTTTCAGTGTATGCCCCAAGACTTTGGAATAGTCTGCCACTAACTATTCGCCAAGCTACTTCTGTCTCGGTTTTTAAATCAGGTTTAAAGACTTACTTATACAAACTTGCTTTTGATTAGTGAGTTACTGTGGTAATTGAGAGGTCGATTTATCCTATATATATTGTTGTTGTGCATTTTAGTTTGTGTATTTTTAGCACTTTTTATTTTATTTATTTTATTTCTGTTTTATGTTGGGATTCTTATTTTAATATGTTATTTAAGTGATTTATTTTACCTATGTTTTGGTTGTATGTATGTGTAGTCATTAGACATATTGTGTACAGCACTTTGGGCAGTAGAAGCTGTGTAAAGACTGCTTTATAAATAAAGCTTACTTACTTACTTACTTACTTACTTACTTACACAAGGGGGGCACCATTTACTGAAAGCTGTGGTTCAGCAACTTTTGTCACTTTTGTCACAGATATGTAATATTGAATTAATTGTGTTTCACATTGATTGTGGAAACACAATTAACATCTATATTGAACATCTGATTTTTTTTACCATATCGTACACCTCTACTGTGACTGTTTTCTAAAATAATCTCAGTATATAATTTGCTTACAGTATCAGAATTATATATATTGCAGCCCCCTGACACTTGACATGGCATGCAAATGCTGGCTATGTCAGTTTTTTTTTAAACAAAATCCAAAGCGAGCACGCCTGAGAACTGTCAGACATGGCATACAGCTCTCAGCTTGATATTGTCACACCGTTACCTTGCCCAAGGTTTCACAATAACCGTCTTTTACTGATACTGATTCAAACGTTATGAGAAAGTCTGTTTTCATACTTCCACTGAGCCATCAGACTTCCTACATTGTTTAGTAGTTATTGATGTGGGAACCACTTTCTTGGCTTGCTTTAGGCCAGACAGGTCAGCTCAGCTAATGTAAGGAGTGTCATCTGTGATTTGGTTTCAATTAATTATTAATATTAAAAAATAATTAAATTAATATTGTTGGTGGTTGCTATAATTGCTTTCAAAAAACCAACGATTGCGCTTGATTGAAAAGCATTGCAAAGTCAATCACACACCACCTAAACCCATTTACACCACAAGATGTGCAATGTAACATAAGGCAAAGTCAGTAAACGCGCCTTTTTTCTGCTTACTCAAAAGCACAATCAACTGTTCTTATTTTTTAAAGGCAGTTTATAGCTGCCCAATATAATAGTATATAATATAATAATCTTTGATGCACAGAGTTCATTATTAATATTAGTATTTGTTAAAGCCTATGTAGTTGTAGGTTTCCATTGAATTTGCAGCACATCTCCCAAAACCTGTGCAGCCAAGAGCACCCTTTACTGCTAAAAAAGTGCATGGATTCTGACATTAGTCAGTAATGGACTTATGGTGGTCTTGTGTCATGGGGGCTGGCAGGTTTTGTGCTTAGACAGTAAACCCAAGTGCACACACATGGCATGTGTTTCTGATAAAATAGCCAGTCACTACATTCAGGCGATGTAGATCTTTTAAAAACTATAATTAATATATATATATATATATATATATATATATATATATATATATATATATATATATATATATATATATATATATATTTATTATTATTATTATTATTTTTTTTTTTTAATTAACCAAAGTCCTATTTGACTGGTCAACAATATACAGTATATTGCCAAAAGTATTCACTTGTCTGCATTTGCGCACAAATTAATTTGAGTGACATCCCATTTTTAATCCATAGGGTTTAACATAATGTTGGCTAGGGGTGATGGAATTTTTTTATTCTTAGATGCGCCTCCATTCAGACGTGGGCGATTCACAAATGACAAAAATCGATTCAGACATGCCAACATGTAGCTAGGCATTTGGATAACAGATACACATTTTGACCTCCTAGTAAAATTCCATGTTCTAAAGTATGCAGATGCATATTCATTTGATCTGATTCGATCTCATGTTGTCCCAAGTTTTTGTCTGCTCTTGTTGTCGTGGTGTTTATGGGCAATGATTTATGGCCTGTTAGCACAGACGCTAATCTAGGAAGCTACCTGTGGAGCCATCCACTACTTTTTTCCTGCTTCAATTTCCTTTGTTCAAACAGTGTCTCTGTGCTCAAGATTCTCAGCCTCTGTCTCTACTCTCCACCATTAAATCTCCTAGTTAAACTCCGTAACTCAGCACATAACTAACCTGGAACAGGAAGAGGCTGCCCCAAACTGTTTCTGCAAAGTTGGTAGACATGAAATTGTCTGAAATCTTTTGGTCTGATTAAAAGTTCCTTTTAATGGAACAAAGTGGTTGAGCCTAACTAAGCTTACTGTAAATAAACAGAAGCGCTTTAATCACCCAAATAAACAGTTTTCAGGAGAAAAATTAAAGTCCAGTGCTCGTTTGATTTAAAAATATTATTTTTTTTTTAAGAATTAAGAAGTTTTTACTTAAGTAGGCCTGTTTATGCACATAATTAATATACTACATTTTGTTGAATTATATTATTTGTAAATAGTTTTTATTTTTAGGATTTTTGGAATTTTAATGCATTGAGAATTATGCACCAAGTGTTTAAAAATATGTGTTTTATTAAGATTTAGATTATCCTATGTTAGAGAGAAAGCAGCGTTCTAAGACTCACTGCAGTAGCTGTAGGATGGGTTTTCAGTCCCATAAAGATTACTTCTCAGTAGCTTATTGGTCACACATGAAACAGTCACACGTAGCTACATGGTGACAAAACACCAGTGCGAAACGCTAGTTTTGCAAAATTGTTGTAAGGTGGAAAGTTGGACAGTTTGGACAGTGGAAAAACATCCAGTGAACATGACACAGGCTGGATTATTGGTTTTAAACACATTCTAATCTCATGTCACCTCAGATGTTGATACACACATGCAGCCTATTTTACAATCACTGAGTTTAAGGAAGTGGGTTGACTGTGAAATTATGGCAGCAGTAGCTTTCACAATGACACGGCGTTATCAGTCAGCTCAAAGACTGCATGAAAGCAGCACTGGGAGCATGCTTAGTGGGAATGATGGGTGATCTAGAATGAGGTAAAGGTGATTTTATAACCAGTGTTTATTATCTCTTTGGCAACCCTGCTGCGTAGCCCCTTATTCAAGTTGTTTAGATTTCCTTTCCACCTGTACTGGTACATCAAGTACTGTCTTCCTGTAACTGTACTGTAAAAAGGTTTTAAGGTGGAATGACATTTTAAGTGTAAGTTGTGGTCTACTCAAATTGTCCATTTCACCTTTATGCAATTTAAGTGCTGCAGAAAGTTCACAGCACAGAAAATGTAATTAAAATAAAGTGTGGATTCCTATTTGAGTTGTCCATTTCACCTTAAATCGTGTAGTAGGTACAATCTGGTTCACATACAGTAATAAGCCTCATTAGCTTTGAAAGTGGTATTTTTAACATTTTAACATGTATATATTCCACCCTAATTTGTACAGCATGTGTATTTGCACCTGTTTAGTAGTAAGCGAAAGCAGAGACTGTAAAAAAAGATGGATGCCGTGTCGTCGTTCCCATTCATTCAGTGAAAATGAAGCCAAACTCTTCCGCCATGTTGGCGATCCTGAGTCTGCGCAGTAGAGACCAGAGGACGGTGAGAATGTGGAGAAACAGCCTACTCATTTAAATAAACCCGCCCCTGAGGGCTGCCTCGAGGTCACAGGCTGCAGAATGGAGCGGAGCGGAGCTGACAGTCTGTTATTGGTCCCTCCCATAACCAGCCCTTTTACAATAACCACACCTTTTTGAATAGAGCTGAAGTTTTAAAAAACGAATTCTGTGGGGATATAAAAATTTGACAATATAAGCAGAGCTTACAATAGCTGTTGCATTTAAATAATGGAGCTAGAATTACAGTATATTAGAAAAAAAAGGTGATTGAAAGTTGTCTGTTTTGCCATTGAAACCTATGGGGATGGGTGGGGTTACACAGCTTTCTGCAACCGGACAGCAGGGGGCGCCCGACCTGTGGTGGCTTCACTTTTGAGAGACGATGCTCTGTCCAGCTATACACAGTCTATGAGCGAAAGCAATGTTCGCGTGCATAATTAAAGGTGGAATGGAAATCTGTACAAGATCTAAACAAAATCTGTACAAAAAGTTGTCTCTACTACTGACTGAGCAAGAGGATATTACTACTCACATTTTGAGGTCCGTGTGAGACACACACACACACATTGCTTAATCTTCCTGTTTTTTTTGTTTTGTTCTTTTTTACAGCGTGTCCACTACCTTTCCTTGGAGTTCTACATGGGCAGAACTCTGCAGAACACCATGATTAACCTGGGCCTGCAAAATGCCTGTGATGAAGCCATCTATCAGGTAATTGATTGATATCATTAACAACAGTAATAAATGTGGTTTTATTAGGAGCCCCAGGAAACAAAAGTCCTGCCTGAGGAAAAAAAGACATGAGTGAGAAAAGCTTATGCTACTTATAATTAATTAAAGCTTACAGTGGTCATCATGCTAGTGTTAGCATTAGCATTCCTTGTTCTTGCTTGTTTTCAGTCCTAGGTTCAGTTTCTACAGCAGGCTTTTAACGAAGTCAATGTTTATAAAACTGTCCAGTGTAATTCATGGTGGAAGGTTAAGAATGTGTGTGTTTATTTATTTATTGTTCTTTTTTTAAAAAAAAATGTTCCCCCCATTTTCTGCCCAATTTACATGGCCAATTACCCAACCCACTCATTAGGACCTCCCCTGTCAGTAGTGATGCCCCAACACCAGGAGGGTGAAGGCTAGCACATGCCTCCTCCGATAAATGTGATGTCAGCATTGCTGAGTAGCATCAGCAACTCGGTTCCGATACATCAGCTCACAGACGCCTTGTGCTGATCGACATCACCCATTTGAACGATGTGGGGAGAGAGCACCATCTACCCACCCGGAGAGAGGAGGACCAATTGTGCTCTCTCAGGGCTCCGGTAGCCGACCGCAAGCTACATGAACAGCTACATTTGTACTATTTGTTCATTTGTTTAATTATTTGTTTGTTTGTATGCACTTTAGCTGGGACTGGACTTGGAAGAGCTGGAGGAGATAGAGGAGGATGCTGGACTGGGCAATGGTGGATTGGGGCGACTTGCAGGTAAAGGGATCTTGCAAGCCAACAAACACATGGTTCTTCATATGTTGTAATGAAAGTGCTGCTGTAATTTCCTTTACTGTACTGCCTCTCTCTCTCTCCCTCTCACATTAGCTTGTTTCCTGGACTCCATGGCTACACTGGGTCTGGCAGCGTATGGTTATGGCATCCGCTATGAGTTTGGAATCTTTAACCAGAAGATTTCTCATGGTTGGCAGGTAGAGCAGAAGAAGTTCCTTTACTGTTTAACTGGATGAACTGATAGAACGGTTAATGTATGTGTGTATATATACATTACTTTACTTTATTATTATTATGTAGATTGTGACCGGCCCCTGGGGAAAGGGGCGTGGCCACTGTGACCCGGTAGTAGGAAGGACACGGGGAGTAAATTAACTCAAACCATACCTTTATTTGGCAATAATCACCCTCCATCACACCCAAAATAATTCAAAAGGACATAAATGCTAGCCCAATGGGACTCTAGTCACGTTACCCACGGCTCCTCACGCCACAAGATATATAATAATTATATAAAAAATACGTTTCATATTAATGGCATTTTCCCTTCTTAACACTGAAACTTTTAACAAGAGATTTTTAAATGTAAAATAAATCAGGGTAAGATGATCACAATTGTCATACGTGAATTATTTTCCAATACCAGTGGAATTGTTTATAATGTATAAGTAGGTTTAACCATATGTGTGTGTCTCATACATGCTATGGATTAAAAATTTATACTGTAAATCTAATTATGACTGTGGCGTATCTCCGTTTTGCTGTTTTTACTTTTTAACATAACGTGTATCTGACAATCAGGCAGTGTTATTCTTTATATTGTGTCAACGTTTCAGGATGAATGGACCAATAGAATCTTTTTTTCATTGACTTCCATTAACATTTAAAAACGTTTTCCCTTTTTCTGTATAGTTGCTGTTGGAAGTAAATTTCTGTATAGTTGCTGTTGGATAGCATATTTTGTGTGGTTGTGTGAGTGTTGGAGTGTTTCACTGACCTTATTCTTTGTCTCTCAGGTGGAGGAAGCAGATGATTGGCTACGCTATGGCAACCCCTGGGAAAAAGCCCGTCCGGAGTACATGCTGCCAGTGCATTTCTATGGTAGAGTGGAACAGACAGGAGATGGGCCAAAGTGGGTGGACACCCAGGTAAGCCAATCACAGTCCTGAAGCATTGCAAGGGTTCTTGAGTGTGTTCAGGTCTTTCTATAATTGGCACCAAACCAGTTTTTTAACAACCAGATGTTTGCTAAGATGTATTTAATGTTTAAGAAACTGAAAATGTGAGGATTACACTGGATGACTTTTCACATACAGTATTAAAAAAAATAATAATAAATTCAATATTTTGTGTGGATTAATAGACAGTTGGGATACAAGCTTCTATTACTTGTAAATTGACAAATTAATTCTTCCAGTGTAAAAGCTCATCTTCTCTCTCACTTCTGTTGCTAACAGGTGATCCTGGCAATGCCATATGACACTCCTGTTCCCGGCTACAAGAACAACACGGTCAACACAATGAGACTGTGGTCAGCCAAAGCCCCCAATGACTTCAACCTGCAGGAGTGTAAGTTTACTTACTCACACTGTGCCCCAATTATTATTCACACCCTCATAATACAAATTTTCATAATACAATTTTCTTGTACACGTGCTGCTGATGATGTTTAGTTGTTATATACTGATCAGCCATAACATTACCACCACTTATTGTTGAAATAAAAACGTGGATTAGCTTCAACTACAATGGCTCCTGTCAAGGGGTAGATAAATTAGGCAGTGAGTGAACAGTCAGTTGATGCAGGAAATATGGACGAGTGTAAGAATCTGAGACATTTTAACAGAAACCAAACTGTGATGTCTAGAAAACTGGGTCAGAACATCTTTAACCCTCCTATTATGTTCATTTGTTAATTTGGTAAATTTGACCCGGTACATGTTTAATTATCCCAAAGAAAATCCTAACAAGCAGTGTAAATATTTAATTACTAACTCCAATACTAATGACTATATCAATACTTAGTGCAATAGTGTTTCTTACCTCTAACAGGTAAGTCTAATTCAATAAAGATAATTCACTCTTTTTTCACAAAAAATACATGTTCAAACTTTTTTAATGTTTCACTACTTTTATTACTTTTGAAAGACCAACTTATCAAAAACAATAGTTTTACATAACATTAAAACATAACATTGCAATGTTGTTTTAGTTTTGTTTTTGCAGGGGGTGATTGCAAATATGTGAGATAAACCATTTTCATATTATATGTTGATTACATTAAGTAAGACAAGCAGAAGAAGTTTCATACTGAAAAAAATACTTTTTGACCTGTAACATAACAGGAGGGTTAAAACATCA
Organism: Astyanax mexicanus; assembly: GCF_023375975.1. NCBI lineage: Eukaryota > Metazoa > Chordata > Actinopteri > Characiformes > Acestrorhamphidae > Astyanax > Astyanax mexicanus. The sequence continues at coordinate 30,961,697 of NC_064421.1, read as the reverse complement.
GGCAGGTCTTACTCTTATGATTCAAAATGTTGTAGTTCTGACTTCAACTAAAAGTTGTTATTTTAATAAAATTATTATTATTATTATTATTATTATTATTTTATTATTATGTGCCCAAATGGGAGCAAACACCATTTATAGCTATCAAACATTTTTTATTTACAAGAGAGTAAAACTAGTATGAAATTAGTTTACAAACAGGTTTAATTTAGCTACTTTTTAAAGAATAGTAAGCAGCTCCCTTCAACCTTACACGCAGCTTTTATACTAAACAATGTGCAGAAATTGTCCTTACATCAGATCAAATATGAAAATTGCTGCCACATAAAAATTATATACAGATTTCAGATTTCCAGAGTTATATGTAAAGATGTACAGTATCAATTATCTTATAAATTGCATTAAAACAGGAAAAACCTCCCAGCACTAGCTCTTCAGGTTTGGCTTTATCTCTCATAATCCAAGAGAAACTATAGATCATGTAGTCTGGGCTCGAACACCAGCCCCTGCCTGCCTAAAGTTAAAGCAGTACACACAAAAACACACTCGGACATGAGCAAGCTGTCTCACTCACTCACTCTCTCAGTTGTACGAGTCTCTCTTACTTTCTGCCCTCTCTTACTTTACTTTCCGGCTGTATCTGACCTGTCTCCACACTGCGGTCCATCCTGTTACCAAGTCGTCTCTGTTGTATTTTTGGCTGGAGAGATCCTGTCAGGCTGTGATAAGCTATACTGAGCCTAAACACTCTCGTTCATTACTAGTCCCATTCATTAGCCTCTCGCTGCTCAAACATTTCTCACCTTTAGTTCAGTTCAACCCCTTAAAGGAGACATACTATAACTCTTTCACACAAGCTAGAATAGCTCTATTTACTGTACAAAAGTTCACTTTTGCATAAACAGATTCCACCTTCACCCTCACCTGCTGACTTGCCACAGACAGTAGCAAGGTACAGATGCCTCCTTCAGATGAAGTCCACTGGCTAACCAGCTGTTTCTTATCCAGCAGAACAAAATAGCGTTTCCTCAACTGACAATCTAGCAGGCAGGGCTCTGGTGGAGGATGACTGGTGGGGAGTGAAGCCAGGGTGGTTCTATGCAGGTTTCCTTTTTGTGAAATCAGAAAATGGGAGCATTCAAACGGCTTATAGAAGCAAATGATTTCTAGTACCAAAAACTCTTTCAGCTGATTCACAGAAAACTGATAGATGGATTTTTTTGGTGATTGGAGTGTTTTATAGGGGCAGTTGAGACCTAAGTGGAAATACAAAAGCATGCAAAAAAGTGAGTCTTGCATAATATGTCCTCTTTAAAGTGATGGAGTGGAAAACACTAAAAAGTAAAACCCAATTAAACCTGGAAAAGTTCAGCATTCAGTCTTAGGGTGTCATGGCACCCTTCAAATATGAGACCTATGGTCCAAAATTCCAGTTGAGTGCAATTGAATATTAAGTTGATGGTGCCAATAATTTTTTCCATCCCATTTTTTGCAGTTTTGCCAGTTTTGTGTGATTTATATCAATTTTGGCATGTTTTTAGAGTTTTCACACAGTACACACAAATGGCATAAAGATGTATAACTGCAGTACTTTCTGAGAGAAACACTTTCACGGCAACACTTTTAGCCATGACTGTATAAGAAACCACACTGTACAATCTAAAGGCACAGGAGGGCTTCGCTAGAGAAGGTCTTAAACTATTTGCTCCAGACAGCTTCAGAGTAATGAGTTTACAGAAGCGTAATGTGGTTGCCAGAGTGAGACTCTGGAATACTAACTAGAGACTCCCTGCCAAACCCCTGCTGCGGTACCACTCAGATCTGGCAACCCACCAGCATCACCCAGGAAACACTTCACTTCAGAATTCAGACGCTAATGTGAAGAATCTGTCTCCATATTTCGGTTTGTTGTCTGAAGTTTGCCTCTTTAGTGTTAAAAAGCTAAACAAGCCAGCAAGTATTAAAAAAAAGCAAGTACTGAGTGTCTGCTAGTTAGCATAGTTAGCATATCTTTCTGTCTTTCTCTCTCTCTTTTTCTCTCTCTGTCTTTCTCTCTCTCTCTCTCTGTGTCTCTCTCTCTCTCCCCCCCATCTCTCTCTCCCCCCCATCTCTCTCTCCCCATCTCTCTCTCTCACAGTTCTGCACATAGTACCAGGTCAACATTTTGGACACACTATAAATTTAGTAGTTTTTCATTATTTTACTTCACTGAAGTCATCCAAACTATAATTCTGCTAGTTAGCATAGTGGAGTTAAGTCCCTGTAGGAATAATAGAAGTGCCTGTGGGATTATAGACACTGTCTGACTGAAAGATGTTGATCTATGAAGATGGATCAAATTAAGTGTTTGCATAACTAAAAAAAGCCTTAGTTGTGTTCAACTTGTGTAGAGTTTTTTAGGAAAGTGGCCAGTGATTGTACTATTTAATTGTATTGTATCTTCATTCCAGAGCAAACAAGACTAAAGCTACAGGCTGTTCTTGGTGACTTGCTCCAGTTGGTGGCAAAATGTCTGTATAATTCAGTGGTTGGGATGTGAACAGTTGTGCAATGTGGGGTTGGTGTGAACTTGTGGTTAACTGTAGAAAACTCTTGATATTTACAGTGGAGGTGGGGCTATTCACCATGGTACACCTCACAGCCTTTTTACTTACTAAACAAGTTTTTAGTAAAAACATTTTAGCAAATAAAATGGGGGTTTAAACTGTCAGATTTTCTTTGCCACCAATGTGATTAGTTGTAAATCATTGTAAATTTTGTCTCAAGAATGCACACTGAACCCACTCTGAATAACGTTGTATATATTTTAATTGTGCTAGTTGTTGATCTTATTGTGATGACTTGTTCATTTGACATGATTTTTCTCTCATTGTTTTCTGCAGTTAATGTTGGGGACTATATCCAGGCTGTCCTGGACAGGAACCTGGCTGAGAACATCTCCAGAGTTCTGTACCCCAATGATAATGTGAGTACTCTGTTGGACATTCCAAATTAATTTAATTGAAACATTATTGTTGGTCACAGAGACCACTTATAAATGGGGTTCTTAGATTTTTACCAAATTGAAAGTAAGAAAGGAAGGAAGGAAGATGGATGATCACAAGCCATCCAACCAAGCTGAACTGCTTACATTTTTGTACTAGAAGTGGCTTAAAATTATCCAAAAGCAGTGTGTAAGACTGGTGGAGGAGAATATGCCAAGATGCATAAAAAAACAGGTTAATTCCACCAAATATTGATTTCTGAACTCTGAAAATTTAATAATTATGAAGCTCTGCATCTTTCTTGTTATTTCAGACATTTTTCATTTTCTGCAAATAAATGCTCAAAATGACAATATAACAGTATGACTGTAAAACAGTTATTGCGACAGCCCTAATAGCAGTATGGAGCAGGGTGTCAGAATTAGAGTTAAGGAGAAAGTGTGTGTGCACTTAAATAGCTTCTGCAGAAATGACCTTATAAGGAGAGAGGATGACTGTGCAGTAACTTGCTTAACTCTCAACTCTCCCAACCACAGTACAACTGCAACCTTCTGACTACTTTACTGAGATCACCAGTGTTGGAGTGTCTGTCTGTCTCTCTCTCTTTCTCTCTCTCAGTCTTTCTCTCTCTCTCTGTGTCTCTCTCTCTCCCCCCCATCTCTCTCTCCCCATCTCTCTCTCACAGTTCTGCACATATAGTACCAGGTCAACATTTTGGACACACTATAAATTTAGTAGTTTTTCATTATTTTACTTCACTGAAGTCATCCAAACTATAATTAAAAACTATATATTGAACATTGAATTATTTAGTCTATTTTGACTGTCTGTCTGTCTGTCTGTCTGTCTGTCTGTCTGTCTGTCTGTCTGTCTGTCTGTCTGTCTGTGGGAGCCCCTTTTCTACACCCCTTTACACCACCCCACATCCTCACCATTACTGCACTGCAACTTGGCTTGCCTGATTATATAAGAATTATTGTGTGTGTGCGTGTGTGTGTCTGTCTGTGTGTGTCTGTGTCAGTTTTTCGAGGGTAAGGAGCTGCGCTTGAAGCAGGAATATTTTGTGGTGGCCGCCACCCTGCAGGACATCATCAGACGCTTTAAATCCTCCAAGTTCGGCTGCCGGGACCCTATACGCACTTCCCTCGAGAGCTTTCCTGATAAGGTAACTTCTCAACACCCTTTATCTCAGTACTGGAGATCGGCCAACCTGGAGAGTTCAGCTCCAGCACACTTGGCTCGAACATTTGAACACACTTAAATGACCTAGACTGGGTGTGTTAATATTACATTAAGATATCTCATCTACATGTACAGTATATAGACACACGTATTGGGGAAAACTGCTTGTTCAGAAATCAAGGATATTAAAAAGTGTTGCTGGAGTAGCTGTCTCTACTGTCCAGTGAAGGTTTTACTAGATTGTGGAGCATCAGTGAGGTCAGGATGATGGATATACCACTCTCACCACCTTCCTCCATCTCACCATCCTTAACCATTTGTACCACCCCAAAAATGATACAGCAGAAAAAGCAGAAATTGTTTTTAAATAAACGTTTATTTTGAAAACGTGTCGAAATCTGCACCCACGCCATAAACCGCACCTCCTCTCTGAAGCGCATTTCTAAGTAAAGTTAAAGCAATCATCTTTTTTCCGGAAGATGGTGCGTACACGCTGCCGAGAGAGGGGGCGCTTTTCCTGGCGAGGGTGCAGATTTCAGCACTACCATGGGGGTCTCTCAGGAGAGGCTGCGGGTGACGTTTCTTTTTCCTTATTTCTTACAAGTCAGAGTTCTGCTAACAAACTGGGAGGGTTTGGGTTACGTTTTTTTAATAAAAGGATATAATTGTAAGAAGTGCTCTCAGTAGAAAAAAAAAACAGGATCCAACACTATTGAGTTTTTTTTAAAAAGAGTGGAGAAAATGTAAGAATACAACAACAGAATTGACATGCCAGTAATAATAATAATAATAATAATAATAATAATAATAATAATAATAATAACCAAATCTGTCGGTACATTATTTTAAAAATATTAGGTGATAACTGATCAGTTTGTCATATATGTATAGAATGCAGACATTGCACACATAAATTTTTCTAACAACAGTAAATGTAATGTGAAGTAACATGTTTAGTTTGTAAAGTCAGCTTTGGTTGGATTTAACTAATAATAAACAGAAGTAGAGAAAAAAAAAGATTTAGTTTTTTTGTGATTAACTGCAATTCCGCAAATGTTGGTCTAAGTCACCATAGGGTGGGCTTTGAATCATTTTAGCAAATGTTAACCGCTCCTACGCCTTCGGCCTCAACTGCCCAATTGAACTCATTCAAAAGTGTTGGATGGAGCAACATCATTAGAGAATGCAGTTCTTCTACTGCTCCACATCTCAATACTGAGGGTCTTTATACCCCTCTATCCCACATGTCATATTACACTCATATAGAAATATAGTGTATCCTACAGTTTTTAGGTCTATCTCTGGTTGTTTGTATGTACCTTTATCCACCTTTTCTTATGTTCTCTCTCTTTATTTCAGGTGGCGATCCAGTTGAATGACACTCATCCTGCGCTGGCTATTCCTGAGCTCATGAGGATATTCGTGGATGTGGAGAAACTGGGCTGGGAGAAGGTGCAGCTACTAAACAAATTTACACACTCTATCACAAACCTATACCAACCCTCGATCCCACTGGCGGCTGTAACACTGAGATATAATGCCTATTTGATATTTGTGTGAGATGTATTTACATATGATTACAGACTGATTAATTAACGATTAATAATAATAATAATGGCAGAACAATGCAGCGTGCAGGGATATGGTCTCATACTGGCCTTTTGTTTTACTTCTTTCTGTTGGGATTTCTGCTTTATCATGCTGACATAAAGCACACAGTCTAGTAAAAGGCGTTTGTATAGTGTTAAGGAGTGCTGCAGATCTTTAATATTGCTTAGTTCTGGGCTTGCAATGGTAGATAGTACCACACTGTATATGTATTACTGTATCACATGAAATCAAAGTAAAATCCATTTACATTTCTGGGTGTAACATGAAAAAAAATGCAAATACATTTCCAGCCAAATTTTGGACACACCTTAAATGTAGGGTTTTTTATTATTTTATTTTACTAAAGTCATCTAAACTATGAATAAAAACATATGTAATTATTTAGTAAATAGAATATGTTTTATGTTTTAGATTCTTTAAAGTAGCACTGGCTGGATTTTCTCAGTCAGCTTTATGGTAGAATTACCTGGAATTCAGGCTTTCAGTTAACAGCTGTGCTGAACTCGTCAAGAGTTAATTATTTGAACATCTTTTGCTGTAAATGTATTTGAGGGCATTAGTTGTAAAGAGCTAGAGTTGGTATAAAGTAAATAGCTCTATTTGAGTAATGTTCTACGAGCAAGTGACTACGAGTTACTCTGTAGCTGTAGCTCAGTAATTACATGTTCCTCAGAAATATAGCCAGCTTGTTTGTTTCCATAGCTGCAGAACATTGTTTGTATGCTGTTGTGTTTTATACCTGGCAGCCCTGAGTGTGGAAATGGGGACTGGTGGAATGACAGTGAGCAGATTTGGAGGCAGAATTCCATGATGAACCACACAGAGCCACATATTTCTAATAAGAAAATACTGGGTGAAGCTCTGTAGACAAGAGTTGCCAGTGCTAATCTCAGCATGTTCCCTTAATATCTGATGATACATCCTAATTAGGGGTGGGCGATATGGCTCTAAAATAATATCACGATATTTCAGGGTATTTTTGCGATAACGATATACTTGGCGATATAGGAAAACTAAAATAATTAATTCATTTCAGGAATATAGTATAATAGTATAACAGAATAATCATAATGTGGCAAAATAAATAATATAGCATAAAATAATATAATGCAGCAAATAATATTGCAGAATATTTAGTGCATGCATATAAACTGCAAACTAAAACAATTAAACAATAAATACACCTAAAGCTAGTAAATAATAGACTACTTTTAAGACAGAATAGCCCTATTATCACGATATGGATTTTTAATATCACAATATATTGTATACGATATAATATTGCCCACCCCTAATCCTAATCATGGTATGAGTTACTACAGAACAAAAATCCTTCATTTACAATGTAGGTGAATAAATAAAAACATGCACATGAATGAGAAGATGTGTCCAAACGTTTATCTGGTAAAGTAAAGACAGAGCAAACGACAGATTATTTACTTTAGGTTGTTGGAAGCACTGCACACATGCAGCTCGTTCACACACGTTTTTTTTTAATACATACAGTAGATAAAAGCGTTTCTGGTGTGAATTTGGACTGTGTCTGTATGATTGTGTGCACAGGCCTGGGAGATTACCACAAAAACCTGCGCATACACCAACCACACCGTGCTGCCGGAGGCTCTGGAGCGCTGGCCTGTCTACATGTTCGAGAAACTTCTACCCAGACACTTAATGATCATCTATGAGATCAATAAGAGGCACCTGGATGTAAGTACTTGCTCATACACACCCATACACTATTTATCAGAAGCCCATGTGTTGAACTCTGCATTGCTGGTGTACAGTTAGAGATTGTAGCCCATCAGTAGCACAGATTGTATTAGTCCCTGTTAGGTTCCTCTTAGATGTTAATAGGAGTAAAAAAGAAGTAACATAAGATGGGTGTTGGTGAATGGAAGGGAAGGACCAGGACAACAGTAATTGCATCTTTAAACAACGTTATTTTAAGGGAATACCATATATTTTTTAGACTATAAGGGACACTTGAAATCCTTTAATTTTCTGAACAACCGAGGAGCAGCAAACCCAGTCTGCTGAAGTACATAGTTTAAAAGGAGTTTTAGTGAAGTTAGCATTAGCCGCTAACTGCAGCGCTAGTTCTTTCACCGTTCAGAGGTGATTATATCACACTGTAGTCTGCGTGTTTACAGAGTTAAAACAAGCTACGTTGGATGAACCGCTAGCTGATAGCGCCCTGCGTTACCGGAACACACAGGGTTCATCAGTCTAACGCTATCGGACAGCATTTACTAACGCTAACCGCGGCTGGCTAGCCCTTCTAACCACAGCTAACCAACTTAAGTAAAACTAAGCTAATTAAACAAAACTGTAATTAAACAGGTTTAGGTTTATTTACAGTAAGAATTTCTCCAGCACTTTGGCTGGAGCAATAGCACTAGCTGCTAACTGCTCTAGCAGTGCTAGCCGAGGTTAGGAGCAAGCTACAGGCTGATAATACTCCCTTCTGAACGGGAAAATAGCAAGCACGGTTAACAAGTAATGCTAATGCTGCTCCAGCAGTGCTAACCAGGGTTAGCAGCAGGCTACAGGCTGATGATACTCTCCTCTGAATGGGGAAATAGAGGTTAGCGGCTAATGCTAATTCTAATGCTACTCCAGCCTCGGAGCTGGAGAACTAAACTAAAACTCCTGTATAACTCTGTACTTCAGCGGAGTGGAAAAATATGTTACCCACTGCCAACTTACAACCAGCAGTACCATGCTGGTGTCAGTGGTGTGCTGTAGATGGTCCATCACCCCAGTAAAATCTGGTTAGCAGTGCAGAAGCTGTGCAGAAACGTATTGCAACTGTACACCTATAGAGTGAAGCTTTTAATGTAGCTGGTTTCTAATGAAGCGGATGTGTGTAAATATCTGGAATCTCTCTGTCTGTGTTAGAGAATAGCAGCGCTGTACCCCGGCGATACGGATCGTTTGCGGAGGATGTCTCTGATCGAGGAGGGCGATCCGAAGAGGATTAACATGGCTCACCTGTGTGTGGTGGGCTCTCACGCAGTGAACGGAGTCGCTCGCATACACTCGGAGATTGTGAAAGACACAGTGTGAGTGAAAAGAAATGTGTAGAAATATGGACTGATTTTAATGCCTAGATTTAAATCTGTAGCTTATTGTGTTGTCTGACTATACATTGTATTATTTTACAGTTACTTGATTTGGAAGTATAAATATAAATAAAAAAATGTTTATATATAAAAATATAATATATAATTTTATATATTTTTTTATATAAAGAGCATTTATTTGCAGAAAATTAGAATTGGCTGAAAAAAAAAGATACAGAGCTTTTAGACCTCAAATAATGCAAAGAAAACAAGTTCAAATTCATAGTTTTAAGAGTCCAAATTTGGTGGAATAATCCTGGTTTTTAATCACAGTTTTCATGCATCTTGGCATGTTCTCCTCCACCAGTCTTACACACTGCTTTTGGATAACTTGTGATCATCCATCTTGATTATATACCAGAGGTTTTCAAAGATGATTTTAAGTGGTCTCTTATTTTTTTTTCTAGAGCTGTTTATTTGCAAGTTACTGCAACCTTGTTTAAGACCACTGAACCCTGCAGTCCCTCACTTTACAGCTAGAGGGCTATACAGACCTCATTGAAATTGGAGTGCCCTGAGTGATAATTGTTCCCTCAGGGTTTTTTCACTCAGGAAACACTAACATTTATCTTGTTGCTGAATGCAATTAAGTATTCACAGCATTGCTCCCAAATCAAGTAGAAATACTTTTCTGAGTAGTACAGAAAGTTATACCAACAAAAACATTTTTAAATACACCTGATATTTGGTGCCCCAATACTCTTGTCCATATTTTGTGTAGATACAATGGCTTAAACTTTTACGCATTTTGTCACTTTACACCCACAAACATTTATATGTATTTTATTGAGGATTTTAAATGATAGAAAGTAGCACATAATTGTGAAGTGGAACAAAAATGATCCATGTTTTTTTTTTTTAAATGGGAAAAAGTGTGACATTCAACAGTATTCAGCCCATTCTTCTTTACAAAACAGCTCAAGCTCAGCCAGGTTTGATGGGGAGCTTCTGTGAACAGCAATTTGTATGTCTTGCCACAGAAGCTCAATGGTATTTAGGCCAGGATGAATTTTGAATGGGCCATTCTAACACACTAAATCTAAATCATTCCAATGTAGCTCTGGCTGTAAGTTTAGGGTCATTGTCTTGCTGGAAGGTGAATCTCCAACAGGTTTTCTTCCAGGATTGCCCTGTATTTATCTCAATTCATTTTCTCATTAACTCTGACCAGCTTCCCTGTCCCTGCTGAAGAAAAGCATCCCCACAGCATGATGCTGCCACCACCATGTTTCATAGTGGGGATATTGTGTTTAGGGTAATGAGCAGTGTTCTTTCTTTTTCTGCCACACATAGCGCTTTACATTTAGGCCAAAAAAGTTCAACTTTGGTCTCCTCTGACCACAGCACTTTTTCCACATGTTTGCTATGTTCCTAAATGACTTGTGGCCAAACCTCAAACAACAATGATTCTGATTAAGGGATTCTGGAGGCAACTGGTTGCTCTGAATTTTATACTTTTGCACGTCACACTTTTCAGATTTTTATTAGACTTAAACTTAAAAAATCGTTGCATCTTTTTAGTTCCGCTTCACAATTATGTGCTACTTTATGTTGGTTTATTTTAAAAAAATCTAAGTAAAATACATTTTACTTTTGTGGTTTTAATGTGAAAAAATGTAAAAACCTTCAAGATGTATGAAGATCATTTTGGACGTCACTGTATTCTTACAATGCTAACGTTTTGTAACCTTGTCATTTTTCCAATTTCTATATAATTTGAATCTGGCACTTGTTTATATAGTGTGTCAAAATTTCATGATGAATTGACCAAAAGAAATGCTTTAAGATTATATGAATCTTTTTCTACTGACCTTCTTTGAATTAAGAAGTTTATATTTTGGAGATACAAGGTTACTGTATGACAATATTGCTTTGTTTTTATTCGCTGGATGTTAAAGAAGTTGTATCCTTATCTATGAAGGTTTAAAGACTTTTACGAAGTGGAGCCGGAAAAGTTTCAGAACAAGACAAATGGAATCACACCCCGCCGCTGGCTGCTGCTCTGCAACCCTGGCCTGGCTGAGCTCATCGCCGAGGTACAGTGGCTAAACCTGATCAATTAGAAGAAAAACATGGCTACACCCCTGTTCCTTACTATTGTCACATAATAAGCCTTATAATCTGGTGTGCCTTATGTATGAAAATAGATCAGAAAATAGACGTTAACCGAAAAATACGATGTTTAACTTCTCTTGCTACCATCACTGACTCTGATGGGGGCCCATTACTAACATTTATACAATAAGTAGGCCAACATGAAATCATGAAGAAACTGCCTGGGCTTTCTTTTACACTAAATTGAGTGAAAACCCTGGTAAGTGTGTTTGGATGGCTTTTACAGTATTTACAGTTGCTGGCAGTAGCATCTGCTAATGATCCGCTACTGATTGACATTAATATAGTTTTTAATATTTTAAACATCACCTAAATCGTATTGATTCTATAATGACCATGTATGTGATGTCGTTCCCCTTTAGAAAATCGGTGAGGAGTTCATGACTGATCTGTTCGAGCTGAAGAAGCTGCTGAATTACGTTAATGATGAGGCATTCATCAGGGACGTGGCCAAAGTCAAGCAGGTCAGCGTCTCTCTTTTTACAGAGAACATCCTGATGCATGATAAATGCAGTAAATGGTAAGGCATGAATTACTTTAGTACTCGCAAGTATTGAGTGTGTTCTGTCATTCAGTACCACATTCCAGTACTTGAGGAAATACTCAAGCCACCAGTGGAACAATTGTCTGGCTTTATCCTGAACTGAGGCTGTTGATTGGCTGTCTGAATTATGTTTGTGGATTTATTATTCAACCATAGCTTTGCAGCCTTGACATATTCTCATAATATTATAATCTTACATATCTTACATATTGTGTGCATGTATTTTTAGGAGAATAAGCAGAAGTTAGCTGCATATCTGGAAAAGGAGTATAAGGTGAAGATCAATCCTGAGTCCATCTTCGACATTCAGGTCAAAAGAATCCACGAGTACAAGAGGCAGCTGCTCAACTGCCTCCACATCATCACCTACTATAACAGTAAGAACACACTGAACCCTGCAGTATATTGCAGGATATGTGCCTTTGTTTCAGTCTACTTGTAAAAGTGAACAAGTAGACCATAGACTGCCAAGTGATTATTGGTCAATCTAATGTATGGGTGGGGCACCAAATATTTGCAAGTTTATATTCCAAGGTCCATGCAGCTTCTCCATCAGCAGCCGGAGCCCGAGAGAGCACAATTGGCCATGCTCTATCTGAGAGGATAGATGTTGCGTTCTCCTCTCATCGCTCCCGTCATTATACTGGTCAGCACAGGCATCTGTGAGCTGTTATATGTTTTAACAGTGAATATAGGCTGTTTTAAGCTAAATACTGACTTCAGAAAACAGGCAGTGAGGTGGCAGATTTTGGAATTCTTGTTCCTGCTGAATTAGTGTCTAAGTAAACAAAAGTATAATTATCAACATGAAAACTATTTATACATCTAGCTCCCCTAAAACCTGAGTTTTAGGGGACTACCAAGTACCAAGTTTGCCTGGCATCTACGTGACATTAATGCAGTCCCAAAAACACTGATCGCTACTTCTATCCAAATAATTCAATGAATGTTATTATATTTTATTATATAAGTTGATATTCATATAGACGCAATAACACCCATGTTTTAACTCTTAAGACATCAATTTTTGGTAGAATAACACTGATTTTTCCACCAGTTTTACACACTGCTTTTGGGTGATGTTATGCCACTCCTGGAGATTAAAGCACTTCAGCTTGAATTCAGCAGTGACAAACACAACCAAAAACTTTTTAAAATAAGCAAGTATGACTTGCCTTCTACTTATTTATCCTTTGTTATATTTAACTTTTGTCTTATTTTTTAACATTTCTAATAACGGTTTAATATATGTATTTACTCAGGGTTTGTACGGTCAAGAGAAACCTGGAAAAATAATGGAATTTGAAAATAGCAATTTCCAGGCCTGGATGGGTTTTGGAAAAATAAAAAATAACCATAAATTTTGCAGAAATCATGGAAGTTTGGTCTAAAAAATCTTTGTGTTTCAGTATATCGATTAAGAAAACCTATTTTGAGCAAATACATCAGCTCAGAGTTAATTCAGTAATTTAGCCCGTACACAATGGAGCTCTCAGGATCCTACATATATATTTTATTATTAAATATTGTGTGTCAACATTTTTTTTTTTAATTTATTTTAGACCTACTATAATTAGTTTTGATTATAGTTTTAGTTAGTTTTTGGTTTTATTGTCCATGTGTGCACTGATTTATAAAAATTTGCCTTGAAGGCATGGAAAAGTCATGAAAAAAATTATGGAAATGTATTGGTTAAAAGCTCTGTGAATCATGTTACTGTAACAGATGGATTACAGTAGTACATGTTATTTAAATACACATGTACATTCGTTTTGACTCTGTACTGACTGTAATTACTAAGGGATGCACTGCATGCTGAATACCAATTTTTCTTTACTGGTTTTCTTTAAATTTCAAACAAAAATTTCACTACTGAATAAAATACATTTACTAAATGTATTCTTGTCTTGCTTTTTAAACCAAAAGCAATTACAAAACTACTATTTAAATATAATTGTTGAACAGTTTTTTTGTCCAGACACTGTTATTGCCAGTAGTTTAAATGTAGAACTACAGTTATTAAAGACACTTTATAAAAAATATAAACTTTTTGTGTTTTTTTTTTTTTTTTTTTTTTTTTTTTTTTTAATACTCTGTCTTTTGTAGGAATCAAAAAAGACCCAAACAAAAAATTTGTTCCAAGAACAATAATGATTGGAGGAAAGGTAGGTGATTAAATGTTTCTTTTGCACTATTCACAAGTAAAAAATATTACAATTAATGATATTTCAAATTACCCGCTAAACAAACAACATTATCATCCATTTCTTTACCCCCACACTGCCCCCTGTAGGCTGCACCTGGGTATCACATGGCTAAGATGATCATAAAGCTGATCACCTCGGTGGGGAACGTGGTGAATAATGACCCGGTGGTGGGAGACCGGCTGAAGGTGATTTTCCTAGAGAACTACAGAGTTTCCCTCGCAGAGAAAGGTGAGCACTTCTGGAGCAGTGTTCAACAGTCTAAAACGGTCTGTGGAAATAAATATATATACATTACTAGTCAAAGTTCGAACACAAACCACATATTCAGTGGTTTAAAAATAGTTTTAAACAAACTAGATATTTTAGATGTTTTATGTTTTAAATTCTTCAAAGTAGCACCTCTTGCTTAGATGACAACTTTACACATCTTTGCTGTATTTTCTCAGTCAGCTTTATGAGGTAGAGTCACATGGAATGGTTTTAGTTAACAGCTGTGCTGAACTTGTAAAGAGTTAATTACTTGAATGTCTTGCCCCTTAATGTGTTTGAGAGCATCAGTTGTAAAGTTGTGAAGAGGTTGATCTTGTATACAGTGAATAACACTGTTTGAGTAATATTCTAATCCATATCATGGCAAGAACAAGAACAAGTAAAGAAAAAAATGACTTGAAGGTCAGTCAATCCGATGATTGATGAAGGAAGAGCACGAGGATAAGTTCATCAGAATTACCATTCTCAGAAACAGCAAATAAAAAAAACAGAAAAGAGCACCTAAATTCTATTTAGGTATTTTGATTTGTTTACCACTTAAGTTACTACATGATTCCTTATACAGTGTTTCTTCATAGTCTGAATCCCTTCACTATTTATTTACAATGTAGGAAAAATAGTAATAAAAGCTTCAAAGGAGAAGGTGTGTCCAAACTTTTGACTGATACTATATATATTCTGTAAATATTCTTTTAAAATATGTAGATGTGTACCAAAACTTTAACATAAGATTGTATATAAATAAAAATGGACAAATTTTTCTTGATTTTTCTTGCCGCTCAGTGATCCCAGCAGCAGATCTGTCAGAGCAGATCTCCACGGCGGGCACAGAAGCTTCCGGAACAGGAAACATGAAGTTCATGCTGAATGGAGCTCTGACCATCGGCACCATGGACGGAGCCAATGTGGAGATGGCTGAGGAGGCCGGGGAGGAGAACCTCTTCATCTTCGGCATGAGAGTGGAGGATGTGGAGGCCATGGACCGCAAAGGGTGAGAGAGATTTTACACAGAGTGTGCAGAGTGTGCTGATGCTGTTTATTCCTCTTATAGCTACATTCGCTGCATTAGCTAACTCCAGTATCTCCAGACTCTGTAAATATTTTGGGGTTGGGACAAATACTTTGGGGTTGAACAATAAACAAACAACAAATGTTACTTTATTTTAGTAATACAGATCAGAATGTGAAACTCATTTATTATATAGATGTATTACAAACAGAGTGATCTATTTTAAGCTTTATTTCTTTTATTGTTGATGATTTTGGCTTACAGCCTTTGAAATCTCAAAAATCAGTGTCTCAGAAAATTTGAATATTATATAAGACCAATTGGTACTTTTGCCAGTGTGGGCAAATAATATATAATATATTGTGTTTGTGTGCATATTAAGATATAATGCTCAAGAGTACTACGACCGTCTACCGGAGCTCCGCCAGGTGATGGATCAGATCCGTACCGGCTTCTTCAGCCCTGCAGAACCAGAGATGTTTAAAGACATCGTCAACATGCTCATGAATCATGACCGGTAAGTGTGTGTACATGTCATTATATCTCATTTGTTTTTAGTAGAATAGTATTATACATAGTACATACCAACTAACCTGTAATTACACCTGTGATCGTCAGACTGAAAATTGATTCTAGATTCCATCAGAATTGATGCATTTGAGGAATATTTCGCACATCATTCTCAGCTGTTTATGAACTTTAATACAAAATAGAATTTTGTTTGTAAGTTTCTGTAACTCCAGTACTCCTAGTACCTGCTTTATGAAGGGTTTTAGTCCACACCAGTGCAATAAGCGAGGTAAACATCCATCAGGGTTTTTTGTTGTTGTTTTTTCTAAAACAGTGTTTTAACTTAAATTTAAAGTATTCCTATTCATTTTTGCCTTTTCTCAGGTTCAAGGTATTTGCTGATTATGAGGCTTACATCAGCTGTCAGGAGAAGGTCAACAACCTTTACAAGGTGAGCAGATTGCAAATAAGACACATGCCACATCTAGCCTGACGGTGAATTCTGACTGAAACTACTTTAGCAAATGCTACTTTCACTTTCAGTGTAGTCCTGGAGTCTTCTTGTAACAGTTATATATTATCTAAAATACAGCATGTAATAACGGCTGTACTATTTTAATGTGATTAAATAAATTTAGCTAGCTACCGAGATGTATTACTAGCATGGGTTTTTATGCTTGTTATGCAGAAAAGGGACACGATTTACTAAAACTAAATGAAACTTAGATGATACCATGAATATAATGGCACTTCACAATGATGTGCTACTTTATGTGGGTGTATCACTTAAAATCTCAATAATATACATTTGTAGTTCGTGGTTGTAAGGTTGGTATACATAATGTGAAAAATGTTAAGGGGTATAAATACTTTTGCAAGCCACTGTATGCAGAGCAGAGAGTTAACCGGGATCAGGGATGGGGGAAACACCAGTCATTTTTACTGCAATTTCCAAATCTTTGTGAAGAGTATTACAGCAACAACAGCTCTGGGAAAAATAATTCAAACAAAACATGTTCACATTCATAAAGTTTCAAGAGTTCAGAAATATTTCGTGGAATAACCCTGGTTTTCAATCAGTTTTCATGCATCTTGGCATGTTCTCCTCCACCAGTCTTACACACTGCTTTTGGATAAATGCATGCCACTCCTGGTGCAAAAAGGTCAAGCAGTTCAGCTTAGTTTGATAGCTTGTGATCATCCATCTTTCTCTTGATTATATACCAGAGGTTTTTAATTTTGTAAAATCAAAGAAACTCATTATTTTTAAGTGATCTCTTATTATTATTTTTTTTTTTTTCATTTAGTCATTGCTTACATGTATAAGTGTGTGCCACAATGGTCATTCCTCTCCTGTTCCTGACTACAGAACCCAAAAGACTGGACCAAGAAGGTGATCAGAAACATTGCAGCTTCTGGCAAATTCTCCAGCGACCGCACCATCTCTGAGTACGCTCGGGAAATCTGGGGGGTGGAGCCATCGGCTGTGAAGATACCTCCACCCAACGAGCCTCGAGACTGAGAGGCCAGACGTGGTTGAATTGGCCAATGATAATTGGTGATGCCGGCCAAATCCCTCCCTGTTTTTTTTTACATCCTTTTGTTGTCTCCTGTCTAAAGAATTTCAAGAATTGTAATTGCTCTGAATTTATAGTTCAGTTTGGTTGCAGCTTTACTGTCCATGACCATTATCTCTCACTCTCTTAACATGACCAGGGAAGGCCTTTCTGAGACCAAGCTGATGTTTAAAAAAATACATTCATAGTATATCACCATTTACATACCTAGAGATTGAACCACAGCTCATTGTGTTTGTGTACTGTTCTGGTTTAATAGACAACTCTTGGCCAAGAGATCAAAGGATTGTGTTTTTTTTTCTGATTGTTAACAGTGCTTTATTGCCTTACCCCTGTACTGTACATCATATCTCAGTGCCTTTACTCATAGCTGTCCAGTCTTTAATCCATTGTCTGCTCTGGTCATTGGTAATTAATAGAGCTGTCAATATAATCGTTTGGCCAGTTATATTCTTGATCTGGATATAAAGACCTCTGGTGTGTTGCGAGATGTGAGATCATCTCTTAAACACAAACAAATGATGATCAGCCCAAAATGCCTTCTATTCTATTAGGAATCCTGACTGAATGTAGCCTCAGACTAGGCTTGCACTTTTTTTTTACTGCTATTGCTTTAACACTTTAACATTTATTTAGCACTTAGCATTATTCCTCACAGAGCTGTTTTGCACTTTAGCTAGCATTTGAGCTTCTTAAGCTTAGCATAGCGAGCATATTCTATATTATGACTCCTTTCCTATAGATTTGCTCATTCTCCTCACCAGCCTCTTATATCAGTTCATTCAGTTGTGTGTCTCCCACTAAGGCTTTGATGGACAACTGCATAATGTGGTTTATAAGTAAATGCAACCACATTCTGAACTGGATGATGTCCAATAATTTCAGCGTTTTAACATATTGATCTTAATATAACAGCTCTGTTAAAGCATTATACATTTATTTACACATTTGAAACTGAAGCAAATACATAAATAATATAATCATATCAGTATGCATGTGTGTGCATGTGTTGTCTGACTGGTTTTGCACAATGAGCTGCTTCATTGAGGCCTTTACACTCTTTAAACAGTACTGTATGTATGGAGAGAATGAGAGAATAAAACTGCTTCAAAAACAAAACTGTTACTGTTCTGAAATGTTTTGCTTTAGTGTTTGATAGTGCTGGGAGAATGTGGGGATTACTAAAACACTTCCTAACATACAGGCAGATTCGGAAGTATTTAAACAGCCTTTTTTGATCCTTTTTTTTTCTCTGTACAGCACCTCAGTGGGTTTGAAAAACAATGTTTGAGCCTGTGAAAATTGATTTGGGTTCCGTAGTAAATGCCGGGTGATAGAAAAATCCCTAACTCATTAAATCACATTTATGTTTGTTGACTCTGCATTTTGTAAGTCATCGTCATGATTGCAGTGTGTTGAAGTATTAAGACCCCTTTGGCATTTTCACATGTTTTTCACATTAAACCAACAAACCTAAATGTATCTTTCTTGGGATTTTTTGTGATTTACCATAAATTAAAAAAAAATAAAATCTTGAAAGTGTAGCGTGGTCCCTGTTTGGGCATTTTTGTACTGTTCTCTATAGGACGTTTGTAGGACCAAACTGACGTCCGCAGAAGGTCCTATTACCATCCAAATGGAACGATCCCAAACACCTCTTTATAGGACGTTTGGTAACGTTCGCATCAGGTCCTATTCTCGCCCAAACAGAACACAGGATGTTACCTTAGAACGTCTGGATGTGGTTTTCTCCATGGAGCAGGTGCAGCTGATTTATAACGCTGTTGATTTTCACATTAGAGTGGTTGGGGAGCAGCCCATTACACAGACTAGACCAAACGTGGGCATTTTCCTTTGCCTTTCCATATCTGTTCTTTTTCAAGCCCAAAAACAGGCTAGATTTAGACTTTATTATGCTACAAACCAAATGACATTACTTGTAAATTTAATGCTTGTCTACTGCAATGTTATTGCCTAAATCTACTACTACCATCACCAATAGCTTATCAAAACCATACAATTACTGCACTTATTAAAATAGCACCAAACAAAAGACAACAATAGAACAAAAGACACATTGCATAACACATTCTATTCCTAAAAATCTCTATTCTGCACCTGATCTTTTTGAGTTAGGTTTTTTGTCAACTTAATCAATACATTCAGTACTGACCAACTTATCCAAACAACCAAAAATAACAGCAGTACTTGTTTTAAAAGATATTATGGTTACAGGTTGGGGAGACAAAAAACTACTAAACATTAGTGTATTGGGTGACAGTTTTTATTGTCATTATAACATTCAACATGAGACATACTACTTTGTAATTATCTTTACAAAGAACATTAGTTCATTTCAGCTGTACATTTAGAGAGACTCAAACTCATCTTTTTAAAAATGCAGATTGTTAATCATTTTATAATCCTTGATCAGTGGACAGCTCCTTACCACAGTACCTCTACTGGCTGAACTTTCCTCACCTTAGAAGCAACACAGACACTTGTACAACTCTCAACAGTACATTTCTATTATAAAGGACCAAGATTACCAAGCTTTCATACCTGTCCGGACCATGGTCTGACCGAACGTTCATGTGTTTGCTACACTGTATCCGTTTGGTCCGGTTTGATTTCATTTCACACTGCAGTTTAGTGAGCGGACTAAAGAACTTTACTACGTCCTGTCATCATCAGCTACGTCGGCTGCGTCTCTCTATAGTCTCTATTAATTGGTTTATAAAATGATAGGTGTTCGGCGAGTTGCTTTGATGTGATAGATCTGTCAGAATCTGACTCCCCTTCGCGGGCAAGCGCGCGACGCAGCAGAATGACATTCTCATCAGATTTATTTTATTTCGGTGTATAAGTAAAGACTTAGTATATTGATACAGTTAATAAATTAGATCCCAGTGCTTGTGTCCTATAAATGTTGCTTGACGCGCCAGCACGCCGAGGGGAGTCAGATTTCAGAACAGCGCCAATCCTTTCTTCCTCTGGTTTGTTTAAAGGCTGCCTTTGCTTCCTGTAATTGGTCCAAAAGTCTGAACCATCTAGAAAAGTGCTTTCACGCTGCAGGCGAACCAGAGCATGGTTCAGTAGATCCGGACCGAGACCATCTCTCTTGGTCGGACCAAACTCTGATCCTTTGTTCCAGACTGTGGTTCGCAGCTCCTTTCACACCTGAAAGCACCCTGTCTGACTTTTCAGAATCTATAGTTTTAGCACTAAGACAATCTCTAGGTGTGGTTGGGTGTTCACATTAGTATCAGAAATCCATTCATGCACATAGAATGGCAAATATTTAAGGACTCCATTGTGATCTGACATGGAACACAGACAACCAGGAACAGGCTTAACAGCAGGGCCGCTGCTAAGGTTTTGGAGGCCCTAAGCATAACTGGTCAGGGAGGCCCCCCCCCCAAAAAAAAAAAAAACACACACACACAAACACAAAAGGTTTACGCAAAATTTTACTATTTATTACAATTACGCATGTAACTGTGAATATTTACAACGTTATAAGTAAGGCCAATAACAGTGAAGAACAGCACAAGAGTACTATTTATAATGTATAAATAATAAATGAAACGATGCATGTCTATTTTAAGCAGTGGACACGTCATTTACACAAGCCAGCCTTAAAGGTTATGAAATTATCGTTTATATTCGTGGTGTATTTATATCAGCCTGTCAAAATCTATAGAGCTGTCTGATCCTGCTGTCATACAGACCATTTGGATAGTGCACTGACGGCATTAGTCAATAGGTAGGCTACTCTGTTTATTAATTTTTTATTAAAGTCACTAAAAATCTTCAAACTACACTACTACTATTTGCAAACGTGCCACGTGCCTTGCAATACCCAGATTAGTTTCTAGTTAAGCGTTTAAAGCTACCAAATCAGCAAAGCCAACGTAACTAGCTCAGGCAACACCACTGAACATGAAGTAATCAAAACTATTTAAACCTTTATCATCGAAGTTACTCACCAGAAAGGGATGCATGGGCCTCATCTTTCTGCTTCTTTTTCTTCTTCTCAGCTCCAGACTCAAACCGTCGCTTCATAGTTGAATTACCATTTAGTAGCAACTTCGCGCGGTGAACTTGTCTCCTGCCAAACTCAAGTAGCGTTGCTACTTTAGTTAGGACTAAGGTTGCCAGATAAGTTACGATTTTTCATCCTATTTGTTTATTTTATTTTAAGTTTTTAACTTACACAAATATTGCACTGGACATGTTTTTGTATAGAATGGCCACATACACTTTAAAAATGGTTAAACATGCGCAAGATTTAGCGCCTCCATGCATTATTTGATTATTTATTTGACTGGAAAATGTCACATCTGGCAACAACCAACAGAGCAAACCGAGCCGTGCCATTTCAGGCAATAGGGGTGGGGGCATTATATTATGCACAAAAATAATAACGTGCCGCTTTTAAGTAGTAGAGTAGGTGCCCCATGCAATGTTTAAAGACAAAAAAGATGAGCGCATCATAAATAATTCACATTGGGTTTTAAATTTAATAATGTCATAATTTCAACACATTTCATTCTCAGTCAATTTGGCTCCCTGCAACTGCAAAATGGTTGAGGCCTAACGCTGGCTGCGTTGTCTGCGTATGCAGAGCGGCGGCCCTGCTTAACAGGCTGAACTATTTGCAATGATAGATTGGTTGAACAATCTAGATTGTTACACAACACTGTGATGAAGTTTACCTTATATCTCAAAAAGACAGATTTTGAGACTATATTAAATGTTCCTTAGAAAACGGTGTACATAAAAAAGAACATATTTTTACTTACCTGGGTAAAACTGAAGATCCAGATATCTGTCTGCTGGGTCCATGAGGGTCCAGGGGACTTGGGCCTATGTGAAGAAAATGTGCAAATATAAAATAGAAATGTAAATATTGGAGTTGCTGAATCTTATAAGAAAGCCCTGCATGCGCAACGTGGATTTTTCTCTGTTGGCTAATTATTATGTTTACTACCCAGATAGCAAAATGACATTGATTCAACATTGAAGTACCATCAGAAATAATCATTGAATCAACATTGATTTCTGATGTTGATTCAGCTTTGAAACTGCTCGATATGTCTAACATTGAATAAACATTCAAGAAACACCCAAGGCCAAAACAAAATCAACTCTTTCAATCAAAAGTTAAATGCAGTAAAATCGATTACAAATTTGTAGTCGATTTAATATTGATTGAAACAACTTTATAAAATTATCCTCTCCTCCACAAAATAAAACTCAAAGCATAATTGAATTCAGTTACATTACTTTATTTTATAAAGTTTCAATTACATAGTTCATTCAGTAAACTGCAAAGGTCATCAGTGTTAAATCTTTATGTTGATGGCAGGCTGCAGCTAAAATCAGACAAAAAATAAATAAATAAAAATTCAAACATTTAAATGAATAAAGCAATTCAGCAACTAATTCAAATAGCAAATAGATCACTACAATGGGTACAACAAACTATATTGTGAAATGAAATAAAACACATAAGAGTTACAATTTGCTTTGACGTTTTTCAAATATAAAAAAATATAAAAGTGAATTTCAGTTAAATAATAGCAAAGTGGAATAAAAAAAATTATGTTCAGTTAAAGTGCTTTTCTCTTTTATTTTTTTATTTCCAACACAGAAACAGTTGATTTCTATGGAAGCCCATTTCTGCCACCTAAAAAAAATCCAGCATATTTTTATATTATTATGTAAACTGCTCTATCATTATTTTGAGAAAGCAAGTCATTATTTTTGAGACAGAAAGTTATTATTTTTAAATACTATTTTAATATTGACTTGATATTGTATTTTAAAATATTGAGATAGTATCTCAAAATAGTGACTTAGTATCTTGAAATAATGACTTACTATCTCAAAATAATGACTTGCTTTCTCAAAATAATAAGATAGCAGTTTACTTAATAATAAAAATAATGTGCCTGATTTTTTTAGGTGGTTCCATAGATTTTTGAAGGTCCTTTTCTGTGGTAAAGAAGTGATGGTATGTGGTGCTTGGGGTGCGCACAGTGATTCAATTCAATTGAATTTTATTTTTATAGCGCTTTTTACAACAAAGGTTGTCACAAAGCAGCTTTACAGGAAAAACAGGTCCACGCCTCTTATGAGCAGCACCACAGAGATGCCAATTTTTATGGTGACACAGTGGCAAGGAAAAACTCCCTTTAAGAGGAAGAAACCTTGCAAGGAACCAAGACACAGTCAGAGGAATCCATCCTACTTGGGTTGACCCGCTCAGTACAAACAAATAAACAACAGAACAAAACAGTACAGGGAATGAGCTATAGCTAATGTAACAGGTACTAATTTATGAATATAAAAATGTGATGGGCACAAAATATAGAGCTAAGGCTAATAAAGAAACAGATTCTGATGGTGTTAACATTGGAGTACAACACAGTGGGCAGTGGAGAGCCATGCTGGGAACATCAGGAACAGGGCATCTCCATACATGTAAAGGAGATAGATAGAGAAAACAGAAAGGAAAGAACGATAAAAAAAAAAAGGTCAAGAAAAAAGGGGTTAGAATAGTTTTATAAAACTCTGCTGGTGTGGGATGGGCACCTGCAGGCAGCAGCTCAGGACATGGGGATAGAAAGAGAAAGCAGATGATTAGGACAGGGTTTATATATGCTGGATAAACTGTAAGAGGAATTGTTAGGGCAACAGTAAGAGAATTACAGAAATTGCGATGAGACATTATTCAAAAGCTTGAGCAAATAGAAATGTTTTGAGTCTAGATTTAAAGATTGAGAGTATGTCTGAGTCCCGTATATTAATAGGGAGGCTATTCCAAAGTTGGGGAGCTTTATAAAAGAAAGCTCTTCCTCCTGCATAGTTTTTTCTAATATACGGGACTAATAACAGACCAGCGTCTTGGGAGCGGAGTGAACGTGGTGAATTGTAAGGTGTAAGAAGTTCCTCTACATAATGCAGGGCCAGACCATTGAGGGATTTATACATCAGGAGAAGTATTTTATTATCTATACGAAAAATTAACTGGTAGCCAGTGTAGGGATTAAAGAATATGTGTAATGGGATCAAACTTTCTAGCTCTAGTAAGCACTCTTGCAGCTGCATTCTAAACTAGCTGGAGTTTATGAAGTAATTTATGTGGACTTACAGCCAACAACGCGTTGCAGTAGTCCAGCCTTGAGGTTATGAATGCATGCACCAGCTTCTCAGTATCTTCCAGAGAGAGTATACTGCAGATTTTAGCTATATTTCGTACCCGCCCCCGTCAGGAGGCGCCCCAAAAGCCAGGGAGACCGGCGTCCTCAGTTCGCGCCAGAACATAAGCAGAGCCGGCGTGAATCCCGTCGTCTCCTGCACAGCGGAGCGACAGGCCAGCAGCACTACTGGCAGGTGCCTGTCCCAGTCACGCTGGTTCTTGTCCGACACCATGGCCAACTGCGCCGCCAGCGTGCGGTTAAAACGTTCCACCAGTCCGTCACTCTGCGGATGAAGGGGCGTCGTCCTGGTCTTATGGATTCCCAGGATGCGGCAGACCTCCGCCATGACCTCCGACTCGAAATTTCTCCCCTGGTCGCTGTGCAGTTCTTCCGGAACCCCGAATCTGCAAAATAACTCCCGCACCAGGATATCCGCAGTAGTGACCGCCCCTTGGTCCGGCACCGCATAGGCCTCTGGCCACTACGTGAAATAGTCCATCGCCACCAGAACAAAGTGATTTCCAGAGTCCGTCACCGGAAAGGGGCCCAGCACGTCCACGGCCACCCGCTCCATCGGGCTGACGCACTGGTAAGGGTGAAGTGGGGCACGGGGCGCCCTCGAGAGGCCCTTCTTGGCAGCGCACACGTCACAGCAGTGCATGAAGAGTTCCACGTTGGTTCTACACCCAGGCCAATAGAAGCGTTGCCTCAGGCGCTTCAGAGTCTTGGTGACACCAAAGTGCCCAGCCCCAGGTGACCCATGAACTCCCCGTAGGACCGATCCCCTAAGCGCCCGCGGTACCACCACCTGAAAAACGCGCCGCCCGTTCGCCGGATCCTCCCAGGTATGGCACAGCACGCCGTCGGACAAACTAAAACTAGCCCAGTTGGAGCGCAACACCTTAGCAATCGGGCCCAGTGGCACCACCTCCCCCCACGACGGTGTGACGTTCGCACTGAGCGCGTGTACTGCCCACGATAATTTGCGATCCGCCCGTTGCGCATCGCGGAGCTGCTCTACGGACACCTGAGCCACCCCGACAGCGCCAGTAACATCCCCGGAGATTGCAGCGCAGCGTGCGGTCTCAGCAGATTTCTCCTCAGCACGAGCACAATGTTTGCAGTCGGCGGCCACACACGGCCGGCGCGACAAAGCATCCGCGCTACTTTGGCCACGGCCCGGGCGGTGCACAACCTCAAAACGAAACTCCTGGAGTCTAGATAACCAGCGCGCGAGTTGGCCCTTGGGCTCGCGGAAATGCATGAGCCACTGTAGCGAGGCATGGTCAGTGCGCAGCAGAAAGGGCACCCCATACACGTACGAAATGTTTAAGGCTTTCGACCATCGCGAGTAGTTCCCGGCACGTTACGCAATAGTTGCGCTCCGCCTTGTCCAGGCGGCGGCTATAGTACGCTATTACGCGCTCTGAGCCGTCCTGAACCTGCGACAGGACTGCTCCGAGGCCGTGGTCGCTCGCATCAGTATCCACAATGAAACTCTCAGACACCTTCGGATACGCTAGAATCGGAGCATTGCACAGGCGGCTTTTTAGCTCCTCGAATGCCCGCTCCGCCTCGTCAGACCAGCGGAATTTCACACTAGGCTTAGTCAGAGCATGAAGCGGCGCTTCCACATCCGCGAACCCCCTAATAATCCGCCTGTAATACGAGGCGAGCCCCACGAAGCTGCGAACCATTTTTGCGTCTCGCGGTGTGGGCCAGTCACGGACCGCCTCTGTCTTTTTGGGATCGGTTTCCACGCCAGCACCGCTCACTACGTGGCCCAGGAAGCTCACGCGCTGCCTTAGCAGATTACACTTTGCCGGATTGAGCTTCAGGTTAGCCGCCTGAATCGCGCCGAGCACCATTTCAAGGTGAGACAGTGCGGAGTCGAAGTCGGTTCCGTGCGCCAAGACATCATCCAAATAAAAGACGCAGCACGACCGCGGAACCCCGCATAAAACACGCTCCATAAGACGCTCAAAAGTAGCCGGCGAGTTACACAATCCGAACGGAAGCACCGTGAAATGCCATAGGGCTGAGCCGAGCGAGAAAGCGGTTTTCTCCCTATCCCCCATTGCGAGGGGCACCTGCCAATATCCGCTGAGCCAGGCTGAGCCAGACAGCTGGTCCAGCGTATCGTCGATCCTGGGGAGCGGGTAAGAGTCAAGCTTCGTGACAGCGTTAAGTCGCCGATAATCCACGCAAAAGCGCCAATTTCCATCCTTCTTTTTCGCAAGGACCACCGGGGCCGACCACGGGCTGCTCGAAGGCTCAATAATGCCCGTACTCGCCATCTCGCGGACTAACTGCTCCGCCGCTACGCGCTTTGCTAACGCCAGACGGTGCGGCCTCAGCCTGATGGGCTGGGCGTCACCCGTGTTTATCGAATGAACCGCAAGGCTAGTTTTAGTACACTCGCGCTCAGACACAGCGAAACTCGTGCGAAAACGGCCGATCAGTTCGCGCAAACGGAGTTGTTGGGGACCAGATAAACAGACACAACTGCGCTCCAGCATCTCCTCTATCGGATCTACACTCAACCCCGCATCCAGCGGACCCTCTACCGTGTCACGCACCGAATCACACACATTCCCTCCCACCAGTTCACTTACCCCTAACTCGTCGCGTATCTCTACGGGGAGTCCAGTCACCAGCACCGAGCCCCGTGCACAGTCAATGATAGCTCCGATGCGTGAGAGCAGCTCCTTGCCCAGAATGCACGGGTCGTTGATGCGTCCTACCCAGAACTGTTGTTGAAAGGGCCCCTTGTCGACATCAATCGTCAACTCCGTTAATCCTAGGAGACCTATAGGATCCCCGGTGACTGAAGAGAGAGCGATGCGCTGGCTGTTGTCAGTCACAAACTCGGCCGCTACCTCCGTCGCTAGCTCGGGCAGTATCAGTGAGACTGACGAGCCCGTGTCCACCAGCGCATTCACCGTCACTCCATTCAATGTGTATTTCAGGAAATAGCCGCTGAGTCCGGCAGTTCCGGAATCAGATCCCGAGGGTAAGCATAGCGTTCCTGGGGCCACCGTAACCCTCACTGGGTGGTCCCGCCTCTGTTTCCCGGCCGGCTGCAGTGCGCTCGCTTGTGGCCACGCCCCCCGCAGCGCCAGCACTCCAGTTGGGCATCAGACCGGCTCCGACCCCGCCTCTGCGAATCACGGGCAACCGGCGATGCCCCCCATGGTCCAGGATGGCTTGAGAGGATGAGTTCGGACCGCTCCGCCACCTCCACCGCGGACTCCAGGGTCTGCGGGTCGGCCAGCCTCACGTGTTTGCGCAGCTCGCTCGGCTCGAGGGCGCGCAGAAAGTGATCCAACACGAGCCTCCTCTGGGCCGCTCGCGGAAACGTTGGGTAAGCTTGGCGGGTTAGCAGGGCCATCTCCGATGCCAGCACGCCCAGTGTCTCTCCCTGCTGTCGGCGTCTGTCCGCCACTAGCATTTTGGCGGCCGCCTCCGACGGTTGGCGGCTGAAACGTGTTCTCAGCACCCGTGTCAGTTCAGGCAGCTCGCAGCAGCACTCGGCAGGGAGCTCGATCAGTACCCTGAGCGCGTCGCCCCGCAGCGCCAGGCAGAGGTTGGCTGCCGTCTCGGCGTCCGTCCAGCCCGCACCGCCCGCCACGATCTCAAGCTGAGCTTCGAAGGCTGTCCAGTCTTGTCTAAATCCAGATTGAAAAACCTCATGAATACTATTGCTTTGTAGATACAAGCCCAGCTGCTTAAACATTTTTTCTAAGAATTTGGCCACAAAGGGAAGATTAGAAATTGAAATTGGATATTGAGTCATGTTGAGAAAGAGTAACTGTATTCTCAGCCTCAATACCCAGTGTCAAAACAAAGTTTAATGTATGACTACATCGGTGAGTGGGGCCATTTATACATTTATACACAATTTTTATTTGATCCTGATCCTTTTCAAAGTGGATATTAAAGTCTCCAACAATTGCGACCTTATCAGAAAGAAGAGTTACTGCTGCTAGAAAGTCAGCAAATTCACTACTAAAGTCTGAGTATGGTCCAGGAGGACGATACAGTGTTATTAGCAGGAATGAATGCTGTGTTTTGGAAGCAGGAGACGGGCCTGCTGCTTTAAGACTAAGAACTTCAAACGACTTAGCATTAAATCCTGATTTTTGAGTTAAACCCATCATTGAATCATAAATTGCGGCTATACCACCACTACGACCAGAGGTGCGTGGGTAACTGAAATAGCTAAAACCTGGGGGGGTAGCCTCATTTAAAGCGATATATTAATCGGGTTTAACCCAGGTTTCACACAGACATATTGCAGTAAGGTGATTATCAGTAGAGCTTAGATTCTCTGCCCGAACCCGACCTTACCCGAGGACTGACCCGAAAGGGAGTCGGATACAACAAAACAGCGGCAGCGCGCGGCACCTCGTGGTCTGTGGCGTTTGTTCTCATTTAAAGCGCTCACGCTAGTCGCAAAATACAACAGAAAACACTGAGAAACTGCAGAATTATGTATGGGATTAGAATATAAGCGCGAGGCAAATGAAAGAGAAACAGGAGATACCATATGTGAGAACATTTACCTGTGAGTAGTTCATACACCAGAACACGCAAATCTCTCTCTCTCGTTTGTTTCTTAGATTGATCTCTCTGATAAGATGTGTAAAAAACAAAAAAACTAGCAAGCCCACCCTAAAAACAAATGAAAACTTACTGAACTGTAGGAGAAAAAATAAAAACAAAATAAAATTAAACTATAATAAAAATGAAAAATGTAATCACCTAGCTCTGGGCGCACGTGAACGCCTCCGCGTTTGACTTGCAGTTTAATTAAATAATAGTTTTATGCTTCTATGTTACAGTGTTAACATAATTCTGATCATATTTCGCTCATTCAAACAGCCCGAAAACAGCCAGTTTATGGGGTAGATTGGGTCGGGCTCATAATGACAGTTTATGGTTCAGGTTGGGTCAGGCTCGGGCAGAACGTTCACAGGCTCAGGCTGGGTCGGGTCGGAATTTTTGGGCCCAATCTAAGCTCTAATTATCAGTAATAATATCATTAACAATAACTGATTTAGGTGCTAGCGATCTTATATTTAATAGCCCTAGTTTAATACGGACACTGCTGGTACTCTGAGAGACGGATGCAGTTGTTTTAATTTTAATAAGATTATTAAAACAGATTTTCTGACCTTTTCGTTTTCGAGCTACACAGGGGACAGACAGTCTCAATCCTTAACGGTATAATTGCATTTGTATCAGAAAAAGGCACATAATAAACTCACAGCCTTATGAACAGGAAAGTGGCAAGATATATCATTAGAACGATGTATATTACTAAACTGCCAATTGCTTAGACCACTAACCTGGCCGGTATGACTGGTTAGGGTCAGTCAGTCCCGGCGTAGCACCGCCTCAATGTTTCCAGAGAGGACGGCGGATCCCAGGCGGCTAGGGTAAAGCCCGTCTTGGTGGAAGAGGGCTGGACGCTCCCGAAAACTCTCCCAGTTGTCCACGTAGCTGACTCCACTAGCAGAGCACCAGTTCCGCAGCCAGCAGTGGAGAGCGTAGAGGCGGCTGCACGGCTGGCTCCCTCGGCGGTAGGTGGGCATCGGACCAGAGATGAGGAGGCAGGAGTGGGTCAGCCTGCGATCGGTGTCCAGAAGAGTGCAGAAGTGCTCCTTCAGGACCTCCCTGCGCCGGGCGGACGTGTCGTTGGTACCCACATGCAGGACGACGGTGCCGGGGTCCCCGCGATGCTGAAGCACTGCAGGAAGCCGCCGGGCGACGTCCAGTACCCGAGCTCCTGGAAAACACGACACTCCAGCATTACCTTTAGACACCTTTAAATTCCTCACAATAGAATCCCCGACAATGAGGATACTTCCCTTATCTGATTTCCTCGGGGCTTGGGGGGGTGAAGGAGGCGATGAGCTGAGGAGCTCATACCGGTTTGCGGACGCAAAATGGTAAGGGGGAAACCCGCTTTCCTCGACCGCGCCGGCAGCTCCGGGGTGGAGACGGCCGCGAAGGAGGCATCGCGGGACTCCTCCAGCCTCGTCTTCTGCCGGTGGAGCTCCAACTGCCTCTCGAGCAGGCGCTGGATCTGCCGATCAGGCCCCCAGCTTTTCCCTTCCAAAACGTGCCACCGGAAGTGTGCTGCTGAGGGATGAGAGGACCATTTGAGCGAAGCTGTCCATTCACTTCCATTCATTTCGGGGTGTCTTTAAACCAATAATAAATGTATTTCCAAGCCGTTTTCGATTATGACACAGCCCTGATTTCCTGAAGAACTGATTTTCTGTCATTTGATCCATAAGATTAATAATCTGTTCATAGCTTTAGAAAATAACGTTTTTATACAACTATGCTAACAATGACGTGAAAAACACGCGACCCAAAATACCCTGCTGTAATGTTTGGAGACGTTGCTCCTTATAATTCAAAAGTACAGAGCCGATTGCCGTCAAACAGGGTCAAAGTAACCTCCTAATATGCAAATATAATACTTCTACTAACAGTGATAATACATTGTAGATAGTAAGATAGTAGTAAATAGAAGTAAGATAGGCCATGATTATTATAATGTACAGATAGAACTATAATTTATATTACACATTTATTATTATTATTATTACACAGTTTCTAAATGCTTGTTATACAGACAAACTATGAATATTCTTCAGTAAATCCATGTCTAATATTCTAGTCTATAGTAATTCTAGTCTATATCTGCTGTTCATTCAATAAAGGTTTTCTCACTGTGGACTGAATAGTTCTGTGCAGCTCCTACACTGTGTTCCAAATTATTATGCAAATAATATTTTCTCAGATTTTCCAAAATTACCTATATGAATTGCAGTCATTGTAATTTTCTAGTCATCGACTATTAGAGTACAACTGAAAGGTTTTTGAACAAACTGCCAATGATAACAGTATATTTAAAAAAAATAAAACACTCAAAATGCACTCAAAATGCATGTTCCAAATTATTATGCACAGCAGAGTTTTCAACCTTTTTATTTTTATAAAGAACAAAAAATTGGTCATTTATGAAATTATAAGCATTAGCAGGTTATTACAAACTGAAATCAAACAGTTTTCCAGTCAAAACTTTATTCTAGGAGATCTTACAATTGCACATAGGACCCCTTGTTCGAAAGGATCTTCTGAACTCTCTCGTCCATTGAATTTGTCAGATTTTGGATGGTATCTGCTTAAATTGTTTTGCATGCGGACAGAATACCCTCCCAGAGCTGTTGCTTAGATGTGAACTGCCTCCCACCATCATAGACACTCCTTTTGATGATGCTCCAGAGGTTCTCAATAGGGTTGAGGTCAGGGGAGCATGGCGGCCACACCATAAGTTTGTCCCCTTTTATGCCCATAGCAGCCAGAGATGCAGATGTGTTCTTTGCAGCATGAGACGTTGCATTATCATGCATGAAAATGATCTTGCTGCGGAATGCACGATTCTTCTTCTTGAACTATGGCAGAAAGTGCTGTTTGAGAAACTTCACATACATTATGGAGGTCATCTTTACCCCTTCAGGGATCCTAAAGGGACCGACAATCTCTCTCCCCATGATTCCAGCCCAAAACATTACTCCACCTCCTCCTTTTTGGAGCCATAGCCTTTTTTGCATGGGGTGTCCATCAACCAGCCATCCACCACTCCATCCATCTGGACCATCGAGTGTTGCACGGCACTCATCGGTGAACAAAACAGTTTTGGAGTCAGTCTTTATGTATTGTTTGGACCACTGGAGCCATTTCTGATTGTGTGCATTGGGTAGAGGAGGTCGACAGGATGGAAGGACCCTGCATCTTGTTGTTCGGGGGATGTTGGAGGCACCAGCAGCTTCAAAAACCTGTCTGCTGCTATGACAAAGCATTTTTGCAGCTGCTCTTTTAACTTGACAGAATTGCCTGTTGGAAAGAGTCCTCAATTTTCCTTTATCAGCACGCACACGTTTGTGCTCTGAATCAGCTACATACTTCTTGATTGTGCGATGATCACAATGAAGTGTCTTGGCAATGTTGATTTTAGTCATGCCTTGACCTAAACACTCCACAATTTGTTGCTTCTCAGCAGCCGACACATCCTTTTTCTTTCCCATTTTGGCTAAAAATGTAGGCTGCTTAATAATGTGGGACAGCCTTCTTAAGTAGTCTTGCCTTTAATTGGACACACCTACCAAATAATTAGCACAGGTGTCTGCAATTGCTTTCAGTGATAC
Source organism: Astyanax mexicanus (assembly GCF_023375975.1). Classification (NCBI taxonomy): domain Eukaryota; kingdom Metazoa; phylum Chordata; class Actinopteri; order Characiformes; family Acestrorhamphidae; genus Astyanax; species Astyanax mexicanus. The sequence goes on along the minus strand of NC_064421.1, from coordinate 30,929,130 downwards.
AAAGAGCCCTGACACACATCACCATCGATGAGTTTAACTGACAAACAAAAAAAATCTTACCTTATCACTCCTAAACACTTTTTGCATAATAATTTGGAACACAGTGTATAAACAGTACGGTTGTTTGCACGGCACGCGGAAGATTCGCGTCATGCTGGCGCCTGCGCAATCTCTTACTTTCCCGGTTAACGCCCCACGAGAAGCCGACCAGGAAGTGACACGATTGGCCTCACCTGGCTCCGTTGAAATCAGCGGGATGGCTTGGTCCAGTTAATATATACTTAAAGAAACGACTAAAACAAAGACCAGCAACAGAGACATGCTAAACAAACAGCCAGCAGGTACGCAAGCCGGAAGTTGCGTCACTCACCGCCCACCAAGTGCTGCACCAGGAGTGGCCAGTCATGGTTGCGCAGTTGACTGTTGTTGTGGTTTAACTAGGTGGCACATCTGTGTTTCCCTCCAGGTTTTCCTTAAAGTAGAACACTAACTATTCATATGATGGGTATTTTGTTTTAGTCGTTTCTTTAAGTTTTATACTATTTATTAACTTTAAACCGTCTTTACAACCTTCCCCAACCTTCCCCAGACCTATACAATCCCTCAGGTAGCTATTAATTTTGTGTTATTACTCCATTTTTGCTGCTGTTTTTGTGCTTACTTTGAGGTTATGGCGACCGTGGAGGACCGCGCTCTCGTGACGCTCAGCGAGGAGCTCATCCGACTGGATCGGCAGCATTGACAGTATATATTAACTGGACCAAGCCATCCCAGCCATATATTAATTATATAAAGTGCCCTTCTTATCTTGGATTTGTCTGTTCTTTATAAAAAAATCCTGTCTGATCTTCAATCAAGAGAGGCATCACAGTTATCTGCCTTATGTCAACCAGCTTGACTGGTATTCCTAGTAAATTTTACAGTATTTTCCTGTAATAATGTGAGTTATCTGTTTTTAACAGGTTTTAGCTGAGAATTTTAAAGAAACTATTTGGATGCTTAACAATAACAATAACAATGTTGATTCCATGTCTTCTTTTCAATGTTGAACGACAGTTAAGTCCTAAACCCAATAACAATGTTGATCCCATGTCTTCTTTTCAATGTTAAATAACAGTTAAGACTTAAACCCAATAACAATGTTGATCCCATGTCTTCTTTTCAATGTTAAATAACAGTTAAGACCTAAACCCAATAACAACGTTGATTCCATGTCTTCTTTTCAATGTTAAATAACAGTTAAGACTTAAACCCAATAACAATGTTGATTCCATGTCTTCTTTTCAATGTAAATAACAGTTAAGACCTAAACCCAATAACAATGTTGATTCCATGTCTTCTTTTCAATGTTAAATAACAGTTAAGACTTAAACCCAATAACAATGTTGATTCCATGTCTTCTTTTCAATGTAAATAACAGTTAAGACCTAAACCCAATAACAATGTTGATTCCATGTCTTCTTTTCAATGTTAAATAACAGTTAATACATAAACCCAAAAACAATGTTAATTCCATGTCTTCTTTTCAATGTTAAATAACAGTTAAGACCTAAACCCAATAACAATGTTGATTCCATGTCTTCTTTTCAATGTTGAACAACAGTTAAGACTTAAACCCAATAACCCAATAACAACCCAAACGTCTCCTCGAAGTCCTCAGGTGGTGCTAGAAACGTCCTAAAAACGCTATAAACGACGTTTAAAGGACTTTCCATCGACGTCCCCTGAACGTCCAGTGAAGGTTCCCTGGTGGGCCTACAAACGTCCTATGAGGACGTCCGCTGCAACATTTTGGCGTGTTTGACGTGTTTTTGTTAGCTGGGAAGGTATTTCATGTTTTGTCTGCTTAACTTCATTTAATTCATGCAGTAAACTCATCTGCATTGTATTCCACTGTGCGGCGCTGTGAAAGCAAATCACAATGCACAGGATTGTGTTTCTCCAGGGCGTGTGTTCCAGCGTAAATGTTGTTTTGAGCCCAGGAGTGGTCAGTCCAGGGTACCGATCTCTGGTCTGGGGTTTGCATGACTAGCACCTAAGGAAAGCTGCAAAGAATAAAGAAAGCAGTCAAGTTAATAGCCAAAGCAAGCAACAAAAAAGCCCTCAAGATATTACTGATAAATATCAAAGTGGCGGATGGACCGACAGACATGTATGAAGTACCAGAGATCCAGATTTAATAAAAAGTACAAGTACTCTATCAAAGAGTGACTTGAGTAGAAGTGGAAGTTTTCTTTAAACATCACACTTAAGTAGAAGTACTAAAGTTATCACATTTGTGTACTTAAGTATTGCAAGTAGTTTATTTTACTTAAGTACAAGTATTGTGGTATTACAGAAATAAGTCAAACGTTTAAATATCGTTTATATTGTTTAAAATGTTTAGACAAAAGGACACTAACAATTCACTTGACTGTAACAACAGCACAAGAACAGGAATGTACAGGATGGAGTACATGAACATTAAGTCTTAAATTACCCTCTCTAAACAAATTTACCCAAAAGAGAGGCTAAGAAAGAAAGGCTAGATAAATGGTGAAAGTAGGAGAAAGAAATAACACTCCATTAAAATGCAGATACAGCTTTTTACTACTTAAGAACAGTAGTGAAGTAGTTCGTTACCGTACATCTCTGCAAACCGATGGGACAATTTCAGCATCTTCATTTCATCTGACCTAGTAACGATATGAGTACAAACGCTGATTTTTGCTGCACAAACGCAGCATTAACGAATAGAAACATTTTTATTCCGTTTCTGGTTATGTATATGAGAGGACAGCTTCGCTGAGGCGACGGCATGTGTTTGGAATGTGGTAGTAATTGGACAGCGCTATATTGCTGTGTAATAAATACTACATTCAATTTAATAAGTTTAATTCATATTAGGACTGCAGAAATGCGTAAGTTATGTGGCGGGCGGGTGCGGCATTTCATTTTGGCACTAATTTCTCTACATACATTTCAGGCCTGCAACCCATTTTAGTTTGAGGCAGTAAAAACAATAGCATTATCCATAAATAGATGTGTTTTGGAGTGCATAGATGGGCAGAGAATTTCCAGTTTGTTACAAATGTGAGAGAAAATGACTGAAATGTAAACTGAGGAAAAAGCACAGCCAACTTTCCGTTTAATTTTGAGTTAAGTAAGTTTCGATTTCTGCAGTTTCTGACTTCTGGCCCTCTCTGGGAGTCACTGATATAAAGCAGCGTTTGTGCTCAGCGGGACACTTGTTGTAGATTGTGTTCAGTCAGCTGAGGACCAGATTTGCTTAAACCACAGACTGAACATGGCAACTGCGAAAGAAACTGCTCCTCCAACGCAGGTAAGATCATCTACTTTACAGATAACTCTACAGAGATTAATTACTCTGTATTTTATGCATATTTGACATCTGAATATGAATATTGTGAGCAATACAAGCATAAACTTAAATCTCTGACACGCACAATAGTACAAAATAGTGTACATAGCTTTTATTTTTTTGCACATTTAAGAGACAGTAAATGAGTTCAGTTTGATCCAGAACATTGTAAACAGTAAAAGTCTTTTCAGCCTATTGACGTCGTCATGGGTGGGGTGTACAGTGAGTACATCAGACATGCAGGGTGTGTGTCAGCTGCTTTTAATCCATTTTAATTACATCCTGGATTTGATCCTGTGTCCAACTTAACCCTCCACATACACTTGTGAGACGAAAGTGAATACAAGTGCAGTAAAATGATATTTGAAGTAGGTAAATGATAATAATAATAATAATAATAATAATAATAATAAATGCTCTATTCCATATACTCCAAAAAAGAAACAAAAAATACACATAAAATATCCTTTCTCTGTATTTCCATAAAAAACTTAAAAATATAAAGTTTAAAGTAGTACATTTTAAATTATACTAGTGCGATGGGGAGTCATACTCATATTCAAATATATTTTAACGAAAGTATACTTAATTATTATTTCTGAGGTGTATTATTTGTAGAAAAAGCCTTTCGATACATGCTTTAGTACAGAAGATTTATGATATATAACCATTATGTTTAAAAATTACTGTAGGTAAATCATAGGATAAAGGGTTAGACAGGGATTATTAAGTCTAGTCATATACTATATTTTCCTTTTAATTAAAAAACTTTATTCTAAATGATGTGCAGTTCAGGACTAGGCTTAATCCTTGTCTGGGAAACTGTCCCATATACTTAAATGTACTATATGCTTAAATTATACACTGTATACGGTACTCAAATCTACTTAAGCTGGCTTTAGGTGCTAAAAAATGTTGACCTCATACACTCACACTGTAGGTGGTTTTACTTTGACAAGAAAATATTATCTTTTTTTTTTCATGCTGGCTTGTATTTGATCTTACTGACAGATAAGGGGAGAGAGAGTGCCAACACTGCAACACTCACTTAAAATCTAAAAACTTTAGCCTTATTTTTTACGGTTTACAGAAGTGATTTTATAGTTTGTAATATCTTTCTGGTGAGTAAATAGATTTTTTTTGTAGGTTGTGTTTGACGTAAAAAGCAATGCACGTGGAATGGCGGAGATCTCAGTGCAGGGGAAGCATGTGAGTGTAGAAGACCTGAAAAGTCACATCTTGGAAGATTCTACAATATGGGAAAAAGTATGTCAGCTGGGCCGGATGGACACTGCCAAAGTGATGGCAAAAAATTATGAAGAGAAACCAAAGATACTGGATTACTTGGCTTCAGCCAAGCCAGCATACCCATCTCCTGTAGAATTTCATGTCTCATATGTGTCCCATGTGACTGACACAGAACCGTTTCAACAGATATTAAAGTTTGAGAGATTTATCCCTTCTGTTTCCAAACTATCGTGGTGGTCGTTAAATATTAAAGAAGAGGAGATCAGATCTGCAGAGAAACGCTACTTACAGAAGATCTTCCCGAATCAGACACAAGAGCAGATTGAAAATCACGAAAAATTCCTGGACAGGTTCACCAACTCACCAGCATTTCAGTCTGATTCCCGTTACGGTAACTATCGCTTTACATTTCCCCTGGCTGAGCTGATGAAAATGTACCAGGAGCAGCACTGTGGAAGAGAAGAACCTGTTCTCAGAGTGATGAAGACCATGTTCTACAGAAAGGAGATTGTGTATGCTGTGCTGATTCACAGTCCTCAACACAGTGAGAGAGTACAGAGAGAATTTGGAAGTCTTCCGTCTCTTAAGAAAAACAGTGAATTTGTTCAATATCAGGATCAAAAAGTTATCTGGAGTGCCCAGGCCATTTCAGATGATCTTAGGTTCAGCCTTTCAGTAAACACAGATGAAGCAAGAGTTGAAATACAACCTGTTGGTGACAAAAAATGCTGGTATGTGTGGGATCATGTGTGCTTGGCCTTCTACTTACCTGACACTCACAATGCCCTGAAAGTTCCAGGAAGAAGACTTATTGAAGCCACTGAAGCCTGCAAACTGCAGAAAATAAATCTCCTTCAACCAAGATGCAATTCAGAGGTGGCAAGGGCAGCACGGTTTGAAGGGGCAAAGAGAGTGGTAGAATATCTGAAACAGGAGCTTGATAATGATGCTGAACATGTAAATGTTTTAAGAAATTAAATAAATCAAAGAAAAGAAAAAAAAATTACATTAGTTCAGTTAATTAAATTCTGTGTCACTTCACAAATTAAGGATGGACAAGTGAGTTCCCAAGTCAAACAAATAGTCAGTCAGTTTATTAATCAAGGCAGACAAGCCCCAAGTCCTTGTCCAAGTCAATATAAATAAGCCTTCAGTCAAGAAAATTTGCAGTTTCGTAGCACCTATACTCAATTATGTTGCTTATGCTTTTTGGAACGATACGTCATACAGCCAATGATTTCGGCTCTGATTTTTCTTATAGGGATCATTTCAACTCTGCTCTATTTGCCAAAAGTAGTGGCATATCACCTTTTATTGTATCATTATTGTATCAAATAAAACTACTGTGACAAAAGAATGATTTGAAAAGCAAAGAAGTAAATAGAGAAGCTGCATCTACTCAGCACTTGGGGTTTGGACATGAATTAGCATTACACAAACAAAATATTATGTTTAGGTCATGTCTGTTCTTAATCTCCTATGTCTGTTCTTAATCTCCTGTTTTGCTGTTAGTGTAAGCAACCCCTGGTTTTGCTGGGTTATTTTCTTTTCATTGTGGATATAATGGGTTTTATTGGGGAATTATTATATTTAATTTTTTAATTTGTTAAAAATGTTTGCTTCTGTTAACATGATTCGGTTATGTACTTCTACGATCATTGCTAATTTGCATTTTATTGTATAGTAAACTCTGAGGTTATGGTTTGTTTACAAATGTTATAGATAATTTTATAATGTAATAAAAACTCTTATTGTGTTGGAAACTCTATCATGTAATCAAAGTGTGTTTTAATGACAATTCTTATAATTCGCTGCAATAAAAATACTCTGAATAACAATGTGCTCCAGTTATTGTGCAATATCACACAGGTAGACATGATTACACCAGAGCAAAAAATCATCAAAGTACAACAAAACAACACACATTAAATTAACCCAAATAGGGACATATTTCTCAGCAATTAAGTAAACTCCCTCCCCTTAGGAAAGAAAGAGAAAGAACACTAGAGATGTGTTTTACAGTATGTGTGTAAGATCTGCCTCTAACAGCAGGTGGCGATAAAACACCTCTTTTATACTACTGCTGCAGTATAAAAAGTTCCTTTGTCCTATGGGAGGTAAATATGTAGGGTTATTTGTGACAATATTATATAAATAAATGAATAAAGAAATAATTAATTAAAACGTTAAATAAGTATTTCAAATGAGATTTAATTAATTAAACTATGAATTTATTTATTTAAATATGACAATTAAGCATACATAAATTTAATGTATCAATTTTTTCGTTAGTCGATTGATGTCAGGGGCGTTGCCTGGGTAAGTAAAAATCAATAAGTAAAAGAATACAGAATACAGTAAGTAACAATAATAATAATACATTTTATTTGTGGGCGCCTTGCTTGACACTCAAGGTCACCTTACATGATTTAACATAAAACGGACAGAATATAAAATACACAGTTAAAAAAAATGAATAGGATTAATAATCACAAATCATAAGCAACTTTAAACAGATGAGTTTTGAGTTTGGATTTGATATGTGGCAATGAGTCTATGTTACGGAGATCGGGTGGGAGTGAATTCCAGAGCCGGGTAACAAGACGAGCAGGAGGAATAGCTGTAGTGTGAGGAGTAAGAGAAGGACGAAGACGATTAATATTTGGGAGATGGAAGGATGACACCCACACTCTTGACCTGAGGGGAGGGAGAGATGGAGGAGTCATCAACAGAAATGTAGAAGTTATGAGATTTACTTGTTGTTGATTTAATCAACAAAAGTTCTGTTTTATTGCAATTTAATCAAAGAAAATTTAGGGTAAACCAACGTTTTGTTTTTTATGGAGGACCAAAAATTACAGTATAAAGTATAAATAAATAAATGCACATATAAATGTAGTAATAAACACATATATAAATGAATAAATGAATAAATAAATAAATGTTGAAATAAATAAATATATAAATAAATGCACATATAAATGAATAAATAACTAAATATATAAATAAATAAATAAATACACGCATAAATAATTGTATAGGTAAATAAATACATTAATAAATACATTTCATATGTATTGATTTATATATTTATTTATTAATTATTTTATATGTGCATTTGTTTATTTATTCATTTATTTATTTCAAAATGTATTTATTAATTTATTTATTTATTTAACTATTTCTACATTTATTTGTAAATTACTCGCACGCCAGGACACAGCAGCTCGCGCGCCGGTGTTACGGGGAATTTAGTCCCCCTGTTCCCCCTTCACTGCGCATGTCGTACCTCAGATAGGCTCCATTTGTTCTCGTTTGCGCTCTTTCTTTCAGATTTTTCGCGTCGGCGACTTTTTACTTCTGTTGTAAAATAGTGTCTACGCAATTGCATACTTTAAAGTGTAAAAAATAGTCAGAATAGGTTTAAATGCTCATTAAAAACATACAATGACTAGATTTCGCTCCGTTTTCCGCTCCGTGCAACAGACTGAGTTTAGCTGATCTAGTGGATTTAAATAAATACATAAATAAATGTTTAAATAAATGAATTCATAAATACATAAATGTTGAAATAAATAAATGAATAAATAAATAAATGTTGAAATAAATAAATAAATATATAAATCAATAAATATGAAATGTATTTATAAATGTATTTGTTTACCATACCATACAATTATTTATGCGTGTATTTATTAATTTATATATTTAGTTATTTATTTCTACATGTATTCATTTATTTATATATTTATTTATTTCTACATTTATATGTGGATTTATTTATTTATACTTACGTCATTTTTGGTCCTCCATAGGTCTCCCCTGCTCTACCTCCTCCACTAGTCTCTGCTCCTCCTGTCTCTGTTCCTCCATCTCCTTCAGCCTCTCCTGCTCCACCTCCTCCAGCTTCTCCTCCTGTATCTCCTTCACAAACACCACTGTCACCTGACAAAAAATATATTTGATGCATAATATTGACATGATATGTGACATATGAACAGTGCAACAGTTTTTTTATGGTATGGTTATAGTTTGAGGAAATAACTCAGTTTTCAGCTATCAGAAACAACAAACTAGCGATTTGAACGACGTCTCAACTGAGATACCCCTCGCTGCAGAACCACAAGTCCAGGGGGTGGGGCTGGATCTGATCCAAGGGGTGGAGCCTGACCTCCTTTCATTGGTTTTAAGTCATCGCATTTCAATTCGTCCTTAAACTTAACACGTGTCGCTTACGTTTCCCGACCAGGACTTATTTTATCTTATCAAATAAATCCTGGAACCCAACCTTAAGACTTTTACCGTTTATAGATCAAAATGTTATTTGCTACGTAGCACATTTAAATCACACAATACAGATTTAAAAGAAGGAACATGTCTGTGATTACAAACATAATAAAATGCTGTACATTTCCTATATAAATATTAACTATTTCATTTTTTATCTTTAATAAAAAGGGCCTAAAGACAAAATAAAAAATAAATAATTAAAATAAAGGATGCCAATGAGTGTCTTATCTACCAGCTACCATGTTCATTTATTATTACAGATATTAATACACAATCAAAACGGCGAACAAAAAACAGAGTTCTATAAAAAGAGTGTAACGATGTATAATTTTCACGTTCGTGATTGTTTACTTGACTCCGAAAGGCGAGTGAGTAAAACCGGATGTGGAAGAGTCCGATCTGCTTCAGACCAATGAAAACACGACGTAGGAAGAGTTGGATCAGATCCAGCCCCACCCCCTGGACTTGTGGTTCTGCAGCGAGGGGTACTTGGTCTCAACTGGCCAATGAGTGACCATATTGTGAGTCTCAACTAGCAACCAATCACCGTGCAGAGAAGGCGGGGCATGCCGGAAAACAGGTGAGGAGAAGAATCGCTACGGGGCAGGGAGCTGAGCGCGGAGGCGGACAGTAACAAATACAGGAGGAAAAAGACCACAGACCCCCGGTCACCATGATTGACTACAGGGGATAAATGAAGGTAAGCAAAGCTTCACTGTCGGATCAGCGCGTTTATTCTTACAGACAACCGCTGCTTCTGCTGACACACACACACACACACACACACACACAGCTAGCCGTAGATTAGCTAGACTAGCAGGCTAGGTCAGTTAGCTGTTAGCTAACACTGTGGTTTGCTGTAAACTAAGAGAAAAGCGCTTTAATTGAACCTGACAGCTGCAGATATAACTTCAGTTTAACCCCAATTCCACAAGAGTCCAGAGTAAAACTGTCGATATTCGGATATACAGATACGTACTTCACTTTGTTAGCTAACGCTAGGTGAGCTACTGTGGCTAGTGAGCTAAGCAGAAAGCCACGGACTGTGTTCCAATTGGCGTTCTCGCGCTCTTTGCGCACACGGACACTACTTAGTGTTAGCTAACCTAGATAGTAAGTAACCTAATACACTAACTTACAGGAAGAGCACTAAGCCATATCAGTCGTTGATAGGTGACGTCACGATAAGGGTCTATTAGTGTTTAGCGCCATGTTGAAGGTAACGTTATTACTTTTACACAGGGCCATGTAATTTTGGACATTTTTTCACCCTTAATAATAAATAAATAAAACTTTTATTTAATAATTAAATTTGTTTGGTGATCTAAAACATGTAGGAGTGACACACATGCAAAAAATGAGAAATCATGAAGGGGGCAAGCAGTTTTTTTTTTACACCGCTGTAAATTGCATATCCAAATATTATTTTTGCTTTATATTGTCCAGCCCTAGTATTGTTGATAAAATCCTGTGTCTGAGAGAGTCAAATGTTGGTTAGCTTACCTCTGTCAACACAGCACAGAACATGCTCCAGCTAAATGACACTCAAATCACAGACATTTAGAAGATAAAGCTTTGTACGTCTAGTAAATGATCTTAGTAGAGTTTTGAGGCACACCATGCAGGCTCCTGTTTTGGTTTAGTGGCTTTACATTTGATTTGAATGGAATTAATTGCTAAACTTACATGTATGCAAGTGTTTTTTTTCCCACCTGTTTTCAAAGAACGACTCAAATTTAGAGCGCTCCCCCACCCTGAGACATGGGGGTGGGTTCACCAAATAAGTGGACATGTCTGACTCCACCTCTGACCTCAACTGTGCAGAATGTTTTCTACAGTCACAGAGCTAAATCTATAAGTCTGGTGTTGATTAGCACAGATACATTTATTCTAGACACTTCTACTCAAACTAGATCACTCTAAAGGTGTCCTGCTAAAATCCACTTTTTCTTGTTGTTTGTGAAATACTATAGGTCTCTCTCATGTATATACATGCTTCACATGAAACTCTTCCTCAACCTCCATTGTCTGCAGTAGATGGTAAAAGAAAATATTCAGAAAAACGAGTCATTCAGGAAAAGCACCTTGTGTACGTCAATCCATGAATTATTATTTATGGCCCCGCCCACCTTGGCTCACGGCCGCCCACAGGCAGAGCAGAAGCCAGCCAGTCGCGTCTCCTCAGATAGGAGCCAACAGCGCTAGGAACAACATGGCAGTTTGTACCTATGTTTTTTGTACAAATATCACATCAGTGTTCTATGGGATGCCCAGTAATTCAGAGCTAAGGAACAAATGGTTAGAATTTGTCTATGGAACACCACCAGTAAAGTACAATTGAGATAGGTAGGTCTATGTTTAAAACAGTTCTGTCTATGCTTACATGACATTCATTCATACCAGAGACCACAACTAGACATTTTAAAATTAATCAAAAAACGTTGGAATGAGACCTTTGGAAAAAGATCCCAGAACCAGAGCAGACCACCTGGTAAGTAAAGAAGTCTCCAACAATCCTAAAATACCAATGCTATCTACATTTCTCTCCCACCCAGCTGATATTAACATACAGCATGGAAGGGACCAAAGCAGGGATGTCCTATAAGTAAAAAAGAAAATATAAAGAACACATCCAAGTTGTCCCATTCATTTTTAAGTATTATTAAATCAAAAAAGTCAATTTTTTAGCACAAAAGAAACAAATACTTAATTACTAAAAAATAAATGATTTCCATTTAAATATGCATATTTTCTTAAATAAACTAAACAAAAAAATGTCGAAACAACATTTCTGTGATTAATCATAATTAACAAAGATTAGACTAGATTTAGACTAGACTTTTTTACTCTTATAATATCTCAGGGTAGTTTTGAAGCTTTTTATATATTGTGAGTGTTCTGTTACTGAGTTTAACAGAGCTTTAACGCGTTTGTAACTTCATATATTGCCTCTATGCTTAGAGGCATAGGAAGTGTGTGTGCGTGCGTGTGTGTGTGTGTGAAATAGAGCGTGAGTGATCGCGTTCTCAGTGCATCAGCCCGAATTCTGATTACATGATCGAATTGGGGATTTCCCTAGACCAATAGCACCTAATTTTCATGGAAGATACCCAAAGCATGTTTCAAAATCCTGGGGTGCATGCCAATGACACTACACTGTTATCTCTCGGTGCAAAGCAAAATAGAAAGAGATGATCAACTCATTAGGAAACGGTGGATAGCAATGGATGTGCAGCGGCCACAGAAGAACTTTCATCGACATGTTTTGGAATAGCAATACTTATTCACGTCCTGTTAGTACAGAACAGAACAGGTCAATATATTAATATTTTGTGTAATTACCTGGCAAACCTGCACTACTAACATTAGTATATTATCATCCATATTTATTACCATTTATTAAAGTGTGGGTTGCATGTTTTAGTGGAACTGTTAGTTCTGGTGTTTGAAGCAGTAGATTTTGAGATGTCGTCAGGTGGAGTGCAGAGCCTGGGTTTTAGTTTCAGCATTAATAGTGTTTGTCTGTGAGCACAAAGAGACAGATAGAGTTTCCTCATGATCAGTTTACTTTGTGTGTTGTGTGTATGCTTACACTGAACGTTTTTCTGAAGTAAAACCAGAGAAAAAGTTTTAAATATATAAAAAAACTCTGGACCTTTAAAGACTATGAATAGAATACTTGCTTAATTCTAATGACTCACCCACCAGAGACCCCAACAATCTCTGCAACCTTTTGTAAGCTGTATTATGTTAATCAGACTCCCCTGTAAATCAGCAGGGATTGATCATAAAGGATGGAGAAGCCTGAAACCTCAATGTTTAGCTTTTCTTTCTTGTTTTGGAACGCTTGAAAGCGGAACTAAAATGTTTTCATACACATTTATACACGTTTTTTAATTAATTTTAAAATGTCTAGTTGTGGTCCCCAGTATGAATGAATGCCACTGTCATTTTGTAATAAAAGTGCTCTGTTGTTTCTATTTAGCCCTGCTTTAGATCAGTGAATTACTGGTCTCTGTTAAGAATATTCTTGCTCATGAATATTCATACATGCAAATATATCACCTCTGATTGGCTAACAGACCTGCAACAGGGAATGCCTACCTGCCTTTCCCCACAGTCAAATTTTACAGCTCTAAAACTCAAAGAACAAAATGTTTTCAGAGATACAGCCTTAGATATAACGCCTAGTGCTAGGTAAGGTTAACCCTTAAGTTTCGCTTAAACGTCAGACTCTGCAACAATGGTGTTTGAGGAAGAGTTTCATGTGCAGCATGCATATACAACTCGGGGAGACCCATTGAATTTTACAAAGAACAAGAAAAAGTATATTTTAGTGGAAGGAGATTTTTAACCTCAGCTCAACTTCTTATTGTGTCTCTGTCTGACGGAGCCGAGGCTTTCGTTTAGAAATGAATGGGATACATTGCTGAGCGTTGACACGACTGAGCACTGTAAATGCAGCAAAAGACTGGAAGCTATAGACTATACACTAATCTCAGTAGTGTGGGTTTAGCAGGTTAGTACACAAAATACATTTTGTATTAACAGATAGTTATGAAATAATAATTCTCATAATTGTTATTGTTGTCATTTTAAAATCACTTTATGCTACTGATATAAATAATGATGATATAATACTGTAGTATAATAATGCATTGAACTTAAGTATTGAGAATATTTAGATGTTTAGGTATTCGAATGTGAACATGTAAAAAAAACATATATATACACATACATAAACTAAACACTTTTTTAAAAAAGTTGACATACTGGCTCTTTTTATGTTAATGGGCTTTTCTCAAAAAGTAAAAACAATGGGCAGTATTATTCTGGTCATAATTTTAACAATAACAATATTTGTTAACTATATTTTCATATATATTTTGATTCCTTTTTTTAATGCTGTTAGTTTCTTGTTTTTTTTTGAGAGAGAGATGGTAATAAGAGTAAAGTGTTGTTTTTTTTACTGTATTATAATATTGGGATAGTTTTGATACTTTTTAAATATTGATACGACTCTGTTACTGAGTTAAACAGAGCATTAACATTAATGTATTCCATGTATTGAAAGAGGAAGTGTGTGTGTGATATAGTGAAAGATATAGCGAGAATGCGAGCGAATCAAGAGAGATTGCAGTGACTTATGTTGGTATTGTTTGATAAACGGTTAACAGCTTAAAGATACAAACTGTGCAGAACTAAGAGAGTAATGTTAGCTGAGCTGTCTTTAACTTAACTTAAACATAAATGTCTCTCAGTAGAAAAATGTATTGATCTGCTTTTTAAAGGCTATAAATTTAAATCAATTGCAGTTTAAAATTAAGCATAGTGTGCTGATAAAACTCTCAGCAGCTTCACCTCATCTTGCTGGGTAAATGATAAAAAGGCAGTTTCTAATCTCACAGACAGTGCTGATAAATGCCTGATAAATGCCAGGAGAGAGAAAGATGGAATTAGTTGATTTTCGACTTGATTTAAAGAGAACAGACAATATACATTAATAAACATTATGAAAGTGTAGCAGATTTGAACATGACAACCTAACTAAAGGAACGAACCAGAAGGTAACATAGACACGAAGGCACTCAAAAACTGTGACATTTACCCACTCCACTGTCAGCAAGCCTGAGGAATAATGTGCAATGGGTTACAGTGGCCAATAGCTCCAGCACCTCAGTTGCCTTTGAACCATGAACCATATTTCCATGAACCATGAAAAGCCCAGTCAATCAGAGATTGTTATTCCAGTTCAGGTGAGTCGGCATATTCTGAGAGCATTCTGACGTTTCTGTGACTCAACAGATTAAGAAACATCCCAGTTGCTGAGTGGCTGTGTTTATATGTAGGGTTGCTCAATACTGCAGCCCTGCTAACGTGGCACTTAGAGCTGTGATGAATTGTGATTATGGCAGAATCAGCAGTGATTGATAACATAAAACTTGCCTAATAGACAATTAAACCTTCTGTTCTTGTGGTAGTGTTTTTTTGTGTCAGATGTTGGTGTTAATAAAATAACTCTTGCAATAATTCTTACCTTAAAGGAGAACTCCGATGTGAAATGAACTTTGGGTGTATTAAAATGTGCTAAAAAAGTAATTACTTTTGTTGAATAGCCCTCCTCCACTCTCCTGCAGCTTTCTGACATCCAGATAAATTGCTTTTTTCACTATTATCAAGGCTCAAAGTAGCTCCATACTTTATTTGTAGAATCCGGATAGCCCTGATATTTAAACAAGACATTAAAAAACTTTAAAGTTGCACAAGAAGTTTATTAAAAGCCACTGTAACAGACCATGGACAAACCATGATTACAATGGTATTGCCCTGTCAGAGATCAGTTTTTTACTATTTTTTACACTCCTGGTGGCTATCGTTAGCATTGTCCCATGTTTGCGTTGTCACCATGGAAACATGTCCACAGATAGGAGTGGTATTGAATTAATTTTGCTCATCCTTCAAAGAATCAGTATCTGCCCCTCCATTTCTCTTTCAGGTATTCATGCATGTGGCCTGTAGGCCGTGCTAGAGGAGTATGGAACCTGACGTGGTCCGCCTTTACTCCTCCTCCCCTCCACCGCTGGACGAGGGCGGAGAGGAGGAAGATGAGGACGAGTTCGGCGACTTCGGAGGCTACTGCAGTGGTGTGTCCTCCAGCTTCAGCCTTTCAGAGTTTGACACGCCCACGTCAGCAAACCAGTCACATGCTACAGAGACCTCCCCACCGGACCTGTACATCACATCCGTGCAAAACGCCTCTTCATCAGGGAAAAACGTGACATCGGAAGAGGCGGAAACGCTTACGGAGAATCTCCAAGCCAGTTTTTCAATCCCCAACCCTTTGGTTAATGAGACCAGTGTCAGTATTGCCTACTGTGAGAACAGAAAACCTGAGGGATCTGAAATTGTCATCAATGGTGCGCCACCATCTGACCTCAAAGGGGCACCCTGTGTGGTCCCCAACACAGCTCAGCACAGATCAGCTAGCAATCCTCAACCTGAGGCCGGCAGTGCAGCCCAGCAAAGTGACCTCAGCGTAGGTAGTGGAGGACATTCTGTGAGTAATGGACAGAGCAAGCTTAACACGGGTATGGCGCTGGATGGCTCCACAGTAACTAGCTTAACAAACAGCACAGAGACTGGCGTAGGATCTAGAGCAGAGTCTTCCAGTGGTCCTGTTTCCCCCTCAGCTGCTTTCCAGATCTCTCTGGAAAAAGTATCTGAGTCTGAAGAGAATGTGGTGGATGAGGTGTCAATGGAATTCCAGGATATTCCTTTCAATAACACAAGTGGGGATCAAAGTATTGATGAAGGAAGAACAGAACAACAGCAAGAACAGGAAGAAGTGTCCACTAGTTTCCAGGAACCTTCTGGTCAAGAAAGCGTTGCATCCTTTGGTGAAGCTGTGCCTGAAAGTGGGTCTGAAGACCTTGGGGATTGGACTGAAACATCAGTGGGACCTGCAGCAGAGGCCGATGAAGTCTCTGGTGCCCAGTTGTGTAAAGACTCTTTAGATCATAACATGGTACCTTGCATGGAGGTGAGGGAAGATTTTGAGGAGGTTTGTGGAACTACAACAGATTTTACACTGAAGGTAGTCCCTGATGCAGAGGGAGATAAGGTTTCGGAGGAGCTTAAAGGCACTACAGAGATGGACGAGAGCTTTGGTGATTTCAGGGACGCTGTCGGTGTTGTGGACTTTAGCCGGACTGAATCGGCAACGCAAGAAGGATTCGCAGACTTTGTCACTGCAGTATCCGGCTGCTCCACTGACGATGACTATGGGGACACAGACACCCTGAAGGACTGGAAGGAGGAAGAAGAACTGCCTGAGGAAGACCAAGAAGCGGCTAATGACAGAAACATTGAAGAAACATGGTGTTCAGAGCTTCCTCCAAGTGACAGCTTTGCAGATTTTAGTTCTGCTCCGTTTGATGGGTCGGCAGGCAGCAGAGATGGCTGGGTTGCGTTTGGGATGCAGGAGGAAAGTGAGAGTCAGCGGGAGTCGTGGTCAGCTTTCGGCGAGGAACAACCAAGCAGTACAGCTGTGGCGACGTCTGGTGACAATCTCCAAAATGACAATGTGTCGGTGAGTTGTTAAGAAGGATCAGATCTTTTCAGATCATATATTGTATGCCTACTTACTTCTGCATTTTATTATATCATTATGTCCTATGCTAAGATGTGGATTCACAAATGTAGCATTCAATTTTATCCTTAACTTGTTTAACTTTGATTTTTTTTTTTTTAGATTGGAACGAACTGCAAACTGCAGA
The DNA here is from genome assembly GCF_023375975.1 of Astyanax mexicanus. Classification (NCBI taxonomy): domain Eukaryota; kingdom Metazoa; phylum Chordata; class Actinopteri; order Characiformes; family Acestrorhamphidae; genus Astyanax; species Astyanax mexicanus. The sequence continues at coordinate 30,911,955 of NC_064421.1, read as the reverse complement.
ATCTCTTCCAAAGCTCTTTCTTTCCTTCAGAGGTCACGTCTGAGATCAAAGAAGTTGTGCCACTACAGGCACTTCTGGATCCCCAGGACAATCCAGAGAGCAGCAGCCACCCAGTTCAGGGGTAAGGATCTCCTCCAGGTTACTCATGATATGATACCTGTGCCTGTGTTCTGTAGTGTGGTCTAAGGACTATGGATGCACTAATTTATGTTTTTCATTTTGGTTTTCAGTATTGATACATAAACTCTGAATATCAGTCAATACAAGATACCAATCTGATACCAGATTATTCCAGTAAATCAATCGCTGTTTAGGGGTGAGACTTAGACAAAAGTATTGTTATTGTCTTAAACATTAAGTACTGTGTAGAACATAATTTTACAATTTAGCACATTAATAGCAAATAAATGTACTAAATTTATATTTGTCACAAGATAAAAAAAACATTATGGCACTGCCTTGATATATAAAACAATAATACGGCTTGATTGCTGAGGTTATATGTTTTTATTGGTACAGGCCTAGTGCAGATGAATTGAGTGGCTTTTGTTGAATTAATATTGGGATTTTGGTTTTAGTTAGGGATGTACCAATCTGGGCCAATGCCAGTATCTGATATTACATGTGTATATATCTTTATGTATCCTGCAAAGAAACGAAACACCCTGATATAACTTTACAAACAAATGTACCACCTGCACTACCTTTTATTTTAGCTTCAACTAATTGTATACAAACAATAAAATTAAATGTATGTATTAAGATAACTTTCTCTTACGTAGACTGGTCCAGGCTAAAAGAATATATCTTTTTAACAAACAGGTAACTGGGTTAGCCGGTTGTAGTGGTCCTTTGCCGGCCTGCAATATCATGGTACCACTTTAAAATAAGACTACATTTTATAAAGAATTTATAAATGGTGTACAATAAGTTTATTAATGGTTACTAGTTAGGTTGTAGATGCCTTAAAAATCATTAATGGTCAGTTATAATACATACGTGGAAAGGGCAACAATATTCAACAAGGTCATTGTTGCCCTTTCTAGTTATGTGTTATAACTGATTTGAAATGATCTTTAAGGCCTTTACAACCGAATTAGTAACCATTAATAAACTAATTGCAAATCATTTATAAACCCTTTATAAAGGTAGTCTTATTTTAAAGTGGTACCAATATACCGTATACCGATGATTCTGGGGTAAAAAAGAAAAAAGTATATATATATATATATATATACATGTATACAAATATGTATACACATATACACACACACACATATATATATATATACACACATATATATATATATATATATATATATATATATATATATATATATATATATATATATGTATATATATATATGTATACATATATGTATGCATATATACATATATATAAACTTTAACTACAAAAAAACATCAAAAAGAAGTGGGTACTTCATATAATTCATAACAACAGTGTATTATATATTGTATTACAAATAAATGCTCTTTTAAAATTATAAAAGACATTCTCTGTGTGCAAGTATCTTAGCATTATTTTTGGTCTTTAATTGCTGTTATCTGGAGAAAGATGATTTGAAATAAAATCTCTGAGATGTATTATTGTTAGATTTAAATTTTAAAAGAGCAACTATTTGTAATACAATATATAATACACTGTTGTTATGAACTATATGAAGTACCCACTTCTTTTTGACTTTTTTGTAGTTTTGTAGTCTTATTTATTTACTCGAAAGTGAGAGTTAATTGAACATGGAGTTTGTATATGCAGGGATTGGAACACAGCCATGCTGATGCTTCACTTCACCCTGTTTATTTCCTTGTGTGCAATCTTAGGGAAGCTGCAGCCATGTGGCGCCACCTGCTGGACACACACAGCGCCCATGGCCTCAAGGTCCAGTGGGTTGGCTCACGCAGCAACAGGATTCTGCTGGACTGTCTGGGAATCCGCAATATTGTGAGTTTAAGTTTTCATTCAGTCCTTACGCAAAATTAATTAATCTGGAATGTGTGCAGGCAGTATGTACTTATACACTATATGCACAGAAGTATTTAGACCCCTTTCCTCCAAAACTCTTTCAAAAAAGAGCTTATTCTGCTTTTGGTGGAGTCTGTACAGTACAGAGAAGACTTTCTAGTAGGGCTGGGTATTAAAGTTTGATACCAAAAAGGTACAGACTGAAATGTTACAGTACTATCGAGTACTGAAAGATAGAAAAAAAAGAAATGATGCTTATTCTTAATACTTTGCATGAAACCCACATAACCTGCCAATATGCTCTAAAGTCTGGCTCTGCTCTCGTATAGTTTCCATTAATATATTGAGCAACCAGTTATTATCCTTTATGACAGAATACTAGTACAATATTATACTTTTGCAAACATATGTTTGAATAATTCAAAACATTGTTTATTACCGCTATCTTTAAAAATATAGAAATTATTGTGAATTAATCTCTGGCAACAGGTTGTTTGTTTGTTCCAACAAGTTCAAAAAAGATGGAGCCTCTCATGGTGACAGTATGAGAAAGAGATTACTTATGTTGGCTGTTAAATAAACACATTGTGTAAGATAATTTATTTTTAAATAAAATTTTAATTAAGAAAAATGTATAAAAACTATTGTTTGGGTATTGGTATCAAATTTAAGCTATTGCATCAGTATTGATTTTTATTTTAACTAACACCCAGCCCTACTTTTTACTAAACTGTGGAGCATTGAATTTGCATTAAACAAAATTAGTGCTGAATTAAGCTTCACCTTTTCAGACATATTAATTCTCTTATTCTTTTTTTCCTTTTGGTTGTTTTTTTTTAAACTCCTTTTGCAGTTGTTCACTGGTCAGAAGAAGCGACCACTGATCGTGCCTATGTTCGCTTCAGGTCTGGTGAGTGAATTTTTAAGCCAGTGTTCTAACCACTCCTCTACTTCAGTAATTCATTTATTATCAAACATGTGCTACAGAAATTGATATTTATTATGTAATACAATTGTAATGGTGGTTCTAGTGTTATCATCCAAACATTAACATATAAAACACCAGCAGCTTCATAAACACGGTTGATATTCAGCATGTGAAGTGCTATAAATCTGATTTTATTGTCTTTCAACCCTGTTGAACTCATTCCCAATAATTACAATCTTTCTAACTTCTAATCGAATGACTTTAGATTAGAAGCAACAAGCCAATTATGTTCAACTGAGTATAATAAAGAGATTGATATAAGTTTGTAATGTAATACATGTAATAAAAAATGACTTGCTTTGCCAGGGCCTCCTGACCTGAGTGCATGTGCAATAACTGGATGTAAGATAATCACTCAATCTAAACCAATTAAAATCCTTGTACTCTCTGCCTCACAGTCTGTTTTCCTTTCCTATATATTTTATTCAGGGAATGCTTGAACCTACCAAAGATCCTGTGAGACCTTCCCCAACTTCTCCTGCCCCTCAAACACCATACTCACCAGGCCAGGACAGGTCCACTCTATGCACTCTGGTAAGGATGAAGAGAAACATTATAGCCCATTTTTTTTGGAATTCTAAGTGATATTTTACTTTTTTTTAATTAATAAATTAATGTATTAATTATTATTATTATATTATTTTTATTAATTTTGATTTCTTGAAAATACAAACACATACACACAGACAAGTGGACAAACATTCTTAATCCCCTTTTCCCATTGACCAAAGCAGAGAAGAGAGAGAAAAATAATAATAATAATAATAATAATCATAAAAAATATACAAAAACACAATAATAATAATAATAGTATAAAACAGTATTAGAAAAAAAAAAAAAAAAAAAAAAAGGGTTAATAGATAAATGTGATAAAGGATGTTAAGGGATGGCTGCGGATTCTAGGAGGATTCGAAATACATCATAAATGGATGCCAGCATTTGTAGAACCTCCTAACTGATCCCCTGGTAGTATGCTTCATATGCTCTAATTTAAGATTTGCCATGACCTCTTTAACCCAATTTTTATGGGATGGTGGTTCAGCCCTCTTCCACTTACGAAGAATCATTCGTCTAGCTAGTAGTGTGGAGAATGCTACCACTTCTGATTGTGCTGAGGTTACCAGTATATCTTCAGGGACCACGCCAAATAGAGCTGTAAGGGAGTTAGGTTTGAAATCCGTATTCCAGATATGTAAGAAGGTATTAAAAATACCCCCCCAAAAATCTAGTAGTTTTGGGCATGACCAAAACATGTGACCAAGGGTGCCTAGGTCTTGTTTACATCTAAGGCAAATTGGATCCATGTCAGGGAATAATTTTGCCAGTTTACTTCTGGAAAAATGAAGCCTATGGAGAACTTTGAACTGTAGTAAACCATGTCTTATACATATGGATGATGAGTGCACCCACTGTACAGCCCATTGCCAAACTTCCTGTGAAATTTCTTCCCCCAGTTCCTCTTCCCACTGTGCCTTTATACGATTCAGGGTAGGTGAGGCAAATCTTTGAATGTTGTTGTACAGAATGGACACCACTCCCCTGTCTAAAGGGTTAATATTTAAACAGTCATCAATCCAATTTGCTTCAGGTGGATTTAAAGATGGTGAAAAATATTTTTTTATAAAACTGCGTACTTGAAGGTATCTGTAAAAATTTGATTTTGGGATATCAAAATCTGATTGCAACTGATCAAATGAGACCAAACTATTACCTTTGAACAAGTCTTTGACTCGGCCGATACCCCTCCTCGCCCAGATTTGGAATGTGGAGTCAATTAGTGATGGAGGAAAGAGGGCATTTGCTGGAATCGGAGCAGAGGGGAGAGCCTGTCTCATGTTAAAATGAATCCTAAACTGAGTCCAGATCTTCAGTGAACCACTCACAACTGGGTTTCTGGTATAGAAGCGTTTGCTAAGTGGTAATGGGGCACAAATAAGGGAGAGCAGCGAAACCGGACTACAAGATTGTCGTTCCATCACTGCCCATGCTGGCAATTCTTCATCCACTGAATCTAGGGCCCAAAACCCTAATTTGTGAATATTAGCTGCCCAGTAATAGTACATGTAATTCGGTAAGGCTAATCCCCCCTCCTCCTTCTGCCTTTCTAAGAATTCCTTCCTAATCCGGGGAAGAGTCTTGTTCCAAATAAAAGAGGAGGTAATTTTGTTTAACTCTTTAAAGAAAGACTTAGGGATAAAAATTGGAATAGTTTGGAATAAAAATAGAATTCTTGGCATCACCATCATTTTAACGGAATTGATCCTCCCAGCAAGAGACAGGGGGAGGGAAGACCATCGCTCAAAGTCCTGCCTAGCCTTATCCAGTGCAGGTTTTAAATTATTGTCAAACAAATTTTTATACGTAGATGTCACTGTTATTCCTAAATATATAAACTTATCCTTAGTTACTGAGAATGGGAAATGTTGGAACGACATCTGACGTGCCTTCTCATTAATGGGAAATAAGAGGCTTTTAGTTAAGTTTATTTTATATCCGGATACACGACCAATATCAGAGATAATGCTCAAAGCTATTGGTAAAGATGTATTTGAATCTGATAGAAACAGGAGGAGATCATCCGCATATAAAGATATTTTATGGAGTTGCCCCTCTCTGGTAATGCCAGACAAGCTGATATTATTTCTCAGTGCTATTGCAAGAAGCTCAATCGCCACATCAAAAAGTAATGGGGACAAAGAACAACCTTGTCTCGTACCTCTATATATACGAAAAGATTTGGATAGAATCTGGTTTGTTCTGACCATTGCTTTGGGTGACACATATAAAATCTTAATCCAGGAGGTAAAAGTTGGCCCAAAGCCAAATGACCTCAGTGCTGCAAATAGATAATTATATTCTATCCTGTCAAATGCTTTATGAGCATCTAATGAAAGAATAACTTCAGGACTATTTTCATTACTAGGTAGATATATTACATTGAATAATCGACGCAAATTATTAGATAACTGTCTACCAGCAATGAAGCCAGTCTGATCTGGATGAATTATATTAGGCATAATTGTTTCCAGCCTGGATGCCAGCACCTTACTCAAGATTTTATAATCACAGCAGAGGAGACTGACTGGGCGATACGATTCACATTTAAGTGGGTCTTTGTTCTTTTTAAGAAGAACTGATATTACCGCTTCTGTCATTGTTGGGGGTAGGGATTCTTTTTCTAATATCTCCTCAAAGACACGACAAAGTAGGGGTATCAACCTCGCCGAAAATGTTCGGTAAAACTCGATAGGGAACCCATCCGGGCCCGGCGCCTTTCCCAACTTCATTTTTTTAACTGCACTCTCTATCTCTTCCACCGTTATAGAGCTTTCTAAACTGGCTTTCTCGGATTCGCCAAGAGGGGGGACCCAAAGGTTCTTAAGAAAACCTTCTATAAGTTCCTCGTTATCTACCTCTGATGTGTATAAATCTTCATAAAAATTCCTAAATTGGTCATTAATGTCCTTTTGATCAATAACTTTCTCGCCCTCCGGATTTTGGATAGCTGATATAAAACCCAGCGAAGCTGATTGTTTCAACTGGTGGCTCAAAAGCTTGCTCGCTCATTCGCCAGATTCATAGTAGGTCTGCCGAGATTTCAAGTATAGATCTGTCGCCCTCTCATTAGTTAATAAATCAAATTCTGTCTGCAGTGAAAGTCTCTCCTTATATAAATCTTCATTCGGTGATACTGAATATACTTCATCAATTATTTTAATCCTGTCTGAAATATCTGTAGTGCGCTTTGTTCCTTTTTTTTTCACCGACCACGTATGAAATAATTTGCCCTCTTATATATGCTTTTAGGGTTTCCCATAGTGTCATATAGCTAATATCAGGCGATTCATTCGTTTCAAGGAAAAAATCTATTTGTGATTTTATAAATTTAACAAAATTATCGTCAGCTAAATTAATTGGATTTAGGCGCCAAGCTTGTACCGGAGGTCTGTTTCCTGGAAAGCTGAGCTCAAGTATCACTGGGCAATGATCTGATATAATTATACTATCGTATTCTATTGATCTCAGCAAAGAAAGCAATTTCCTGTCTATCAGAAAATAGTCAATTCTGGAATATGTATGATGAACCGAAGAGAAAAAGGAAAACTGCTTCTGAGTTGGATATTTAAATCTCCAAGGATCAATCATACCATATTCCAAAAGAAAAGAATTAATGTACTGAGCTGATTTACTGCTTGTGTTAGGCCGAGGATTTGAGCGGTCAAGTGATTGGTGTAACACTCAGTTAAAATCACTTACCACATAGGCCCACCTCCTCAAGAACTGCAATAAGTATTTTAAATCAATTATTCTCAGTAAAGCTCAACTAGTTAAGCAACGAACGCAAGATTGGATCTAACTCACTAGGGTTGGTTTAAATCCCTTCTCTCTGATCTGGCAACATGGGCCATCTCCATCAAGAATACAAATTATGACCATCAGTTCTGGACTGAGTTAGCAAATCAAAAAGTCAATGCGTCAATGCGCTGAGTGGACATCCCTGGAAATACCTGGCCCCTCCACTGACGGTGATTGGGTCGGGATGGTCATGTTGCTCCGGAGGAACACCCTCGCTTTTTCTGGATCATCAAAGCGGATCTCTTTACCCTCGGATGTGGTGATTCTCAGCGTCGCTGGGTACATCAGACCGTACCGGACACCTTCACAGCTCCGGAGCATACTCCTGATCTCGTTGAAAGCCGCGCGCCGCCTGCTCACGGTAAGGGTAAAGTCTGGGAGTACTCGGATTTTGTCACCGTCAGCTGTCGTCAGGAGCCTCTTTTCAACCGCCTTCCGCAGAATCGCCTCTTTTTCGGAGAAATAGTGACATTTCACTACTAGTGCTCTGGGTGGCTGGTTGTCCTCCGTCGGTTTGCTTCGGAGAGAGCGGTGTGCTCGGTCCAGGAGTGGGGGCGTCTCGAGGTTCAGAGCATCTTTTAGTAGATTCGCTACGAACTGAGTTAGCTTTTTACTCCCTTCTCTGCCTTCTTTCACTCCCATAATTCTCAGATTGGACCGACGCGATCTTGCCTCTAGGTCCTCACACCGGTCTTTTAGTGTAGCCAGCTCTTTTTTTAGGGTTTGCATGTCTCTTTCCATACTGACAACGGAATCGGAGTGACCACTCACCGCGGATTCCAGCTCCACCATGCGGTTTTCGGTAGCCTCCACCCTGGTTTTGACTTGCTCCAGCGCGTTGCCTAGCTCAGCTTGCAACTTCCCAATCTGGTCTCGAAGCTCTGCGGTTTGTGCTGAAGCCTTCTCGTCCATCTTGGCCAGCAAGTCGACCTTAAGCGTGTTAATCGCTTGTAGCACCGTCTGCTGCTCACCAGCGTCCGCCATGGCCTTCTTCGCCGTTGCATGCGGGACTGCGTTAGCCTCCGTTTCTGGGTCTTTTTTTCCACGTACCTGAGGCATCTTTATATCCACCAGAGACCAACTGTCTACGCACAACAGCCCTTTTAATGTATTTTACTAACTTTTGAGCTGTTACTGAATCTATAGGTACGAAATATGCAGTTCTCGAGAGGAGCTCGCCTCCGACACGTCTTTACATGGCGCCGCTCAAACCGGAAGTCCAAATAATGTATTAATTTATTTAAAAAAAAAAAATAACCATCCATTATTTGTTTAGTCTCTTAGATATGCTTAAAAGAAAAGAAAAACTTAAAAAATCTTAAAGAATATCTAACTTGCTCCCCAGTCTAGATTACACAGGTCTGTGGAAAACATTTTTTGGGAAGGCCCAAATTAAATTTTTATTATAGTATAGTTACCTTATTCTGAATTCAGCATATTACAACAATAACAGATACATTAGCAACAGTTATTTAGTAACTGTTGTCATTACTAATAATTAAATATAACATTGTCATATACATGTTTAAGTATTTATGCATACTTTGACTTGCATTTCTTTTGGTTTTCAAATTAATAATTAAAGTAATTTGCACATAATAATATAATAATAAAAAGAATAATATAATCAACATTTAAATTTATGATTGTGACAAGCTTGTTGCTAAAAAGACAATGTCATCGTATACTTGTATATGTGTATGTGTATATACATATATATACAATGGAGAGCATTTATTCACAGAAAATGAGAAATGGCAGAGATATGAAAAAAAAGATGCAGAACTTTCAGATCTCAAAAACAAGTTCAAGTTTTAAGAGATCAGAAATCAATATTTGGTGGAATAACCCTGGTTTTTAATCACAGTTTTCATGCATCTTGGCATGTTCTCCTCCACCAGTCTTACACACTGCTTTTGGATAACTTAATGCCACTCCTGGTACAAACATTCAAGCAGTTCAGCTTTGTTAGATGGCTTGTGATCATCCATCTTATTCTTGATTATAATCCAGAGGTTTTCAATTTGGCAAAATCAAAGAAACTCATTTTGTGGTCTTTAATTTTTTTCAGCGCACGTGTGTGTGTGTGTGTGTGTGTGTGTGGTGGGGTCATCCGTCAGCTGTTATTTACAGTTAGATATAATTGATTGATGGGTATGTTTTGTGACATGTAATTAATCATACCTGTGTTTTCTGTTCATGTCCAGCAGGTGGCGTCTTCGTTGAGCAGCCGGGAGGACGGTACGTCTCAGCGAAGAGCTTCTTTCTCTGTAACACAAGACCGAGCTCTCCGCCACTCTCGCCAGAAATCTTACTCCTAAACAGCCTCTCTTCGCCTTTACCTCTCTTTCTTCTTCTTTCTTTCTCTACCTTTTTCTTCATTGTCCTTTTTCCCTTTTCCCATCACTCTGTGTTTAATTTCCATTATCACTGGGTTCAGTCTTTTTGCAGCTGCAGAGTTTCACCCCTCTTCTGGTGCTTTCTGTACTTCTCTCCTGTGTAAAGTATGTGCTGGATCACTGAAGGTTCAGCTGTGATGCTGAAGTCCAGTGGTTCCCAACAGAATCTTTTGAAGAGGTTTTTATTTTTTTTTCGTCTTTTGTAGCTTCATAATGCTTAATGTTGCTTTTCCACACAGTGTATAGCAAACCAAGACAGTCCTAAGTCCTAAATGTTTATATTAAAGGCAAAGATTTTAGTGAAAGTAAAAAAAGTTCAGTCTTAATCCCACAAGTCTTTGGTGATTTCTATTTTCCCCCAAAATGGAGAAATCCCACTTTTCATTCATAAAGACAATGTTATTTTCCTAATTTAGTGGTTCTCAAACTGTTCTCAAACTGAGTACCACTGGTTGTATTCAAAGCATCCCAAAGTGGTGAAAAAATTCAGCCTGAATTAAAATATTAAGGACTAGAATCTATAAAGTTTCCACCTGTAACATTACATTAGCAAGTGTTTCATTTTTACCCGTTAGAACCTGTTTAAATAAGCTACACTTCAGTTCTTCACTCTCAGAACTACAGTTTTATAATTATTAACATCAGTTTAATTGGTCCTACAATAAAACCCAGTGGAACGCCACAAGATCTGCTCTATCGACCAACAGTCACAGTTAACAGTTCACTACAGTTTCTGCACTACAGTTAACCCTTAGAACCCCAATTACTCAAATTGTGTAAAAAATCACGCATTGTATCTACAGCTTAATTACTCAGGAATGCATCAACACACCAACATGATTCATATATTGTGACAAACAGGAAACCTTATTGTTTCTAAGAATAGCACTGACCTTGTGCTAATTGAAGTGTTTTTGAGAAATCGAGAAGTGGAAATATCGAGAAAAAAAATTTGCCTGGTGCTGTTATCATCAAAATCCTTATACTTTCTACTAATATTCACTCTAATCTAACTATAACTGAAAAGAAGACTCTTGTGTGAATTAAATTGATTTCTTTAGATTCAATTTTACAAAATATGAAAAAAAAACAGGTGCTGGGAAAAGTTTAATCAAAACATGAAGATATGCAAATTCTGGAAGCATTTTTGAGCAGCTTAATTCACTTTTGATATAAAGATAAATGATAGCATGTGGCTGTCTCCTAACATAACTGTGTTATAACAAGTGAAAGGGAAACTGACAAAAACGGAGACAAAACACATACATACGAACATAGGCTGGGGTTCAAAGGGTTAATAGATAAACACTGTAGTTCATTGATTTGATTGGCTCTCTTGTTGTTTATTCCCCTCTGTTTAAATCCAGAGACTGAAATTCCTAGTAGGAATACTGTATTAACCAGAAACAATAATCAATCAAACAGCTCACCATAATATTAACTTACAGACTGCAGAAGCGGCAAGCTTTTAGGTGGTACTTGGAAGATTTAGTTCATTCATTTTGGTCATTAGAGGTTCGTGGTATAAAACAAATTGAGAACCACTGTCTCAAGCTAAATAGAAGAGCACTTCTGTTTGGGAATCACTGGTCTGTCTCTCAGTGGTCAGTGCTATCAGAGGAGAGAAAGTTATTTGAGGGATCTGCACAAGCACGCTGTTTGTCCTCTTACCTCTAATCCCCTGGTTCTCTGTCTCCCTCTTCCGCTCGGTTTACTCTGTTCTTTCTCCCTCTGTGAGTGCACTGTGGAATTCCCATCTCTCCCAGCCTCTGGTTGTCTCTTTACTGTGCCCTGATATGCACTACCTCATGTCGTTGACCTGAAGACACGACTGCGACAACGTCTTCTGCTCAAATATGCAAATCGATACACTCCGTGAGCAGGCAGGTTTTTTTTTCATCAGTATAGACCAGCCAGGATTCCAAAGCCAAAAAAGTGTTCCTAATAATTTCATTAAAACGTGTCAGTATTTTATTCCCAGCTGCACTGAAAACTGTTGGAGTTTCTCTTTAGGAACCCATTCAAAGCCATAGAAACACTAAACAGAATTGGGCTTGGAGTGACTTAGAGACGACACAATACAGGTTACAGATACCGGTTACAATACGGATACAGATATTGAATTATTAAGTGCTGTTCGATACAGATCTGTTGTTTCTTCTTTAAAAATAGCTTTATAACAAGTCTAAAACGAGCTGTTTTTGTTTAAGCTGAGCATCTAAATGAAGGTTGTGATTAGTGGTGTAACGGATCACAGATAATCAGCTTACTGTGTAACGTAATAAAAAAAAAACGAGGGCAAGAGAGCAGTCACATCATTCATCCACTGACTCTGACTCAATAAAATAAAAGTACCCAATGCAAACAATAAAAAATATATACAGCTCTGGAAAAAAATGAGGCCACTTAAAAATTATGAGTGGAATATAATCAAGAGCAAGATGGGTGATCACAAGCCATCAAATCAAGCTGAACTTCTTGATTTTTTTGTACCAGGAGTAAAGACACAAAGTTATCCAAAAGCAGTGTGTAAGACTGGTGGAGGAGAACATGCAAAGATGCATGAAAACTGTAATTTAAAAACGAGGATTATTCCACAAAATACTGATTTTTGAACTCTTATAAATATAAACCTGTTTTCTTTGCATTATTTTTCTACAAATAAATGCTCTAAATGGCAATATTTGGAATTTGGGAGAAAAGTTATTCTATAAACTACAAGAAACAATGTTCATTTTACTCAAACATATACCTACAATTAGCAAAATCAGAGAACCTGATTCAGAAACTGAAGTGGTCTCTCAATTTTTTCCAGAGCTGTATATATTAATCACTAATACAAATAAAACATGTCAAAATAAAAGTAACTAATACAAATATAAAAAGCAGTAACAAAATACTTTAAAACAATTTTTTTCTCCCTCAATTTTAGTTTTTAGCTGATCTGAAAATAGTTTTTATTTTTTATTATTATTATTATTTTTTTACGGATTGGATACATTTTCAGAACAGCATAAGGATGTTATAACCGTGAGTTATGGGATCAGTTACACCACTAGTGTTACACCACTTAAGCACCTCTAGTGCTAAAGGCTCCAAACAGAGGAAGAAACACACAGCCAGCAACATTACATTACTCGAGTAGTCACTTGAGTGTGTGCTGCGTAAAGATATCCTATCAAGCATTTAGGGTATGACAAATTAATGTGCTTTTATAGGATTTTCAGTATTATCTGCTGCTCATCATTTTGGGGACACTTTGCTTTATTTTAAACAAAGTTAGATTTTTGTTTCACGCACTGTTTCATACAACATTCAGTTAAAATTACTGCAGATATTTTGTCTATGTTAAACTAGCTCTGCTTATGGTTAATGTGCATTCCAAACTGTTATTAAAAGCACAGATTGAAACACTTTTTTTTTCCCCCTCTCTTTAAAGTGGTTGAAACATATGAAAGGTGCTGACATACCAAAATATGTAAGCTAGCACTGCCGCTAACACTGTCGCACGGATTTTGTTGCATGCGTGTGATCACTCTCTTAGAATAAATCTACTTAAAACTGAATATGATATTAAATATTATTATTAAATATTAAATGTTATTAAGATACGTTGATTCAAATAACTGAAATTACTCATTTGTCCTAAACATGTTTTAAAAAAAGTGTCCCCAAAGTATTTATTCATTAAACAAGTCAAAATGTTTACTGACTTGGTGCCCAATGACCGTGGTTACCTGTAATGCTAATCCTTGACCTTAGGACTGAGTATAATGTTGGTTGTATTTTTTATTTTATTTATTTATTTATTTATTTTGGTGGACAATTACTGATGCAAATTTAGCACCAGTTTGGCTTCAACAAAAAAAGGACATTTAAAAAGGTGCTAAAGAAAACATGAACAAATGCAGCAGAACCATCAAAAAGCAGCAAAACATGAAGCCAGAAGTAATGCTACCCTCAATGCTACTGCTAACATACACTGTATGTCCAAATGTTTTGTTTACACCCCTTTAAGTGAATGCATTTGTTCAACTACTACAGCCATTGCTGACACAGATGGGCAAACGCATACACACAGCATCTCTAGATTTTGTAGACATATACTACCAATAGAACAGGCCTCTCTGGAGCAGATGAACATAAAGCTATTGGCACCATTAAGTCCTAATGGCAGGGATGGGATGGGTTGGGGGTGGGGGGGTTATTGAGTTGTGGAGCAGTAGAAGAACGGTGGAAGATCAGTGGACAAATGTTGTTTTCTGGAATGATGGTGCTCCATCAAATACTTTTTAATAGCGTGAGATGAAAATCAGGTGCATTGGTGATTTTACAACATCCTGAACTCACTTGTTGCGTATCTTGTTGCTAAATTCAATCAAATCCTCACAGCAATGTTCTTGAATCTAGTAAAAAGCCTTCCATGGGGGCGTAGAGTGGTCCAGCGGTCTAAAGCACTGCCACTATGAGCGGGAGATCGCAGGTTCAACCCCGCTCTCATGCAGCTTTGCCATCAAGCTGCCGGCGTTCAGAGGGAGCACAATTGGCCCTGCTCCCTCCAGTTGGGTAGATGGCGCTCTCTCCCCACATTACTCCTATGGTGATGTCTGCAGCACAGGGCGTCTGTGAGCTGATGTACCGGAACCGAGTCGCTGCACTTTTCTCTGAGCGTGCTGTGATGCTGCTCGGCAATGCAGCATCAGCAGCAGCTCGAAAAGAAGCGGTGGCTGACCTCACATGTATTGGAGGAAGCATGTGTTAGTCTTCACCCTTCTGGGGTGTTGGGGAATCACTAGTGATAGGGAGAGTCCTAGTGAGTAGGTTGGGTAATTGGCCGTGTAAATTGGGGAGAAAATGGGAAAATTTGAAATAAAATTATAAAAAATTCCATGTACAGTGAAGAGCAGGATAAACTCTTTTTCAGACATTCCAAGTTGTAAGAATTAATTAATGGGAGGTACCCCTGGACCTGTACTTGGACCAGAGGGAAGTGCCTTTTTCTCCCTCTCCCTTTCTTTCACACACAATTGGGAAAAAAAAGTCTGTGTTGCCAGCGTGCACATTTGTGTTTATACTTGGGCCACTCATTATAGATTCCAGGGCATCAGGGAGCTGTTATTAATATTTGGTGGATTCCCGCAACTTCCAGGAGACTTAAAAAGTCTGTTTTTAATATCTTTTATTTTAAAAGAAAACAATTTCTAGTTTAGCAGGGGTCCATATAGTATAGCAAAAAGTAAAAAACTTCTGGGGTGATATTTCATTAGCTTTGTACTAACTAGCCCCTCCTAGCCTAGCACATTTGGCGGCATTAGCAGTGTTAGCCGTCTTTGAGGGTATTTTTCCAATAGATCTCTTGGTTCTGACTGATGTTAGCCTTGTGCTAACAAAGCTAAGCTTCTTTTGTTATTAGCAACATTAGCTAATGTAGTGTTTTGGTTTCTCTTTGATTGTGAAAGTACTCCTTTTTATTTGCTGATTTCAATGTGAAATACACTCCGGACAGTCAGTATTTAGAAATGAAGCTTTAAATTATGGACGAATGCTTTGGCTTGTTAGGTTTTGCTTCAGAAGCTCAACTAGCTTCAGAAGATGACAAAACTTCAGAGGAATAGCTGGAGACACACAAGGAAAGCCATAAAAAGCTAAATATGCCTTTCAACACTGCATTTAGCAGCAACATTTACATTAAGACAGACCTGTTCTTTAAACACTTTGTGATCTGTACTGTATTTCTGTCTGTTTTTCTTCATCCTTCACTTACTGTTACGTACTCTTTCTTTCTGATGAAAAACAACTGTGATTCTGCTCCTTGATCTGTCTTAAAGAATCTGCTATCTTATGCACTTTAGTGTGTTTTTTCCTTTTTCTTCTTCTTCCTTTCTGTTAGATTTAAAGCATGACTTCATTTGTACTTTCAGTACAAAGTCCAACTTTTGTGTCAAACATAATCTCAGAATAAGTTAAATAAAAACGTTTTATATAATAATCTCCTTCTATTCTGTCCTGTCTTGCTGTATACTGTCTTTTCTTGTCTGTTCTGATTCTTCTTTAATGACAATATGCTTTATATTTTCACTGCTGCTTCTGCCTCTTCAAAGCACATGTTTTATAAACAGGTTTCAAGTTTGAAACTTTACTGGGTCCACAGCTTGCTAACATAGTTAGTTAATACAGCTCGTCACATGATTGTAACTAGTGATGCACCAAATATATGACAACCAAAACAATTCAGCTAAAAAAGGCACTATTGGTGTATTGGTGTCCAGATAAGGGAAAACTGAAAAATCTATACAAAACAATGAAATGTGTAATAATAGAAATTGCAACAAATTTCAGAAATGACATATTTAATGAAAATGCAGGATTTTTTTTTTTTTTTTGGCTTTGAACGAAACCGTTCATTTGCATCCATAATTATTGACATTATTGGATACCTGTATTGGATCTACCTGTATTTAAGTTTCCTTAATAACCACAAAAGCTCAGTTCATCAGATATTACTTTGGTAGTGGCGCCGAAAATTTAACAACTAAAATGATTCTGCCAAAATTTGTGTTTAGATGGTATTGGTGGCCAAATAAGGGAAAAACTCAAAAATCGTTACAGAACAATGACATTTTTGATAATGCACTCAATTTGCAACCAATTTCCAGTAACATATTTTCTTTTTTACTTGAGGGTAAATAATAATATTTTTTTCTCCGCGGGGTGTTTCAAATAATTGTTCAATAAATGTTTATAAATTGTAGTTTTAGATGTTATGTTCTTTTAAAAAGCAAGAAAAAAAAAATATATATATACATATATATATGTATATGTGTATATATATATATATATATATATATATATATATATATATATATATATATATATATATATGTATATGTATATTATGTATCCGGCCTTTAGCCAGGTGTTTTGTTTTTTTTCTTTGTGCTACCCAAAGTTAGCAAGAAAAAGAGACTTTTTTTTTTAGCCTCTGTGGAGTCAATCTAAGGGTTGGGTGACTTCAGAATAGAGAAAATGCCATATTGTGTCTGTTTAACATAACAATAGCTTGTCAATAATGAAAATGTTTAAACCACAAAATAATAATAACATAACTGTAATAAATTGATCACACCAATCATGCTATTACATTATATATGATCGTAAAGCATAAAAAAGGAAGAAAAAAAAACAGCATTTCTGTTACATATTTGCAACTGTCTTGACGGTGGTGGTGATGCTGTTGACTGTTGTTGTTCCAACCCAACAGCAGGGGGCGTAGGTTCCCAGCTCAACCTTGATTTCTTTGGGCCGGTGGACGACAGTAGCTCTGATAGTGATACTGATGCTCCAGTACTGCCAGGTCAGAACAGGTGGATGTGACATTTAAAAAAACACACACACACCCTATATATGTATACATGTAACTCCATATATGTCCAAAAGTATGTAGACACTTCATTCAGTGGAATTCATTCAAGGGAATATGAATAGCAGGTTTTTTTTAAGATTCTGACACTGGTGATGCTTTTAGTCTGTGTGATGAAACATTATGATAAATATTGTGTATCTTGAAAACATCTTTAAATATTGTGATATGGTATTTTTACCATATCGCCCAACACTACTCCAACACATTTCAAAACCCCACAGCATCCATGTGATCTGTGTCTGTACATTACATGCAGTAGTTGAGTTCACTAAGTAGAAGTGGTTTCTGGATACTTTTGGACAGTTTGGGTGTGTAGTGGTGTGTGGCTTGCAGTGATTTGACCTTTCCTTTTCTTGGTTTATGGAGTTTGTTCTAGACAAGGTGTGTGTGTGTGCATGCGTCCGTGCATTTGCATATCTGTGTAACAGTGTTTGCGTTAATTTGAAGGTGTGTCCGCAAACATTTGGACATGCAGTGTCCAATTTCTTTTTTAATGAGATCTATGTTCTGTGTTAAAGAACCATGTTTGTTTTTTTTTTTGTTTTTTTCCTAAATTTTTCCCATTTTCTCCCCAATTTACACGGCCAACTACTCAACCCACTCACTAGGACTCCCCCTATCACTAGTAATGCCCCAACACACCAGGAGGGCAAGGACTAACACATGCTTCCTCCAATACATGTGAAGTCAGCCACCGTTTTTTTCAAGCTGCTGCTGATGCAGCGTTGCCGAGTAGCCAGCACGCTCGGAGGAAAGCGCAGCGACTCGGTTTTGATACATCAGCTCACAGACACCAGGTGCTGCGGACATCACCCTAGAAATGATGTGGAGAGAGAGCGCCATCTACCCACCCGGAGGGAGCAGGGCCAATGTTGAACCTACGACCTCCCGCTCATAGTGGCAGCACTTTAGACCACTGGACCACTCGGCTCCAAAGAACCATGTTTTTAATTGGGATATAAGAGTTTGAAGAACCTTTGCATTTGTAAACTTTTACATCATATGAAGCTTCTTTAGATCTTTAGAAGATCTCATTTCCATGTGAGTCTATCTCAATTTTAAACTTGATTTTTTTATGGAACCAAAAGTGTTTTTTTAGGCATTGCTTAAAGAACCATTCAGAGCACCTAAGGAACTCCTAACAAACTTTCTCTCTTTTATATGCATTTTAAAGTATTTCTAAATCTTATTCGAATGGGATTAGTTTTACAGGGGAGGTGGGCTAAAGTAATTATTATTTTAGGTAATTCAAGTCCAAATGCACCATGTCACTCATTAGCAAAGATTCCGGTAATATTTATCTTCAGTATAACAAGGAGAATGAGGAGGTTCATAAGTGTAGTTGTGCACGGTGGTAAAGCTCAGGTGTTAAACTACGTAAAGCACTGAAAGCCAGAAGACGTCATGGAGATGCAAGGTTTTTGTAGCTTTAGGTGTGTTATTCTGTAGCATAGCCTATTGGGCTCATGTGTGTTAGAAACCTGTAGCTGCTAATTTACCTACTAAACTTTTTTTGTAGTAATTATTTCTGAAAAAGCAGCTTATAATATTGGTTATCCTAACATGTTTTGGAGCTAGCGGCAGTGCTTAAATCGAGGAGCCGCTCCCATCTAAGTATTTTATGCTGAGATATCTTATCCCGGGCAAATCAGTTATATATTTTCCTGATGTCCTGTAGTAGAAATACATTACCCCACCTGAATTTGGCTTTAGTTATAGTCTTTCTAAGTTTGTGTTGTAAAAATATGTTCTAAGTCATTAAGACATGACACTTAACCTGGTGGTAAATGCTGCATAATTTGAAAGTCACTGTAATTTGTCATTCCTTTCACCAGAAATGCTGGTATCTGGTATCCCCAAGGCTACCGATCTAAAGAAGCTTTTCAGTTACACCCCTGGCCTTTGTCTCTGAAGCATGTTTTGCTAGAATGGTTGCATAGCTTGTTTTGAGTGCAGTGTGTTGTTTTTAAAGGACATTTAAATGATGTGTGTTGTTCATGAGGGAGAGTTACTTTGCCTGGATGTCCTTCTGAATGTTTTGTGTGTTTTATCTCTGAAATTAATGGTCAGGCTGCACACTATACTGCTCCTGCTCATCATTATCTGCATTTACAGATACACAACTAATGCAAACCCATTCTTAAATATATACTGCAAATTGTAGCAACATATATTTGTAATGCCTGTATTGTTTTTAGAATCTACATAATTTGCATTCTTGAATTGAATGCAGTACAGTATTTTCTTACTTGAGCTGTGCAGTATGTCACACGATAATCAGTGTAGGTTGTGGCCTTTAAATCTGCCCACCACCATTTCCCCAGTCCCATTTCCACATCCCGTGTTGCCAGGTATAAAAAAAAAAAACACAACAGCATGCAAACTGTGAGCTTCAGTCATGGAAAAGGGTGAGCTGGCTAAGTTTCTGTTGAACAAGTAATCACTGAGCTTCTGTAAGGTTTGCTAACCATAGCCAACCATAACCAAGTAAGAAGCGGTCATTTTGTAGTCTATTTACAGTATATATTCACTGGTCAGCAACAAAGTAACAGGATACAGCGTGACTTGTCGTTGTTTGCCACTGTGTGTCAATCTGGCAACCCTCGTGAGCTAGCATCTATCAGGAGGGGCAGAAAGCTCTCTCCAGAGTTTGGAAATTGGACTCCTGTAGCCATTTCACTATACACTCGCTCTCATTCATTACTGATTGCTACTTTAACACTAGCATTGGTTTATGTGTGTTATGTGTGTTTATATACTGTGTTGTTATTCTGTGTGCTACACTGTGTTCTAAACACATTCTTTCCTGCATGTATAGGTGTGGATCCGGAGCTGTATGTACTGACCACTGCTAAACTAGACAGCAGTAATGTGGGAAGTAATGTAGCAGAGGCCTTTAACAAATTGATGGAGACTGTGGAGAAAACAAGCACTGTGACTAGGTACCACACACACACATATATGTTGCTAAGATCAAAAGAACACTATTCTTGTTAGCAGAAAGCTAATGGCATCAGGCAGAATCAACAAATGTATGTACCATTTAAAGTGGAACAGGAAAGTTAGCTAGCTAGCTACTAATGTTAACTGCTAGTGATTTTTTTGTATGCTTGCTTTAAAGGAGTGGCCATAAAACATTGAAATAACACATTAAACTATGGTAATATTGCTGGTGGTTATCGTCATTTTCAGCAAGGAAAATGCTTTTTTTATTTTTTGGTCAATTGTGCTGCACCATCTTGCCAGTGATTCTCATAGTCCTCTGTTTGGAGAGTTCCTCTGAAGGATATCTGTTTTGAAGGCCCATGTAGCCCCAACACTTCCCCTAACCTACAAGTAATCACTGAGCTTCTGTAAGATTTGCTTACCATAGTTAAGTAAATAGCGGTCATTTTGGAGTCACAGTATATATATATATATGTATGTATATATATATATATATATATATATATATATATATATACATATATATATATATATATATATATACATATATATATATATATATATATATATATATATATATACATATATATATATATATATATATGTATATATATATGTATATATATATATTTACTGATCAGCAATAAAGTAGCAGGATACACAGTGACTTGTCCTCGTTTGCCACTGTGTGTCAATCTGGCAACCCTCGTGAGCTAGCATCTATCAGGAGGGGCAGAAAGCTCTCTCCAGAGTTTGGAAATTGGACTCCTGCCATTTCCCTAACCTACCCTCTAGGGGTGTGACAAGACACATCGTATCACGATACGAGACAAGATACTGGGTTCACGAGAACGAGACGAGATTTAAAAATAAAATTTTAAAGAAAACGGGGAAAATGGCTTGATAAATAGAATTTTATTTGACAAAATCATATAATGCAAACTTAACAGACTGGTTTGTTTCACACATTGATTCTATAAGAAATAGAAATAAGAATAAGAATAAGAAATAAAAATAAAACTTATATAGTTATAGTTATACTTATAGTATATATAGTTATACTTATATAGTGCAAACAATAAGTGCAAACCACAACCAGTCATATTAAGACTATGGTTTGTGTTTTTTTCTCCTAAATCTCTTGTAATTTAACTATGCATAACCATAACCAGTCATATTAAGACTATGCTTGAAGTGCAAACAGAGACAGAACATTTTTTTTAAATACAGTACAGAGCTAAGGGATTAGTACAACTGCCTATGAAACAGTCACATGTAGGATTTACTTACAGTATTTACATATGGCTTGTGTCTTGTTGGTCACTCTGTTACCGTTTATTGTTTCCACTGGAGCCAAAATGCAGCCAGATATACAACTTAAAAGTAGCAGAAGCATCTTCTATGCAAATACCCAGATTTTCCTCTTCTGCTGAGAGCTGCTCTCACTGCTCAGCCACCACACTCGCTACTATCGCTACTGTGTTGCCAGATCCCTCCTAAAAAGTCCACGGTAAACTGTTTTTTTTTTTCTCCCGCGAGACCGGTTTAAGCTTGACGAGATATATCGTCACGTTTTAATCTCGTGAGATCTCGTCACACCCCTACTACCCTCCATCCTAACAAAAATCAGGGCAGCCTGCCCCTAGACGTGAAAACGCAAAACAGAGGGTAGGGCTAAGTGGTAGGGTCAAGGGAAGAAGTGGGATTGGGCCTGAGACTAGAAAAATTAATTAGCCAAACTAAGTTGGGAAAACATTCGAGAAGCGTAAACTAATGCACAATATAAATGTAATGTTTTATGAAAATGCCTTGATGAATAGCTTGCTAAAATAGCCAGCATGCTAACCAGAGAATTTCTCACTATAGAAAAATTTGTTAAGCTACTCAGGATGTTTTCAGTTTCATCATCAGTCCACCTGATTTAACATCATTAAACTGCACTGATTTACCAACAAACCATCAAATTGTTGATATGGCAATAACTATAAACAATACCAGACACCCATTAGAAGACGTTATGGGGTTGATTTAATGAACATAGTGATGTTTTACTGAGTAAATAAACACTTTACTGCACAGATAAGGAGATTACATTCTAATTTCCTCAGGGTATTAAAACATTTGACACAGTAATGTATGTTCCTGTGTGGATAATAAAGTGCAAATTTGTGTTTTTCACAGGAAGACGGAGAAGATGGAAGATGGAGCAATCAGTGAGGAGGCCGCCCGAGTCATTTCACTCCTCCCTGATATGTCTTTCATGCGGGCCCGTGTTCTGATGTTCCCCTATTCTCTTAACCCTGCAGCCAATTGCCCCTGACCTCTACCACCCATCGTCCAATCATCTTTGAACTTGCTGCCTTAACGATTGAGCTGTTTAGCAGCTCAGTGAACCTGTATAACAGGAGGACATTTTCCAGAATGGGTGACAGTAACACAAAGCACCTCCACATAAAGCACATCTGTCTGTAAGAGAGTTTCCTCTCTAGTATTGTTTGCTAAACAAGTGTTCTTCCTTTTTTTTTTTTCTCCATGTTTCGCCTCGTCCTGAAGGATGCGGCGGCTTTAGCTCTTGTTGATTGACACACAACGTGTTTCAAGACAACAAACTGCACATTTTACTACTTGAAATAGCATTAACTTATTAATACTGACGATTTGTGCTATTCTTTGTGTGTCTACAAATCTAATGTTATTATAAAAAGTTTGAGAAGCTTTTGAATTATAAATTGTTTGAAAATTTTTATTGTCGTACACCATCAGTCAAATGTTTGGACACAGCAATATATATATATTTTTACTATTTCCCACATTTTGAAATAATTAACGTTTTCTAATAATTGGAATAACTACTAGAAAACAGTTTATAAATTGTCAGAAATATTAAATATGTACCAAAATATTCCAGTAATTAACTTCAAACTATAAAATACCTTGTTAAATGTATTACTTAGTATTTATTTTAGAAACAACTATAAATAATATTTCTAATAATAAGTCTGAGCCTTTAGAGCAAATACAACAGCATTTATTTAGAAAAGCACAGTAGGCGTGTGCTGCAGATGTTTGACTGTTTGAGTGTATATTTAGTGTATATTCAGTGTACTTTTCTTTTGATGCCTGTATTTGCTTTTGCTTTGGCTGTCCAGAATTGAACTAAAGATATAGATTTTATCCATCATTGTCTTAATGAGGGACACGGTTTTATTTATTGTATTTATCTCCTGTTGGTGTGTATTTATTGCCATCATATCTGTGATGAACTATTGAAAGATATATTTTGCATAAGTAAACATGATCAGAATGATTGATAATCGTGAGGGTGTGTCTGGATCAGGGGAGAAGAATGTTGTGTGGCTGTGAATAAAAACAGTGTGCTTATGAAGCAAAATCGAGGACTTTTGCTACATTCATTTCTATGGTACAGAGTAAGATGAAACATATGTAGATAGAAAGACAGACAAACAGACCACAATCAGTATTTACATATATTTGAATCCATATGTTGTATAAGTGTGACTAACCCTTGCAACCTTTGGCTTAAATTAGAAATCCTGCTCTGTGAAATGATCCAGATTAGACTCAGATTCGAGGAACTCCTCTAATCCCTTCAAAAAAAATGTTTCACTTTATTTATTAGTATTTTTAAAATTAATTAATTAACGGATTAGTTATTTTATTGTTTGTTTGTCTTTATTCTCTTTTTAATGTACAGAAATTTGGACTAAGCTGTAATTTCGTGCAGAAAGAGGATTGGCTGCGTCTCAAGTGACGTAGAAAGGTTGAGAGAGTTTATTTGATTTCCCACCCGTATTCGGAGTAAACGCCGCCTTCTTACGCGGTGATTGGCCAGCAGTATCTCGTCTCCGGCTACGTGATTGGCTTGTTGTTTATGCTTGTTGTTTATGTAGGACGCAGCAGGGCCTTGTGGAACGCAGGGCTGTTTATATTTATGCCAATTACAGCGCAGAAGATGCGTGGCTTCTGCCTTGAGTGATGGCGCTGGGCGTACGTAGAAAGGGGGGTACTTGTGAATTGTAGGTAATTTGCATGAAACTTCTTTTTGGTTTCATACTAAAAGACTTAATATTTTTTTTCTTTAAACTTTCCACTAAGATGTAAACGTAGTCTGTCACGTCCCATATTTTTAAACTTGTTAACTGTGTCCGTACATTCCGAAATGTATTGTATTATATGAGCAAAACAAAAACAGTTCACATGATCTGCAAATATCCACATTTTATGTTTTGTCGCCACATACTTTTATTGTATTTTATCAAGGACAGTTTTGATATAGAGTCTGATCTCAAGTATAAAAAATCGACATATTAAATGTATGTTTGTGAATATACAGTGTCAATCAAAAGTTTGGACACACCTTCTCATTCATTTATTTCTCTATATTGTAGATTTATAGTAAAGACATCAAAACAATTAAGGAACACATGGAAATAAGTCAAAAGTACGAGGTGCTAAGTCATAATTTAGAGATGCTAAGCCATTTTTGGAGCTACTAAATCATAATTACAAGATGCTATGTTATAATCATAGTTATAATTATGAAATATTTTGAGATTTATGAGATACTATCTTATATTTATGACTTAGTGGATGACCCATATTTTTTTCCAAGTGGCGGAAATGGGCCTCCATAAAAACATATATATATATATATATATATATATATATATTTTTTTTTTTATGTTTTTTTTTTTTTTGTTCCACCCCATTGCGGGGTTTAGCGACTAGCCAATCGCAGTGCTGGGGGGCGGGGCTTGTCTGAAAGCGGGTGTGGACGGAGCGCTGTGCCGCCTGTAAAGCGCACATCTCCCGGCCGGGCTGAGCGCACAGGCCACCTGCTCCCTCCGGAGAGCGAGCGGAGGGATTCTCGACACTGCGCGTCTTTATATCTGTATTTCTGTACGCAGAGGCCTTTACTCCGCAGGTAAGCGACCCGCCGGTCTCCGCTCGGCTCCGCCGGGTTCCGCTGGTCTCGGTGTGCGGCTGTGGTGCTGGGGGTTAGGCAGCATCAGTGTGAGCTGGGCTGTGGGTTATATAGCGCAGTGCGGGGCTGAGCGCTGAGCTTCACCTCCTCCATTAAATACATTAAACAGAAACGGATATAAACACAGCTGATTACTGAGACACTGCTGCAGATAACGTTACAGTTAAACCGGCTACAGCGGTCTTTATTTATTTATTTATTTAGCGCTCATTCTCTTAGATTTGTAGCCCAATACATATTGAACAGCAGGCCCGCTTCATTATTCATGTATTAGTATGAGCTCTGATTAAATAAGAATCACAATGGGACCATATTTATTTCTGTGTTTATTTGTTAGATTGATGCGCATACTACTACTACCGCTATTAATCCAACATCCTTTATTTATTACTTTATACACTGTGATTCAGTCAGGGATTAAGTCAGTCCTGGACTGTATACATCTCTGAAACAATTTTAAATGAAAAAATGTGAGAGACCATTTAATTTTCTGAATCAGTTTCTCTGATTTTGCTATTTATAGGTAGATGTTTGAGTAAAATGAGCATTGTTGTTTTATTCTATAAACTACGGACACCATTTCTCCAAAATTCCAAATAAGAATAGTGTCATTTAGAGCATTTATATGCAGAAAATGAGAAATGGCTGAAATAAAAAATATGCAAAGAAAACAAGTTCTAAGAGTTCAGAAATCAATATTTGGTGGAATAACTCTGGTTTTTAATCACAGTTTTCATGCATCTTGGCATGTTCTCCTCCACCAGTCTTACACACTGCTTTTTGGATAACTTTATGCCACCTCTGGTGCAAAAATTCAAGCAGTTCAGCTTGGTTTGATGGCTTGTGATCATCCATCTTCCTCTTGATTATATTCCAGAGGTTTTCAATTTTATAAAATCAAAGAAACTCATCCATTTTAAGTGGTCTCTTTTTTTCCAGAGCTGTATATTCAAATGAGTTGAAATAAGAAGCAACACAGGGCCTTATTTATTTGCCTGTGTATTTGTTTAATTAATGTACCACTATCTCTACTCCATTAGAAGGCTTAATTTATTGTTTTATTTAGTCTGATTCATTTATTCATGAAGCCTTAAGGGTCAGTTTCCCAAACAGGGAGTAAGCCTAGTCCTGGACTATATTTTTCTTTCAATAGGCTTAATCCCTCTTTGGGATAATACTAAAGTAAAGGCAAATAAATAGAATTAAAGACAGACCTAATGTATTTGTTTATTTGTTTGTTTAACGTGTAATTTGTATATACCACTAATACACCAACATCCATAATCTTAATTAGTTAAATGCAAAAAAAAATTACACATTTAAATATACATTTATATATATATATATAACGTGTTACACACTACATGTAACGCTAACACAACAACAACATATTTTATTTATTTATTTATTTATAATTATTCAATTGATTTAAGTATCCATTAGAAGGTAGTATCCCTTTTGAATCAAACTTTTCTAAAAGTCTCCACAACAGGTTATCCAGCCATCATTGAGAAGAAAAAAATAGACTGTAATAAGGTTCTCTTAGTGGTTTTCAGTAGTACTGAAGAACCCTAAAGAACTTTAAAGAACCCCCTTCAACATGCTACACATTATATTAACACTATATTATATAGTAGTGTTGTGTTGCATGTATGCCTGCACCAGATTCACTATGTTCTATGCTTAGGAATAGAGGTTAATTGTGTGTGTGTGTGTGTGTGTGTGTCTCTATAGCTGCAGAACCAACCAGTTCAGCCACCAACTTTACAAATGAAATCAGTCAGCTGACTTTTTTTCACATGCTCTGTTGGCAACAGTGCAGCTATAGGTAACACACACACACACACACACACACACACACAATTTTTTTAATACTGATCGTTTTTTAAATGTGGTTATGATGCACACTATTATACCACAATGCAATGTGAAATCCAGCAGTATTATGAGTAGTGTAGTCTATGTCTTTTTGTATTCCCTATAGTGTAGATGTATAGTTTGTAATTGTGACGTGTGTCACCTGAAAACGATGTTATGGCAGCTGAACTCGGCTAAACGGTCGACATTACCAGGCTGAAGTAACTCAAATCCGATTTTTTTTGCTCAATGTGGCTCAAATTGAATTTTTTCCATTGCTATGTGAATGGAACAAATCCGATGATTTAAATAGGATTTGAGTCACTTTCATATGTCCTAAACTGGATGCATATCCAATACATGGAGATGCAACATGAATGTGAAATTGGAATACATGCGTCTTTTTTTCTTTTACGCATGCGCTACTTGCTTCTCTCTCATACTCATCTCTTGGTGCAGCTGTGCAGCTATAGCTGCAAAAACAGCAAAAGCAAGCAGCCTGGTCTTTATATATTTTTCTCCACCTCAACCTGAGTGTACTTCAGACCAGCTGTCTGCTCTCCACTTCAGCAAAAGATGCTCCACATATAAGATGCTAACTCATATCTATTTTTCCTTATAAAACTTTGAGTCGTCTCTCAAATATGTTTTTGTTGTTGGTGAAAAAGCCAATGTTTATACACGTATCAATGTTCTCATGCGAGATGTTTCATTTACAGATTTGTTCACATTAAACACAAATACAGATGACTTACATTTGTGAATGTGAGCTGCCAAATCCCATCTGAGCAAAAATTCGGATTTGAGCAATGTGGCTTATAGTGTGAACATAGCCAGAGGAACCCAAAGGAACATCTAAAGAACTGTCAGGGCTCAGAGGCCTCAGGCTTCATCCTAGAAGAACATCATCTTAGAACTAATATACTATGTCTTTATAACCCCAGGCCCTTTTAGTCTGGGCTTAGTGTTTCCTCAGGTTTACCTTTTCATATATTACATAAAAACAAGAATATGCCAAAAACACAAATACTTGGAAATCTACTAATAAAATGGTCCAACATTGCTTGAAATAAAATGTTACAGTTAAGGATGGACATATAGGGGAAACTGGCATTTTTAGATTATACAGTTCTGGAAAAAATTAAGGAACCACTTTAGTTTCTGAATCAGTTTCTCTGATTTTGCTATTTATAGCTATATGTTTGAGTAAAATGAACATTGTTGTTTTATTCTATAAACTATGGACAACATTTCTCCCAAATTCCAAATAAAAATATTGTCATTTAGAGCATTTATTTGCAGAAAATGAGAAATTACTGAAATAAAAAAAAGATGCAGAGCTATCAGACCTGAAATAATGCAAAAAAAAAAACAAGTTCATATTCATAAAGTTTTAAGAGTTCAGAAATCAATATTTGGTGGAATAGCCGGGTGTTTTTATGCATCTTGGCATCTTCTCCTCCACTAGTTTTACACACTGTTTTTGGATAAGTTTATGTCGCTTCTGTTGCAAAAATTCAAGCAGTTCAGTTTGGTTTGATGGCTTGTGATCATCTGTCTTCCTCTTGATTATATTCCAGAGGTTTTCAATTTCATAAAATCAAAGAAAATCATCATTTTTAAGTGGTCTCTTATTGTTTTTCTAGAGCTGTATATAAAATAACCAAGTATGTACTTTTGGTTGAATGTTTAATATCCTGATTTTGTTGATGTTTGATTTCTTAAAATCTTTGACCATGTGAACTAAACTGGCTGTTTTTGCTATTGTACCTTTACTTAGATGTAGAGTTTTGTTTGCACTACAGCAAATGTTTATACTACTACAGATTAAACAGTACATATTAAACTTTATTACTGTTTTAATACTACATTTAACTGGTTTAAAACAGCAAGAAATATTCAGTGATATGGGCTCTTCAAGCTTAGACTGGGTTCAATTCTCAAGGAATTCTAAAAAAAAAAAAAACACTTCTCCTAAAGCATGTGGCACTTTTAATCCCACTGTCGGGAATGAAAGTTGTGGGATTAAGAGTGATGTGAGTAAGAAAGGCAGTGAATGGAGGCAGAGATTACAGATTATAACTCCAGTGACCCAGTTACTGCATCACACACACACACCCACACACACTGCAGCTCTCACTGGCCTCTCCATGGTTGCCATGAAACCACTGGGCATCCCTTAACCTTTTATTCATCATCACCAATCAATCACAGACTATCTGTTAGCAAATCTAACTAATCAGCTGTCTGAGGATACAGAAACACCTAGCCTGGTACTCCGGTCCCTGGACACTTTATTAGAAACACCTACCTTTGTAATTCTATTCACTGGCCACTTTATTACAAACACTTATAATTTGTCATTTTATTCACTGGCCACTTTATTAGAAAAACCTAACTTTGCAGTTCTTCCTCACTGGCCACTTTATTAGAAACATCTAACTTTAAAATTCTGTCCACAGGCCACTTTATTAGAAACACCTACCTTTGTAATTCTACTCCCTGTCCACTTTATTAGAAACACCTACAAATGTAAACTTATACACTGGCCGCTTTAATAGAAACACCTACAAATGTAAACTTTTACACTGGCCGCTTTAATAGAAACACCTACAAATGTAAACTTTTACACTGGCCGCTTTATTAGAAACACCTTCCTTTGAAATATTTCGTCATCTCCAGTCCATCACAGAGTATCTGTTAGCAAATCCTACCAATCAGATCCCTGAGGATTCAGAAACACCTACCTTGTGCTTCCAGTCCCTGGCCACTTTATTAGAAACACCTTCCTTTGCAATTGTATTCACTGTCTGACCACTTTATTAGAATCACCTTCCTTGTGCTTCTAGTCCCTGGCCACTTTATTAGAAACACCTACCTTGTGCTTCTAGTCCCTGGCCACTTTATTAGAAACACCTTCCTTTGCAATTGTGTTCACTGACTGGCCACTTTATTAGAAACACACACTTTTCGAAAAACACCTGCTTTGTGTATAACTTATTATTTTATATTCTTTTCTTTCTTTCTCTGTCTCTCTCTCTCTCTCTCTCCCCCTCTCTCTGATGATGATGATGATGATGATGAAGATGATGAAGGCTGATCTGGAGGCTCCTCTCTCTACTGGGAGCTGTAATGCTGCTATTCAGTGCAGGGATGTGTGCCGCTCGTACGGGAAACTGAAGGTGCTCAGCAGCCTCAACCTCACTGTACCACAGGGCCAAATGTGAGTTTAAACACACACACACACACACACACACACACACAGATTCTTTTCAGGCCTAAGGCACCCTGAAAACTTCTCCATTGTTCATGCCTACTCTGCATGTTGTCTTTGTCCTTGAGCTAAACACTCAAACACATCTGACATTAAACACACACACACACACACACACCTGACCTCATTTCAACATAAACTCTCCCTGCTGCATTCCTCTGAGTCAGCACTCCTCGGTCCAGGTCCCCCTCCTAATCACTGAGCTATAGGGTAATAATCACAATAAACACATACAGCACTCTATCTCTTAACTTATCTATATCGCTAACGCTAGCTAGCAGTGTAGCTATTATAGCTAGTCACTGTATATAAACATGATGACCATGGTTGCTGTGGTTCTGTTCCCTTCCATTCTGTAGAAACTGAGTCAAAAATATCTGCCATATTGTTAAATTTAAGTTTCTGAGCCAACGTCTATCAGGAATGTCTCTCACAGTCCTGAGATAACATTGTCTACAGTGAGAGATGGAGTGATAAGGATCTCTCTGTTGTTAAAGCAGTTCAGGCAGTGTTATTACATTATCTACACGCTTCATCAGCTTATCTCTGTTCACTGTGTCACTTCATACAACTGCCAGTCATCTTCCATCTGCTGTTTATACAATTACCTCAGACACTTCAGCTCAGATAATCTGTATGGACAAAAGTCTTGGGATACTTGTTAATGCTTTGCTTATGGGGTTAAAAACTAAATGTCTCTATTGTCCAGGAATGGCTTTCTACTAGATTTTGAATTTGCAATTTTGTGAGGGTTTGATTGCATTCAGTAACATAAGCTTTAGTGAGGTCATGCCCAACTTATCAGACTGAGCATCCCCATATTTCTGAGAATACAGTTCCACTCAATGCTGGGGGAGCTAATACCTCCTAAAACATCCCTGACATTAAGCTTAATGCCAAGAGGTTTTATGTTAAAAGGTTTATCTGCTGCAGAGAGTCCTATTCTATATTCTATTGGCCGTACTTTTCAAGACAGACAACACAAAGCTGTGTGTGTGTGTGCATTTGCACATCTGTGCCAGCAGTGGTTGCAACTTAAAATTGCAACTGAATGCATTCATAAGAAGGGGTGTCCACAAATACATTTGGACATATAGTAAAAATAAAAGCGTTATTGTCATTTTTCTACACTATTTTAATGTAATTGCGTTATTAAATTCTTATATAATTGTTTATGGGCCATTCCACCGAATGGGTGCCATTTCTGTCCCTAGGAAATTACATGTATAAATGTGCACACAAAATAACTTATAGCATTATTAAGATATCTAATTAAAACCATTATAAAAAAACTACTGAAAAGAACACTGAAAAAAATAGCATTTGTTACCTGTCCCCACTCTCTAACTATAAATTTTACCACAAAATTTAATTATTAAAATCCTTCAAAGATGTAATTTTTTCTTGCATTGTTGTGTGACTCCAAATCCCATCTATACTTTAAAAATATATATATTTTTCATATTATATCCACAATATTTAGGTGGAGTACACATTTTAGTTGTGTCCCTGGGTTTCACTCAGTCCTGTTACCGTAAAACATTACTCCAGTAACAGGAATGAGTGCCATTAACAGGAGTGATTTTTTTGTCATAAATATAAATTATTCAAACTTGCACTCAACCATTTATTTAAAATAAAGACTTTCCTGAGAGAAAATCAAAGGAATTAGTGGATTTGCTTTTAAACATGATTTTTAAATGTCACATGGGTTTTGTAACCATCTGCAGCTTATAAACCTTGTAAAAAATTAAGTAAAGCTACCTGAGTTTGACCAGTACATGTTTCGAATAGTTAAATACACGTGTTATTAGATTCAGAGTTAAAAAAGATAAAAAAATAAGTTTAATTTGGAAAAGTTAAAACAAGCAAATGGCACCCATTCGGTGGAATGGCCCAGTTATTATATAAGAATGCCCAACATTATTTAACTTTGTATCTTTTTTAAATATATCAATGTAAATTAATGTAAAATATAAATTTATTTTTATTTTGTGTAAATGTTAAGATGTTTTATCAATACAACACAACATTATTCCTTCACCTTCATTTTAAATATGTGTTTTTGTTTGTTGTCAGTTACGGGTTGCTCGGCCCGAGCGGCTGCGGGAAAACAACGCTGCTAAAGTGCATTGTAGGAACTCTGAAGATTTCCCGAGGGTACATCAGTGTTCTGGGAAAACCGCCGGCATTCCCTGGACATGAGGTGCCGGGAAGGATGGTGGGATACATGCCACAGGTGACACACTCACAAACAAACACACTGTCACATGTTCTGACTGTATAACATGCTGTATAACATGCAAACAGAATAGAGACTGTTTTCGTACTGTATTATAATATCTTTTGATGCTTTGGTCATTTTAAAGTTGGATATTGTAATGTAGAGTTTAACTGAGAGTTTAAATGGAGAAAACAAACGATAGTGTTGCTCAATATTCCACATACAACTACTTGGAAAGTGGAAACATGTCGCCAGTTATGTGTATATGTGTTTGTGTTTGTGTGTGCATGTGCTTGTGTATGTGTGTGTGTGTGTGTGTTAATGAGAGCATAAATTGGAGCATAAATAAAAAATAATCTCCCCTCTGTACTTGTGTAAAAGCGCTTATATGTCTCACTATAAGTATCAGGATTAATCATGTACATAAATAGCCCTAATATAGCCCAATATACAGGGGTTGGACAATGAAACTGAAACACCTGTCATTTTAGTGTGGGAGGTTTTATGGCTAAATTTGAGCAGCCTGGTGGCCAATCTTCATTAATTGCCCATTGCACCAGTAAGAGCAGAGTGTGAAGGTTCAATTAGCAGGGTAAGAGCACAGTTTTGCTCAAAATATTGCAATGCACACAACATTATTGGTGACATACCAGAGTTCAAAAGAGGACAAGTTGTTGGTGCACGTCTTGCTGGCGCATCTAAAACCAAGACAGCAAGTCTTTGTGATGTATCAAGAGCCACGGTATCCAGAGTAATGTCAGCACACCACCAATAAGGACCAACCACATCCAACAGGATTAACTGTGGATGCTGTAAGAGGAAGCTGTTTGAAAGGGATGTTCGGGTGCTAACCCAGATTGTATCCAAAAAACATTAAACCACGGCTGCCCAAGTCACGGCAGAATTCAATGTGTACCTCAACTCTCCTGTTTCCACCAGAACTGTCCGTCACCACAATAAATTATTGTGGTATTAAACCAGGTGTTTCAGTTTCATTGTCCAACCCCTGTAGGTACTCACATATATAGGGATCTGTGTATTTTAGTGCATTTCAATTTAATTGTATTTTTACCAGTAGACGTTTTGAGAACTGCTGTGGTTGTGTTCATGTCCTCCATTCACTGCCTGAATGTGGAGGAGTAGTGAGATGAGTCCATTACTACAGACATAATATTATTCAACAATCCGAACCCTTTTTTTTTTAATATAAACATTTATCCCATTTTCTACCCAATTTACGAGGTCAATTATCCAACCCACTCATTAGAACTCCCCCTATCACGGGTAATGCTCCAACAGCAGGAGGGTGAAGAATAACACATGCCTCCTCCTCATCAGCCACCACCTCTTTTTGAACTTCTGCTGATGCATCATTACCGAGTAGCATCACAGTGTAGCAACCCACTCGGTTCTGATACATCAGCTCACAGATGCCCTGTGCTGACTGACATCACCCTTTGGAGCTCCATCTACCCACCCAGAGAGAGCAAGGCCGATTGTGCTCTCTCAGGCTCTGGCAGCTGATGGCACGCAACATGAACGGGATTCGAACCAGCGATCTCCCGATCATAGTGGCAGCACTTGGAGCCCCCAATAGTCTGAACCTTAAAGGAATTGTGTGTGTTTCTTGTTGTGTGTGTGTGTGCTGGTCAGTGTGATGCTCTGGTAACCGTCTTCTCCTCCTGTTCTGCAGGACATCGCCCTGTATAATGAATTCACCATCAGCAACACGCTGTGGTTCTTCGGCCGAATCCACGGCCTCTCCTCCAAAGAAACAGAGGACAGGATGAACTTCCTCATCGACTTCCTGGACCTGCCGCAGAAGAACAGCCTGGTCAGAAACCTGAGGTACACACACATACGCACACTCACACACATCGGTTCACACACACTCCAGCTCGGCTCAACTGGGTTCAGTTCAGCTCGTCGTGGGTCAGTGGGCAGCTGGAGTGACACAGTTTACTGTGACGTTCGCTGGACGCTGATTGTAATGCAGTTCTATCAGAATTGCTGCCAAGTGACATAATGAACTGAATCTGGCAACCCGCCCAGTGTGTACCTCTCTGTTCTGCCTCTCTGTTTCACTGAGGGATTGAGCCGAACAGTGATTGTAGTGTAGAAATGTGAGCGTGAGCTAAGGGTATTAAATCACTGTTTACTTGATGTGAAGGTTTTTTTTTTTTTACCAAGTTAAAGGTTATTCACACTCACATATACTCATATCTCTACTACAAACATGCTTTCTTATGGAACCAGACGCATTCTTCTATGACACTGCTCAAATAACCCATTAGCACATTTTTCCTGTAACTAGAGAGTGCATGTCCTGCAGAAACTGCTATGCATTTGCTGTGAAAAAAGGTCAAGTCAAAGGCTATGTCATTGCTAGGTGGTCTCTAAGTGGTAGCAATGGTATCCCAGGTGGTTATATAATTCCCTAAAAACTTCACAGTAAACAGCAAAACAAAAACAAAATAGACGTCTTTTAAGATAGAATATCACTATTATCACATATTATGGATTATTTTTGTATCGTTTCATAAATGATAACAATATTTTTAAACAAAACAATAAGAAGTGTTTTCTGGAGTACCAAAGAAAGCATTTCATTTATTTAGTCTTCTGTAAACGACTGTCTAATAATCCAAATAAAGTACTGTAGGAACTGAATTCCAGAAAGAGGTGTGTTAGACAAGGATTTGGCTCTGAGCCATTTACTGACCACTGCAGTATTTAATTGAATTAGCCCAGGGCTAGACCTCTAACTGCGGTTGTCATGTTAACTGTTTATTTTCTCATTGAAGTTGACTTAATCCTGCTGTGCAAAACCAGTCCATGTTGAGAGAGCACACTTAGATTTTCCTTACATCAGCATTGACTTCATAGGCCAGAACAGTAGATTAGTGACAGTTACGCTGACTATTATTTTAATGCCACAGTTGCCATAAAAGCTTTGTATATTATATCTCTGATTGCAGTGTGTAAATCAAGTAGCTACTCCCTTTTCAGTCATTTGTTCAGGATGGGTTCAATCAGGCAGAATTCATGATGTATTTTGGATTAGAAGAAAATACCTTATTGGGGCTCCAAGTGGTCCATCAGATTAAAGTGCTGCCACTATGATCTAAGGATTGCTGGTTTAAATCCCAGTCATACAGCTCGCTATTCCCAGCCGGAGACCAAGAAAGCATAATTGGTCAGTCTTGGATGCCAGAATTTGTGGTGTAGTGGATGATTAGTTTTTTATTGTGAATAGGAGGATAGATGTTTCATGTTTGGTTTAAATGTTGTAACCTAGCTGTTAGGTGTTGGATCTTCATGTTTGGTTTAAATGTTGCTGATTGGATCACAAACAGCCAAAGTAACTTAGCTTTTAAGTGTCTGACCTTCATGTTTGGGTTAAATATTGCTGATTAGATCATGAACGACCACAGTAGCCTAGCTGTTAGGTGTCTCATCTTCATGTTTGGGTCAAATGTTGCTGATTGGATCATAAACGAGCACAGCAACTTAGCTATTAAGTGTCTAATCTTCATGTTTGGGTTAAATGTTGATGATCGGACCATAAACAGCCACAATAACCTAGCTGTTAGGTGTAGGTTCTTCCTGTTTGGGTTAAATATTGCTGATTGGATCATAATCGGCCACAGTAACCTAGCTTTTAGATTTTGAGTGAGTGAGTGAAAGTTTAGAGTATTGGGAAAGGAAATGTTTTTTTTTTTAAAGCTGAAGTGAAAGTTGACCTCAAGAGCAGCACACATGAGCTTTTTTCTACTATTTATTGTTTGTCAACATCTCTGTTCCTCATTTTACAGTACTGTTTCCTGATTTTTGGTCTAGCACAGAATGAGAGAGAACAGATTACCAATGTGCACCACCTTCATCAGAAACTGAGCATTTTTTTTACCCTTGAAACTCTTGGTTCCAGCAGTCTTAGGACGGTTTCTCTTTTGTATTGATACTTATTAGAACAGAGTTATAAATGGAAGGGGTGAAATCCAATATAGATGTAGCTATAGCAGTGGAGCGCTAAAGTTCAGCAACCTAGCTGCTGCTGCTTAACTACTTAACTTTATGGTTTATCGTATGTCTTCAGAAAGGCGGTAGGGGGTGCAGCAATTAATTATTATTGTCCATTTTTAATTCCTCTGTGTTCTGGAGCTGAAATTAGCTTTTATTAAACAAATTAAATGGGGAAGGGGGAAATGTTAGAACTACATGGTCATTCAAACAGAGATTTTTCGGAGGTTCACTCTAAAAAGAGGACTATGAGAATCACTGGCAAGATGTGGCACAAGCAACCAAAGAACTTTACTTACAGTACAAAGATGAGACCATTGACAATCTAGTTTCATTGTTTGTTAGTAACGTTTATTCTACAGCCCACCGGCCAATTGCGGATCACGCAGCTGGGTTTAGGGCATGTCGGTGTGTTTTTGAGTCACTTAGCAGAGGATACTGACCTGCACGTTCAAGCTGTGAAGATATGCCAGCAGCTCAGTTAAGGGAACAGCAAAAAAATAAAAAATATTTTATTATTTATTCTTTTCATTGTTGAGTTAAAATTCGGGTTTGCGCTCTGCAGCATCAGTGTGTGTGTGTTTAAAGAGCTGGGCCCCTTTAGGAATGGACTTGACTGTTGACTGTTGTCTAGGTTTATTTCAGTCAGTGCAGCGCATGTTTTCCACCGTCAAAATAGCAACACGGCATAAATGTATTTGATATTTCTGAACTCCAACGCTTTTTTAATAGCGTGGGCACAAGGTGTGAAAATAAACTGTTAACAGGGTGTAGGATAGTAATAAGCATTGCAACATGCCTTGCACAGGGTGTTCGATAGGGACCACTGAAACTAGTGGTAGAAATCAGTGGTCAACAATCATCTATTCATTTTGGCTGAACTGCTCCTTTAACACCTGCTAAACCTAAGCTTATTTCCATCCGCATAAGAAAACAGAAACTCTACCATCAGGCACTTCTGGCAGGTATCTAGCTGTGGGGGATGCTGTTGTTACCTTTAAGCTGTCTCACGTGAGGCCTGTTTGAAGCTGATTCAAAAGAATAAACCAGAAATGAACCGGACAGACGAGGTGGCCACATCATCTCATACCATTCATACCTCACAAAACACTCAGCTGAGCTTCAGACACACACACAGTCAGACACACCAATGGCTTGAAAGAAATCTATTTTGTATTTGGTTTGCTATTTACCCTGAAGCTTGAAGTTACATTATTGTGTTGCATTATTATTATTGTGTACAATAATAATATACAATAATAATAATATACAATAATAATACAATAATAATAATAATAATAACTGTTACTGTTACTGTTATTTACTATTTTTACTGTCATTCCATCTCAATTCACCATCAATATTGCACTATTGTCTTACGTATGTTTATTGTGTCTTGCTGTATTGAACATATAGTGTCTCCCACTCTTTTATATTATAATTATATATCTATTTTTCACTTATTTACTTATATTTATATATCTATTCCTCCCCCACACCACCGCACCTTGTTTTTGTCTCATGTATGTCTATTTGTGTCCCTGCTGTATTGTACACATAGTGTCTCCCAGTCTCCTTTATTATATCTATTATCTGTACTTGCTGTAAAATTGGGAAGGAGAGTAACGTAATTTCAATTCTCTGTATGTCCTGTACATATGCAGTATTGACAATAAAACTACTTGACTTGACTTGACTTGAAAATGAGAGTCTTGGTAAGTTACTGTTCCTTACAAAATATATAAACGTTTTTTTTTGTTGCTACTGACTGTTTACTTATATTTAAATTATATAAAACTTTAACATTAATTTTGTTGCAGCAGTATATTCTTTAAAATAATTATTTTAATTTTTGATTTTTCAGTAATATCAAGAATTACTGTGAAATATTGTGATATTATTTTATTGGGCTAAATTGCCCACCCCTAATTCAGAGACAAGATAAGCATTAATGATTTCAGGATGTTGGATGATCACCACCACATCTCATGTTTAAACTCATACAAAAAGTACTGGATGGAGCACCATTCATCATTTCCCCATCACAGCTCAATGCTGGGGGGCTTTATACCCTCTAGTCCATGCCCAGCTTTGGGCATGGTGCCATTAAAGGAGAACTCCAGTGTAAAATGGGCTTTGGGTGTCTTAAAACTTTTTGAGCAGTGTTTATGGGATTTGTTGTTGGTGGTTCTTTGCATTCTAATATCGACAGTATTCAGACATTTTCAGCAACAGCTGGAATTCATGCATTTCTAAGGAATTAATTTTGCAATCTGCTCAAGTACCCTACCTACTCCTTCATTAAAGATGGTGGCACCCAGAGATTTATCTACGCTATGGGATGTAAACATGTGGATGTGGCTTTTAATAAACTTCTTGTGCAGTTTTGAAGTTCTAAATGGCTCCTTTTAAATGTCAGGGCTCTCTGGATTTTACCAATGAGGCGTGGAGCTACTTTGAGCCTGAATAATGGTGGAAAAAGCAATTTATCTGCAGGGGCAAACTATGCCCTGTCTCACTCATTCTTAAAGCCTGTTTGGGCAAAGTGCACAAAATACTGGGTCTCAGAAAGCTCCAGGAGAGCGGAGGTGGGCTATTTAACAAAGGGAAGTTCTTTTTATCACCTTTTAATACACCCAAAGTCCATTTCACACCGGAGTTCTCCTTTAATTTTGTTTATCTGCCCCAGAGAGTCCTACTCTATTTACGAGTACTACAGGGACTTAAGGGACAAGCTGTGTGAGCATTTGCACACCTGTGTCAGCAATGAATGCAACTTAAAGTAGCAAACATTTGGACATCTACAAATAACCCCTTTCCTTACTGAAGAACCATTGAGGAACTTTTTTAAGGAGTGTATTTACTGAATAATAAGACTATGGTCCAATCCCATTTCACCCCTTGGCCCTTCCACTCATCCCTACCCCTCTGTTTGGCAAGTGCATGTCTAAGTGTGGAGTGCAGGGTTAGGTTAAGGAAAGTGTTTGGGCTGCATAGGTCCTTCAATCTGAGATTTTTCAGAGAAATACTCTAAACAAAGGGTTTTGAGGATCACTGGAAAGATGCGGCACAAGCGACCAAAGAACTTTACTTACAAAGAACTGTACTCAGAAACATTTGGCTCCAACTTTTAACCAAAACCCAGTTTTTTTACAGAGCCTGTTGATGTGTTAACATTTTTTTTTATTTAGTGATACAGTAAACACAGTGCCACTACTGTCTAGTTCAGAAGGTAGATTTCTTTATATTTACAGTAAAATATGGATTTAATCTTATTCTTTTTTTCTTATTTCTCTCTCCTTTTTCATGCTCCTGCTTCTCTCTTTCTCTTTCTTTTTCTCTGTCTCTCACACACACACACTACGTACTACTGTTTCCTCTACAACCCAGTTTAGTCCACCTGACAAAGCATTTGTGGTTTATTCCTTTGACTCAAGTTCAGCAGGCCTCACAAGGCAACAGCAGTCTCTCTTTCAATCAAATTCAACCTACTAGAATTGCTGTTTGAACTGCGAGCTCCACTGTGGTAGCTGGGGTTCATTTCCTCTAATTCTATTAAAGCTTCTGTGTTTGAGCTTCTTTGTGTACGATGCTATTGCTCTTCCTGAAACCTTTACTCAGCAGATTAAGATATTCTAATTTAAAAATCATCATAACTACACTGACTGAGATATTAGAATAATAGTTATTATAATCATGATTTATCACAGAATATTGTTGTGATTAGCGTAATTAAATTTCCATGTTTAAGCTTCTCCACAGCTGAATAGAGTTTCAGTATTAACTTGTATTAACTGATTAGAAAAGGCCTTCCTGTGCCATCTTACATTAAAACCACAGGACTTGTTTATGTAGCTTGTCAGTGAATTCTATTCATTTTTTCCAAGATGAGGATATGGCTGGCAGTATCGGTCCAGAGTTAGTGTGAACAACATTAGCATAGCATCTCCCATAGTATGTCTTTTGAAGTGGATATTGTGGTATTTGTTGGCATTTTTGGTGTTTGTGTTTGTATTTGTGTTTATTTA
Organism: Astyanax mexicanus; assembly: GCF_023375975.1. NCBI lineage: Eukaryota > Metazoa > Chordata > Actinopteri > Characiformes > Acestrorhamphidae > Astyanax > Astyanax mexicanus. The sequence goes on along the minus strand of NC_064421.1, from coordinate 30,871,451 downwards.
TTATTGTTTGTTTGTTTGTTTGTTTGTTTGTGCGTAGCGGAGGTCAGCGGAGGCGCGTCTCACTCGGTGCTGCTCTTCTACAGAACCCTCAGCTCCTCATCCTCGATGAACCCACTGTAGGAGTAGATCCTGTTCTCCGGGCCAAGTATGCACTCGTTTTTCTTTGACCTTTTTAAGTTAAACTTGTATATGTATATACATGTATAATATATACATCTCTGGTAAACATTAAGTTTCTCTGATTTTGCTTTTTATAGGTTTATGTTTGAGAAAAATGAATATTGTTGTTTTATTCTATAAACTACAGACAACATTTATTCCAAATTCCAAAAAAAAAATTGTCATTTCGAGCATTTAATTTTTTTTTTTTTAAGTTTTAAGAGTTCAGAAATCAGTATTTGGTGGAATAACCCTGGATTAACCAGTATTTGGTGTTTAAACAGTTTCCATGCAACTTGGCATGTTCTCCTCCACCAGTCTTACACACTGCTTTTGGATAACTTTATGCTTTATACTCTTGGTGCAAAAATTCAAGTAGTTCAGATTGGTTTGATGGCTTGTGATCATCCATCTTCCTCTTGAATATATTCCAGATTTTTTTAATTTGGTAAAATCAAAGAAACCCATCATTTTTAAGTGGTCTCTTATTTCTTTCAAGAGCTGTGTTATTATATTATATCATATTATTATATCACAGTTTTCATGCAACTTGGCATGTTCTCCTCCACCAGTCTTACAAACTGCTTTTGGATAACTTTATGCCACTCCTGGCGCAAAAATTCAAATTTTTCAGTTTGGTTTGATGGCTTCTAATCTTCCATCTTCCTCTTGATTATATTCCAGAGGTTTTTAATTTGGTAAAATCAAAGAAACCCATCATTTTTAAGTGGTCTCTTATTTTTTTACAGAGCTGTATGTAATTATCTTAATACATATAATGAATTGTTACTCACACTCTTTACTCTGTGTGTGTGTGTGTGTAGGATATGGCAGCACTTGGTGGAGATTGTAAGAGGTGGACAGGTGTCCGTCATCATCACCACACATTACATAGAGGAAGCCAGACAAGCCAACGTGGTAAGATACACTCAGTAGTTGTATTATCATCTCAATGAAGACGTTCTATTTAATTCACCCAATCTAGCTCAGCAGATATTGCAGTGTTACAGTGTATATTATTATAGTCAGTGGTGTTAGAAGTAATATCATAGTCAAAGATGTTACAGTGAGTAGTTTTACAATCAGTGGTGTTTTAGTCAGTGGTGTGACAGCCAGTATTGTTACTTTCAAAGATATTACAGTCATGTGTGCAACAAATATGTTGAAGTGGTGTTTTATTCAGTGGTTGTGACAGTTCTGTTACAGTCAATAGCGTTTTAAGTCAACAGTGGTACAGTGGTTGATGTTTTTTTTTTTCTGTGGTGTTACAGCCTTTACTTCTGTTATTTAGTAAAACTATGAAAAAGATGTCTTTCTGTAAATCACATTAGATGAATTCATCTAATATTCATACCCAGATTCCCACTGCAGTCACAGACTGAGCCTGAATTTAATAGGAAATAACTGTAACACTGATTCAGATGTGGGATGAGCTTTGTAGCATAACTGCATGTTCTGATTATGACCTAAATAAACTTTCTTATTATATGGCCACAGCGAACACAATAATTAACAGGAGCAATAAGAAAATCTAGGAGATGTAAAACACGCTGTGCGATAACATCAGTTGTAAAAAAAAAAAGCTATATAAATAAACTTGATATGATTATATGATTAGATTCTGGTCTGTAAAGCTTTGTTGTTATTAGTTCTGCTTATAAGAACGTGAACGCAGCCTCCCTGCTTCACTTCACCGGGCCGTGGAAGGTCCAGTCGTGAAGGCCGGCCGTGGCTTCATCACTGAGGTCTAATTTGTGTTTGTCTATTCGAGTAGCGGAACAACAGCTCTTTTGATAGCTCTGATTGTGTATGGCAGATTGTATGCGGGCTGTGTGTGATTTGAGAAGCTTGGAGGTGTGCCAGGCTGAACTCCAGATATACAGTACTGATAGCAGGACTGGTGGTGCTATAGACTGTCAACCGACTTTGGCCTCATTCACCAAAAGCACAAAAGGTCATTGTTGGATGGTTGCTGGAGTGAGTATAGAACACTTGAGACATATACATTTTTGGAAAATCTGGACCTGGACCTGAGTTACACTGTTTAAACAAAAATCAAGGGTATAAAATGCTTTTGTTGAAGTAACTGTCTCAGTGTAAAGTTTATCAGTTATTTTTTCTGACTAGTAAATTTGCAAACAGGTAATTGTGGGTAAAGCTTTATTATTTAATTTAGTCTGCTTGGTAAAACAAGTAAATAATGTTTTTTTTTTTTTTATTTACAGTTTTTATTTACAGCCCTCAGGATTTTATTTTCAGGGGATTTCTTTTACGTTTTTAATTTAGCAGATTGCAAAAATTGCAAAATCTGATTAAAATCGCTCAGTGTAATGTTGAGTAGTTTAATTTTCTGACTCTATCAAGCCAAATTCGAAATAGAAATTGGGTACAAAACTTTTTTTTTCCATTCAGTAGAGAAGAAGAAATATGTTTTTATACTATATTTTTAATGTAGTTTTTTGTTACTGACTTTCACAAACAGAATTTTAAAATGAAAATTGTATCTTCTCTCCATTTTCAGATTTGTCCATTTTGCATCTTGTAACAAATCTGATGGTATAACCCAACTAAAAATTAAAAAATCAGAAAATAAAGAAAATATTTATTTAATTTTTTTTCTTGAAATTCCGATTCTGATGGGCAGAGATAAAAAATTAAAATTGGAAAAATTGTTAAAAAAAAATTATTTCTTGTACACTGCACTGGGTTTTTACATCCAATTTTCAATTTTGCATTTAGCCTAAAACGGCCCCAAAACATAATTAATAATAGTTACACTGAACAAAATCAGATGTTTTTTTTACTTTCCCTGAAATTCAGATTGTGGGGGCAGAATTGAGAAATTAGAAAATTCGTAAAATATGTAAAAACCCATTTCTTCTTTATTAAACCAAATTTAAAAAGAATACAAAGATTTTTTCAAGAAAAATGATCTGATAAACATTACACTGACCAGTAGGGCTGGACCCGAATATTCGGGTATTCGGATATTCGTTCGTTGAGTAGGTATTCGGTTTTTAATTTTGGTATTCGGATATTCGTTTTTTTTTTCTCCTTTCCAGAGTTCCACCTCACTCTAACCACTTCTGTTTTAGCGGGTCCCGTCAGAATATCTTGCGCGCGGGACAGAACTGAACTGTTATTGGCTGGAGCGGGAGTTTAATCCAGACGATGCGGGAGCAAATTAATAAATAGTTAAGAAAACTGTAATAATTGTAAAAAAAAAAAAAAAACCTAAAGAAAACTCTCAACGCGCAGGATGGGCCGACACACACACGCACACACCGATGGTGTTTGGACTGGGGTAAGGGACGGGACCACACTATTCAGCGCTGCTGTTTTAATAAATATATAAGTAAATTTGAAGCATTAAATGTAGTTTATTTAATTTATATTAGGAACGTGGGGCGGGAGCGGCAGAAATGTGTATGTGGCGAGCGGGCGCGGGATTAAAAGAAGCAATTTTTTTGCGGAGCGGTAACGAGACAGAAACGCGGGAGCGTGGAAGAGTGGGTTTAAAAATCAGTCTCGCGCAGACCTCTATGATAAAAAAAAATGATAAAAATATATGATGAATACATGATAAAAAAAATGCAGGCTCTTCGAAACTGATTTATATAATAAAACGTAAGGGGTAATGTGGCAACAGTAGGGGCTAAATCGGTTACAAAAGCCTGGCCTACAAAAATGATGTCTGAACGAATTTCCTCTTATCTAATATAATTTAAAATGGTTTAAAAATATAAAATAATTTCTAAGCAAACGAAATATTTAATATTGAGCTTATAGCCCAAGTGCAAAAATACAAAATCAGTAATACGGCTATGCCCTGCACAATCCTTAAACCGAAATAGACCAAGTACAATAACGTCATTAACAATGACTTTCCTCTACTCTAATATAATTTAACATGGTTTAAAAATATAAAATAATTTCTAAACAAACGAAATATTTAATATTGAGCTTATAGCCCAAGTGCAAAAATACAAAATCAGTAATATGCCCTGCACAATCCTTTAACCGAAATAGACCAAGTACAGTTTACAATGACTGTCCTCTAATATAATTAACAATGTTTAAGAATATAAAATACTTCCTGAACAAACGTTTTTTTTGTTTGTTTTTTTAAGCAAATAGCCTAAGTGTGAAAACACAAACAGCAATTTACTGGGCTGGCTTGCGCAGCGGAGAAACCGTGCAGCAGCCTCCTAGCCTGCTTACGCAGCGGATAAGCCGCGGTGTAGGGCAGCAGAAATTCCGGGATGAAAACACAAAGAAATCTGGGCTAAAAACACAGAAAAAATATGGGGTGAAAACACAAAAATATGGGGGATAAAAACACCAAAAATCCGGGGTGAATATGTCTCGTCGGTCAGAGCAAATTGAACATTTTTCAGTGGATTAAAGGGGCCGTGATTTGCTTTTTTTTATTTATTTTTTTTTACCTCTTTTTTTAAAAACGAATATTCGAATATTCGCTTCGAATCAGTGCCGAATATCCGGAGCTCAAAAAACGCTATTCGGGCCAGCCCTACTGACCAGACCAGATTTTAGTGCATTACTTGGAGGATTTGTTTGAATTCAGCATTAAAAAATAGTAAGTTTAGATGTTGGATGATCACCACCTCACCTCGTCCCTGACTCCCATACTGATCTCTATTTGATGGAGCTTCATCATTCCAGAGAACATAATCCCACTGCTTCACAGCTCAGTACTGGGGGCCTTTTAACCACTCTATTCCTTGGTATTAGCTTTTGATCTGCATCAAGGGCATTGCAATTAACTGAATATTAATATTTAGAATATGTTTAGCTTTATACTATTTTTTTATTTATTTATATTAAGACATATATATATATTATATATATATATATATATATATATATATATATATATATATATATATATATATATCAACAAGGATATTGTTAACAGAAAATATGCTAAAATACTGTGATATATTTGATTGCCCACCTTTATTTCAGTTTTTTTATCAGGGTTGTTTTGCTTTCACTCATTTGCTCCCTCTCTACCTTTCTACCTGTTTTATTATCTTTACCCCAATCACCCCCAGCGTAGGGTCAGGACGTCTGCTGTGCTACCATTCATGCAGAGCTTAGACGTCTCTAATCCGTTTAAAGGCCTTTGCTTTTGCACTTGCTGAACTTTACACAGCTAAACCAATTACATAACACCTCAGCAAGCTTCTGGAACAGGACTGAGATCAGCAGTTATAGCATCTCAAGTTCTGAACAATCAGATAAATATAAAGCTAATTGTGATCATATCTATAAGAACTCTGATCTCTGTGATTATCTCATGTCTGATATCATATCGGTCTGAATGCTTTTGTGAAAGATAAGCAGAGTGCAGATCAGCAGATTTGATACTACGTTCCATATGGAAGAAAGTATTGGGACACCTGTTTATCCACTGTTTCTTCTGAAATCAAAGGTTTTAAAAAGTTTATCTTGCTCTAGTTGAAGTGTTAACTGCTAAGGAAGCTTCTAAGGAAGACTTTCTACTGGATCTCGGAGTATTTCTGTGAGAAACTGATTGCATTCGGCAACAAGAGTGTTTGTGAGGTTAGTCAGGATTTTAGTGGATCCAAAACCCCTTCTCATCCTAAAAGTTTCGGATGGAGCACTATCATTCTAGAGGGAACCGTTCCACTGCTCCACAGCTCAATTCTGGGGGGCTTTATATTTCTCTAGAAAAACTTAAAATTTAGGCACTAAGGATACCAAGCACTGAAGTGTTGGCATTACTGGTGTTATTTTGTCACATTTTTCATGCAAACATATGTCTCAAGGTGTTCAAAAATACAAGGTCGTCGTTGTCATATTTTTTGTTTTACTTCATTCTCCACACTATATTCTCTTTTGAAGACACATCAGGACTGCAGGCAGGCAATGAATGTATATTATCAAAATAAGGATTGTATTTTTTGTGCTATAAGGCGCACTTAAAATCCATTTATTTTTCCAAAAATCATCAGTGCTTCTTTTAATCCGGTGCATTTTATGTATGAAAGGTTGTAAGTAGCAGTAAAGCCACTCAGATGAAGTACATCGTTATACAGGAGTTTCAGTTTAGTTCTCAAGCACGAGAATTGAGGCTGGAGCAGCATTAGCCACTAACCGTGCTGAGCGCTAGCTCTTTCGCTATTCAGTGGTGTGTATTATCGACCTCTAGCCTGATGCTAACCCCGACTAGCACTGCTGGACCAGCATTGCAGTCCAGAGGTGAGTATATCAGACTGTAGTCTGTGTGTTTACTGTGTAAAAAAAAGCTATGTGGGACGAACTGCTATCTAATATCACCCTGGTTTACCAGAACACTCAGGATTCCTCAGTGTAGCGCTGTCGGGCAGCATTAGCTACTAGCCTTAGTGGAAATCTGGAAATCTAAGCTTACTGTAAATAAACAGAAGCACTTTACTCACCTAAATAAACAGTTTTCAGGAGAGAAATCTGTGTAGATTAACATCTAGCAGTCGTTTGACTTGAAAATGTTTGTTTTTTAAGAATTACAGTTTCATTTACTTAGCTTAGCTTAGCTTAGCTTTACAGGGTTCACCACCCAGCAGACCTGCTGAATTAGAAGGAAAACATGCCAACACCCCTGTTCCTTACTACTGTTGCATAATTGTGTTTTATAATCCAATGTGCCTTTTGTATGTAAATAGACCAGAAAATAGACGTTTATTAATAGTGCGCCTTATAATCCTGTGCAAAAAATAACACATGAAATATATTGGGTTCAAACTGCTGAATTCAAAAGTTATCGATATTTTCAACAATTTTTTATTTGGGGTTGATTGTTTTGTTTAGGTTCCAGGGTCCATAGTTTCTGCAATGCATATCTGTTCACATTCATAACTATCATTATTATAAGATATTAACCACATTTGCCTCAGCTCTTGACGCAGGGTTAGTGAAAACACACCCTTAATAATAACATTTCCTTTGCTTAACTAAAGCAGTGACTGTGGGTTGAACCCAGTTTAAAGCAGAGGTGACTCACACACACAGTGTCAGTCTTTCAGAACGCATTCGTGTGATTCTTTTCTCCGTCCTGTTAATTGTAGACAGTGCAGTAGCTTTTGTTCGAGGGCTGAGAAAGAAAGCGAGTGGAGGTAATAAGAACTTTAGTAACGTGACATTTGTTTTTATGACCGTGTGCGTGAGTTCTCAAGTGTGTGTTTTGCTTAGAAACCTGTCTCTGAGATAAATCCCCCTCGAGCTATGCAGACACTACAGAGCATCCGCTGATCTGCATTCCTCTTTAGACACAGTAACTGTAGCCAGGCTGCCGGTATAGTAATCCATTCAGTCATACTGATTTACAGCGAAAATACAGCTAAAAGACACATTATGTTAAGGGCACACTTACTGCCATAGTGAACATTTTTGGTGTCTGAAGCTTGCTTCCTTAGTTTTACACTAGAAATACAAGTTAATATTGTTGCTAACAAGTAATGAAAACATATGTTAACAAATTAGCATGATGCTAAATGCATACCTAAAGGTTCACACACTCTCCTCAAATGTTGTGAAGGTGTTAATTACCTCTAACAGACTCTTAATAGACTTAATGTAGTTTCTAACTTTTTAATGCTAATGTTAAGCGTTGTTGACGTGATGGTGTTTATGACTTTAAAGGGCCCATATCCCAGTCTTTTGTATCTTGTGTACTGCATTGTTCCTGATTGTATACTTATAATATTTGTGTAAATTTATGTCCACAAAACAGAAAGCAGTCATAGCACATATTTAAGGGGTGTAGCAAAGCATCATCTCACAATGCATTGTGATGAAAAAAAATTGATGATATGCAATGTGGTAACATACAATTCCATGTTCTGTTCATGAAATTTTATGCAGTTGCAGTTGGTGTTGTTTGAACAGCAGAGGTAGCAATCCTGCTAATGCAGGCTAGAGAACCAGTGGGCGTAAGCAAAGGGGGAGAATAAGTCAGTCATTTATGAGTGAAGCCAATCGCACAAGTGTTTTTTTTCTGCTATGTGCGGGGGTGAGGGTTCACTGTGGTCGCTGCACAAGTGTTGGCTCTCCAAGCTTTGACTCTTGTGAGCTAGGAGAGGCGACAGATCCTCCACCCATCCCTCAGAAGCCAAAATGAATGCATATTTCTAATAATGTATTAAAGTAATAAGTATGATTTTTGAATTTTAAATGCAGCCAAATTAAAGTAAAACTCACTAAAAACGGAAAGGTAGTAAAGATACACAAAATCTTATTTAATTTATACAAGGTGCATTTTCATTGTTTATACACTTAAGAAACAAAAGAAAAAAGAAAACTCTTTATTTTTGTCTAAGTTTATTCCAAATATTGTAAGAAAATTCAGCTCATGAATCATGAATTTAGAGTCATGAATTAAATCAAATCATTTTAGTGATCTATAGGTGAGCTGTCAACTGTGCACAGTGCAGCTTGATTTAGGACGTCAGTGTGTCTTTGCTATCGTAACGACGGGAAAAGTACACCGTGCACGGCTCAGTTTCTGTTTCAATGGAAAAATTCACTTTTGAAATCCACAATAGACACCAATATTCTGTGAAATCTGATCTTTACTCTGAAAAACACTTTACAATCTGTGATTTTTCCTTTTGTATTATACACATCTTGTTTTTAGTTTTATTTTTATTTTTTTTAAGTTTGTATGGTATGTTTATTTCTTTCTGAAACTGATGTGGTGAAAGATATTTTCAATCTGTTTTGATACAGTCTAATCTGTAAAAAGTAAACTGTAAAAGTAAATCTGTAAAAGTCAGTAAACATATAATTACAAAATCATTTATTAATTACATGGTTATTGATGGTGTTGAATCTTTTCTCCCTCCAACTCTACAGGTGGGGCTAATGAGGAACGGGAGGCTGCTAGCCGAAGCCAAACCAGAGGCGGTTATGAAACAGCACAATGCAGCAGTAAGTTCAGAATTCACACTCATCCTTATACACACAAATACACATCTACACATTCTGGCCACTTTATCGGAAACCCACCCTTTGTATGGAGGACAAAAAAATGACATAAGTAAAAATAAATAAATATATATATATAAATTAATACATAAATACGTACATGCATAAATAATTGTATAGATAAATAAATGTATTAATAAATACATTTTGTCGTGAAAAAGTGCACACTTAAAATTATATTTATATAATATCTAAATATCTATTTCCATATTTCTATGCATGAACTTTTATTTTAATGCCAGGTGAAGGCTAGAGGAACTGTGTTCTCTCTGATAAAGTTCCATCCAATACTTGGGATGGGATGAGTTATCGTGCAAAATCTGGACATAAGTAACGCTTATCTTGTCATTAATTGCAATCAACTCCTCACAGTAGTGCTCCAAGATCTAGTAGAAAGTCTTCCCTGGATAGTAGAGACAGTTACTCCAACAAAAGCAGGATAAGCTCTTTATAATAGCCTTGATTTTATTGTTGTCCATATACTAGTGGCTCTCCCTGCATTTTGAAGCATCAATTCAGCCTTCTTTCATTATTAATAAAATGCTTCATTCTTGATGAGGAACAGCATCCTCACACAATGACGCTGCCACCACAGTGCTTTACAGTTTGGTTGGTGTTTGATCCAAAATCTGTCCCAAATTTTAGCTTGTGGTTTCTCTTGTTGTCACCAGTGAACTGTAAACATTGATATGTGTTTGAGGGGGACAGTATTACGATATTACTATATTATTGTAATTTCAAGACCATTTCATGCCACTGCTATAATAATAATAAAATAAAATAATAATGCTGTTACTCATTACTTTTAAAGAGTGATACATTTCTATATTTAAATAATGGAATTGGAATATTAAATGTATAAATATAACATAAATTTAATAAAATCACAGTTTTTAAAAAATCAGTATACCATCTCTGTCCTGTTGATTAGCTCTTCTTGCTAAGTAAACACAATGGACAGCACTGAGGTCAGCAAAAATGATTGAAGTCATGTCCATATATGGTATCATAAGTTGATAATGTATTAATTGTGACAGGCCTACCTCCCAGGCTGTAATAATCGGTGTGTGTTTGTGTGTATCAGACCCTGGAGAGCGCGTTTCTACAGCTTTGTGAGGACTTCGACCAAGTGGGGTCTAAAGAGAGCCCTCAGGTACCTGCACACACTAACAGCCCATCTCCGGACAGCCTGAGGGACGAGAGCAGAGAGCTCCTGGCCAAGAACCTTCCTGCTGCAACTGATATCTCCAAACCAAAAGGTAACATGCTCTAGTCTTGGGTGCAAAAATTTCCATACAAATTATGTATATCTTGTTTAATTAAAGGAATACTTTATCAGAAAATCAAACAAATGTAATTGATCCAGTTGATCAGCCTTGAGATGTTTGACATCTGATGTGTGCTACTTTCATTTACAATGGGAGATGCTGGACTAGCATAGCAAAAAAAAACACTAGATTTAGGCTCTCATCAATAGTATCTACTGTAAAATAAACAAACATAAAAGCATTTATCTGTCAACCTGCCTCGCAAAACTCTAGACTTGCAAATGTATGTGTCATGGTTGAGTGTACATGCAAGATATATATTTAAGAGTAAATGAAAACAAAACAAGGAAAATAAACACAATGGCTATGACAAAAAATAAATCACTATTTATGTTTTATGGCAGTAATAAAAACATTTTTCTCTTAGTGTTTCTTAGTGTCCAACTTCAAACTCTCACAAAGCACTTGTGAATTATAATATACATTATATAATGGTGAGACCCAGATGGTTAGACGTCAGCAGGGGGCAGTATTATTGATTGACTGATCTGCATATTGTGAGTGTCCCCATACCAAAGAACGCGACACATACATTTTTTTAAACAGAACTGTTTTTATGAATGTATTTTTTTTATAAATGAAAAAATATGGTTTATGATTTACTGCCTCTTTAAAATTTCCCCAAAACAATACAACCAAAACAGCATCAACAATATTGCAGGATTTATTCCAGCATGGCCTTAAATAAACTTCTGATATTTTAAATATGTAACATTTAAAAGTTACAATTAATGTATGGTTTTAACATCTATTTATTGAATTGTCTGTTGTGATTTAAGCTGCATTAACAATTTTAGCTACTATTTAAGCTATTAACAATGACACTGTTTATGTGTTTGTGTGTGTGTGTGTGTGTGTGTGTGTGTTTGTGTGTGTCCAGCGGACTGGAAGGTTAAAGCACGGCATGTCATTCCGAAATGGCGAAACATCGCTGCGTTGATCATTAAAACGATAGTACGGATGAGAAGAAATCCTGGGTAACTAATTATTTATAAACATTTTATAATATTGTAATAAAATATTGTGTTATCAAGCATGTCTCTCTGTCCATCTCTCTGCACACACACATATTTTTATACACACATACATATATTTATAGACTGTATATATTTCTCTCTTCTCTCTTTTTCCAGCTCCCTGTGCTTCCAGTTCCTGTTGCCAGTGATTCAGATCTGTCTGATGTGTCTGTGTATCGGAGCTGACCCCAAGGGGATCGAGGTGGCCGTGGTCAATAATGAAACAAGCTCCAGCGCCTACAGCCGTTCTCTGCTGTCCTTCATTGACAACACCAGCATCATCCAGGTACTCAGAGCTTTCTGACTTATCACATCTAGTTATGAACCACCAAACCACAAACTTAATTCTCACTGAGATCTGGGGCCCTATTTTAGCGATCTATAGGCGAGCCATCAACCATGCACCATGCAGCTTGATTTAGGCGCGTGTCTTTGCTTTCGTAACGTCAGGAAAAGTACACCTTACGCGGCTTGAAACGTGCAAAAGGCATGTACTAAGTCTCTTATTTAATAAGGGGTGTTGTTTGGGTGTAACATGAAATAAACCTATCAGCGTGTCACTTGCCACTTCCTTTAAGAGCCAGGTGTGCTCTAACCTCGGTGGATTCATATATTAACAACGCAGTTTGATGCCACCAACACCTTTCTTTACATTTGGGATGTGTTTGTTTTATGAGGAATGGACTGTGTTAACTTTTGAACTCCAGAAGTGCTTTCATTAGTAATGCCTCTTTCTAGCTATGCTCCTATAGAGACAAGCTATCTGAAGAGCTCCTAATGCCATTGACTTGTAAACATTCACTCCACTCTCATCCACTGATCTCTGTAGTTCCTTCAGAGTGATTGTTGGCCTCTCGTTTTATTTAGGGAGTTTTGATACAGTAAAAATTGCAATACATATGCAAACTAAGCTGTTTTTATCAAAAAAAAAATCTTATATGAAATGAATGTAAGTTTTGTCATTTTGGTTGTTGTATTAAAATAACATATGACACAGCACAAAATACGAGCATGCCATTGTTATTCCATATGTTGAGAAGTTCAGAGAAGCACTTTATTTGTAGTTAGAGTTAAAGAGGAAACGCTTTTACAGGGTTCAGAGTGTCGCTCTCACTTCCTCACTCTACCAGTGTCTCTCCTCTTTATCTCAGTTAAACTTCTGGTGTAAGCAGAGTTTCACTTCCGTCTGGATAATGCCAAGAACCCACACTGCAGACCAGCGACAATCAAATGTTTATAAAAATCTAAATTGTGCATTTGGGAACTGAGCCCAGACACTCTAAGAAACACAAGAAAAGAGGAAGTGAGATTAGTTGTTCTTGATTGTCAGCTGTGATGATGGAGAAGAGAGTTTTGTCAGTTATGATTTTTTGTCTCCCATAGCATCTGTATATCGTTGCTGTCATATAAAAATACCTTTATTTTGCAGGTTTTTCTCTTTTGGACAAAATGTGAATTTTACAATGAATTGAAAAATAGAAATGCTCTAAAATTATTTACATTGTCTTTGACTGTTTTGGAGATTTTTAGCATTAGGTGAAGATATAACAACTAATACACTATCAAGTGGTCCAGGGCCTTAAGTGGTCCAGCGGTCTAAAGTGATTTAATTGGGAGATCGAATGGTTGATTGATCATTTTGCCATTTTGCAAATCCCAGTAGTTTGCCATCAGTTGCCGGAGCCTCAAAGTGAGCCCAAAAGAGCACAGTTGGTGCGTAGATGGATCTCTTTCCTTCAACACTGCTGAGGTGATGTCAATCACGTCAATCACAGTGTATCGGGATTGAGTCGCTGCGCTTTCCTCCAAACGTGTGCTGGCTAATTGTAAATGCTGCATCAGCAGCAATTCAAAAAGAGGCAGTGGCTAACTTCACATGTGCCGGAGAAGGCATATGCTAGTCTTCACCTTCCTTTTGTTGTGGCATTACTAGTGATACAGCTAAGTAGCAGCAGAATGGGTGGAACAAGCTAAATTGAGAGAAAATTGGGAAAAAAACACTTTAAAATGCTGCAAAACTCAGCATGCAGTCACGTCTTATATGAATAGAGGACAATTGACACAAACCATGAATTGAAAAATGGGCTAAAGTCTACGCCTGAAAGACTCAAAGATAATTCTGTCACTCCTCATCGTTGCATCCTGCAGGTGAACCTCTCGCATTCCGAAGCTTTTGATGGGATCCGTAACGGAGAGTACTGGGGGGTCGTTGAGTTCGGCCAGAACTTCACCAGCTACCTAACCAAGAGGTGAGCTCTGCCTTTTCACGCTTTCATTAATCCACAAATGTTTTGTCTTGGATTCGTTTTTTTAATTGCTCTCAAGCTTCTGGGGAATTTAGAGAAGTATTGCCAATACAATAGGGCTCTTTAGAGCAGATAAATGTGAACCTATTGGCACTATGCCTAATGCCAGGTCGTGGATAGAGAGGTATAAAGTTCCAAGCATTGAACACCCTAGTTTTAGGAATAGATGAGGAGTTTGGCATAACACAGAGGGATCCTCCAGCCTCATGTACTCATTAATGATTACCTTGTCCCTGAAATAAATCTGATCCTCATAGCAATGCTACACAATCTAGACAGTTACTCCAACAAAAGCAGATTAAATCTTTTTTAATACCCATAATTTGTGAAGAAACTGTAAATGATTGAGCAAGTGTCCCAATATTTTTGTTCATGTAGTATACCTCTCTGTGTTTTGAAGAATCCATCCAGCCATGTATCAAAATGCTAGATCGAGTGAGGTAGAGAGAAGTCAATTGAATCAGAGTGAGGTAGAGCAAGGTGGAGTGATGGAGGACGATGTAAAATGAGGCAGTGCAAGGGAGAGTAAGGTAGAGCAATTTAGAGTGAGACAGAATGATGTAAAGTGATGTAGAGCAATGTAGAGAGAGGTAAAGTAAGTGAGAGTGAGGTAGAGGAATGTAGAGTGAGACAGAGTGAGGCAAAGTGAGGTTGAGCGATATACAGCTCTGGAAAAAACAAAGATTCAACCTAAAAATTATGAGTCTTTTTGATTTTACCAAATTGAAAACCACTGGAATATTGAATCAGGTTGAAGATGGATATTCACAAGCCATCAAACCAAGCTGAACTGCTTGAGTTTGCTTGCACCAGCAGTGGCATATAATTATCCAAAAGCAGTGTGTAAGACTGGTGGAGGAGAAAATGCCAAGATGCATGAAAACTGGGATTAAAAACCAGGGTTATTCCACCAAATATTGATTTCTGAACTCTTAAAAATAAATAATAAACTTGTTTTCTTTGCATTATTTGAGGTCTGAAAGCTCTGAATAGAATATATAGAATAAAACAACAAGGTTAATTTTACTCTAACACATACCTATAAATATCAGAAACTGAATTGGTCTCTTATTTTTTTCTAGAGCTGTATAGTGAGGCAGAGTGAGGTGAAGAAAGGTAGAGTGATATAGAGTGAGATAAAGTAAAGTAAAATGATGTAGAGTAAGGTAGAGTGAGATGGAGTGAGGCAGCACAAGGGAGAGTGAGACAGTGATAAAGCGAGGCAGGGCGATATACAGTGAGGTCAAGCGAGGTTAAGTGATGTAGAGTGAGATAGAGTTAAGTAGAATAAGTCCAAGTGAGGAAGAGCGATACAGAGAGAGGTAGAGTGAAGTAGATGTTAAAGGCCCCAATGAACACATAGACCAAAACTACTTCTTATCCTGGGAAAAGATGAGTGCTGCCAAGCCAAGTGCCAAAAAACATTTGAACAGTTTATTTAATTTAGAACCTTAATTAACCGTGCTTTGCATTGATATGTATCAGCATATCCGACAGCGTTATCTCAGTTTTTTGGTCAGATTGTACACCATAATGGTTTCTTTCTAGCCACCTTTCTGTACAGACCAGACCTCTTAATGTGGCTGACTGCTGAATCTTTGCTCCTGTCTCAGTCACTGAAGTTATGTAGGTTGTGAATGAGCTGGTGGGAACACACAGTACACAATACCTGTTATTTATGTCAGGATTATGTCACAGTCAACCTGGGTGTGTGTGTGTGTGTGTTTTCATCCTCTGCTGCTCTAAAAATACTGTACTGTACCGGTCAGGTGATAATGACTGAAAGAGAGAGAGAGGGAGAGTGAGTGAGCAAAAGAAATAAAAAGAAAGAGAGAGAGAGTGAGGGAAAGAAGCTGCATGGTATTATAGGTTTTAGGAGAAGAAAAGCAGGTCAGGCTTGTCTCTCTCTCTCTCTCTCTTTTTCTCTTGTTTTCTCTGTCTCTCGTGAGACACATCAAACTGAAATCAGACCACTCACAATCCCATTTACAGGGATAGTCAAATCACATGTACACAAATGTACACACTGTATCTATAAGGCTAATGAAGCTATCAAGTAATTAAAGCTTAAACCCCATTAATTAGCATTGTGCAGGCTGCATCCAGACCTCACAGTTAAACTCTTCAGATGTACTTTAACTCTTGGTTTTCATTGCACTGTAATATACCTTATTTTTCACACTATAAGGTGCTCTGGATTTTAAGGTGCACTATCAATAAACATCTTGGCTGCACAAATCACGGCAGAATTCAATGTGTACCTCAACTGTCCAGAACTGTCCGTCAGGACAATAAATTATTGTGGTCTAAAACCAGCTGTTTCAGTTTCATTGTCCAACCCCTGTATATATGTGATGGGCAGTGCTGCTCCGCGGGCTGCCAGCAGGGGGACTGGTAGACATAGGGGAGGAAATGGTAGAGTGGGATCCCAAATTTCCAACTCCCAGAATCCCCGGCGGTGATTAGTGTCAACCAGCTGCACCTGTGCACTACCCTATTTAAACCTCAGTCAAACCAGACTTCACTGTTGCACCTTCACTGAGGGGTGACCGGTACTAGAGGTTATAAGAAAAGAAAAGAAAAGAAAAGAGAATAAAATAAAAGGTGATTTCAAAAATGGAAAGTGATCTGAAAAGCAAGCATCACATAAAGAAAATAAAAGAAAAGGTAATCCCAAAAGAAAGCCACACAAAAAAAGAAAAGAAAAGAAAAGAAAAAGGTGGTCTCAAAAGAAGGAAAGAGATCTGAAAAGAAAGCCACACAGAAAGAAAATAAAAGAAAAGAAAAGAAAATATCTTGAAAGAGAGCATAAAGAGAAAGATCTCTAATTCTTCTCTTAAGTGCTGAAACTGTGTCTTAGTCCAATCATGTTGAGCTGAGCTAAAGGGGCTGTTGCCATGTGGGTCAGCCTGACTGTACCAGTTTTCTCCAGTTTCCAGGAGTCTTTTCCAGGTGTAGGACATACTTATTTGCTTTCCTAAAAGGCCCTGGCAGTTGTGCGGTGTCATCTTGTGAAGGAGTTTGAACACTTGTAAGCATGCTCTTGGCAAGGAGACAAGAATTATGGGAGTTTGAGCGTTGACTAATATTGGATGCTAGTTGGCCTCCATACACATATCCCACAGGTCACGGCAGCATTCTACGGTCTCCATGGGACATGGCAAAAGTCATGGGACACAATCCCATGACATCCTGTTCCATGACATTTGGCATGTTTTTATATAATGCTAAATGATTTTATATGATGATTTAAATGTTTTGTTTTTGAACAGAATGTTGCAGCCCAGGGTGTCAAAAGAAGTGGTTGAAGGAGGATCGGTCCACGTCTGGCTGGACCTGACGAGTAAGTTCTACTGATTTATTATGAGAGTTATTGCAGCATGACCTTCTGGTGCTGGAGGGCTGTAGTCTAAGGACCCATGTCAGGACTCACAGTGGAACACTGGGCATGTGACTTGACACTGAAATCAAGGATTTATATCAAATATGGAGATTGGAGCGCTTAGAGGACTTTTACCGCTAACTTAATTAGGCCTTAATTAGCTCATTAGGGTTGTGGCCATGGGCTCCTTTAAGCAGCTGCCTGGCACATTGAACATTAAAATAACTGATGCT
Source organism: Astyanax mexicanus (assembly GCF_023375975.1). Lineage (NCBI taxonomy): Eukaryota > Metazoa > Chordata > Actinopteri > Characiformes > Acestrorhamphidae > Astyanax > Astyanax mexicanus. The sequence goes on along the minus strand of NC_064421.1, from coordinate 30,854,018 downwards.
TACAGAGCATTAAAAGAGGTTATAAGAAGATATCAGAGTGTTTACAGGAAGCCTATTCATAATTTTATAACATAATTAATAAATGACAGTTAAGAGACATGGAGGAAGTCAAGTTTAGCTCTAGATGTTGAAGAGAGGAAGGAAGATTGATCATGGAAAAGCTTTCAGAAAAAAATCCTTTCTGTAAATGTAATATTTTTAGTGGAACAATTAAGCTGAAGCATTTTGTAAACAAGTCCTGTAGACTAATAATATCAAATTTCAAAGTCAAAGTCAAAGTGGTTTTTATTGTCATTTCAGCTATATACAGAGTACACAGTGAAACGAAACAACGTTCCTCCAGGGACCATGGTGCACATAAACACAGTGTAGACAAAACACAGTGTAGACAGAACAAAAGTGCAACAGTACAAAAGTGCAGACAGACAATACAACACAATACAGACAAAGAATAATAAATATTAAGACAGTGTGCAAATTATGCAGTGTGCAATAAATGTTGAGACCAGTGAGGTAGTAATTACCTCTATTTCGCAGTGTGCAATAGAGTCCAGTGAGGTAGTAGGGTTTTTTTAGTGCAAATGCTTTCCATTTTTCTGGGGTAAGTGGGGTAAGAATGACAGTGTGTGCATGTACAGAAAAACCATCAGTTCAGTCTCTGCAGTTGAGGAGTCTGATGGTTTGGGGGTAGAAGCTGTTGCAGAATCTGGTCGTGCTGGACCGGATGCTGCGGTACCTTCTTCCCGAAGGCAGGAGGGAGAACAGTTTGTGTGAAGGATGGGTGGGATCATTCACAATGCTGGTTGCTTTGCGGATGCTGCGGGTGGTGTAAATGTCCGTGATGGAGGGGAGAGAGACACCGATGATCCTCTCAGCTGTCCTCACAATACGCTGGAGGGTCTTGCGGTCAGAGACGGTGCAGGTCCCAAACCAGGCAGTGATGCAGCTGCTCAGGATGCTCTCAGGGATGGGTGGAGGGAGACGGGCCTTTCTCAGCTTCCGGAGGAAGTAGAGACGCTGCTGGGCTTTCTTGGCTGTAGAGCTGGTGTTCAGGGTCCAGGTGAGGTTATCTGCTAAGTGGACACCAAGGAACTTGGTGCTCTTAACAATCTCCACAGAGGACCCGTCGATGTTGAGTGGAGAGTGGGTGTGTTGTGCTCTCCTGAAGTCAACAACCATTTCCTTTGTCTTGTCCACATTCAGGTGAAGGTTGTTGACTGTACACCAGTCTGTCAGCCGCTGCACCTCCTCTCTGTATGCTGACTCGTCGCCTTTGGTGATGAGACCCAGCACGGTTGTATCATCGGCGAACTTGATAAAGCTGTTAGAACTGTGTTTTGCAGCACAGTCATGAGTCAGCAGGGTGAACAGCAGAGGGCTCAGGACACTGCCCTTGTTGGGCCCCAGTGTTCAGTGTGATGGTGCTGGAGGTGCTGCCCCCGAACCGGACTGACTGGGGTCTCCCCGTCAGAAAGTCCAGGATCCAGTTGCAGAGGGGGGTGTTGAGGCTGAGCGAGCTTAGCTTCCTGATGAGGTTCTGTGGGATGATGGTGTTGAATGCTGAACTGAAGTCTATAAACAGCATTCTGACGTAAGTGTCCTTCTTCTCCAGGTGGGTGAGGGAGAGATGAAGGGTGGTGGTGATGGCATTGTCCATTCAACTGTTTGATATCAGTCAGTATGTCAGAGCAGGATTTCATTAAAAAAGAACACCTTGCCAGCTGTTAAGCATGAGGGTGGGTGTATCATGCGTTGGGTTTGTGTTGCAGCCAGTGGCACATTAAAAAAAAATACTGACAGGCTCAATGTCCTCTTTGTAAATATTCTTGTTTGTAAATTAATTTGTACATGTTCTCTTTTTAGATCGACAAATAGCAGTAATGCTACAGAAGAAACTCCATGAAGCGTTTCAGGTACAGTGTATTCACATCATCCTGCTCTTTAGTTCATATATTCATCATTGGTTTCTGATTGTCTTTGGAAATAAACTTGCTATTAAATACATGTTTAAAGCTGCGATGCATATAATGTGGTGCATCAGTTGCGTGTTCTTAATTATTCACGGTACACATATGCAAGGGGCTTGACTCACAAAACCACAGCATCTAAAGCAGTATTTTTTTTTACCTGTGAGCCACGGCCCTCCAGTGGGCTACAGAGGTACCGCAAGGAAGTTACAGGCCAAATAATTTTTTTCTCATTATTCCAAAAGAAGAAAACGCTGAAGTTGATGGCTATGCTATATAAAATATTCTTTGTGGCTGTGGAAAATCTTGTGGTGGATTACATGGGCTGTGAGTTACAAAAGTTCAGAACCCCTGATCTAAGGGATAGACAGTGTTAAAAATTACCACCCACACCTGTATGATGTGTCTTTGCCACTGTGGTGAGTGAAAGCTTCCAGTTAAAAATGCAGCACATTGGCAAGTATGAAAACAGTTAAGTTCACAACACAGTCTGTAACCTACATGAACGCATGACCAAAGAGTCGGCATATCTCTAGCCTACGGATAGAATTGGACATCCAGTTTCCCAATAATAAATTCTGTAAACACAGTTAAAGCTATACTAGAGCTTTATAATTATAATTAAGACTGGTTAATAAGAACATATTTTCTGTAATTTGTTATTGTTGTAGTTTTATATATATATATATTTGTATATAACTAAATCGTATTGATTGTATTAAATAAAAGAGGGAGATCGCTGGTTCAAATCCTGTTCATGCAGGTTGCTATCAGCTGCCGGAGCCCTGAGAGAGCACAAATGGCTTTGCTCTCTCTAGGTGGGAGAATGATGCTCTTTCAGCACAAGGCATCTGTGAGCTAATGTATCCACTGTATACTGGCTACTCGGCAATGCTGCATTAGCTGCAGTCCTGACTTCACATGTATCGGAGGAGGCATGTGCGAGTCTTCACCCTCCTGGTCTTGGGGCATTATTAGTGACAGGGGGAGTCCTAAAGTGTGGGTGGGTAATTAGCCATGTACATTAGGGAGAAAATAGGATAAACATTAGAAATAAAATGAAAAAAGAAAATGAAATCAGATAATTATATTAACAATATCATTGTAGTATATATATATATATGATGTACAGTGCTTCAGTAGCTGCAATGTAGAATGTTTAAATGCATTATTACTGGTAGTATTAATGCATTGTTGTTATACACCGAGGGCTTATTCTGCATGTTTTTGTGTTTCAGGCGTTTGTTGACAGTAAGATGGGTAGTCTGGCCTACCTCGTCGCTCTCCCTGTTAAGGTAAGCGAGTGTTCTGCGGTGCTTTACTGACCTCTAGTGGTCGAGAAAGGTCACAAAATGAATAATGCTTTTGTCAACTGTGTTAGGAATAATTAAAAACTCCTTATCTTGGCAGCAAGTGTTTATTTCAAATAATATTTATACACAAAGTATAGAGAGTATATAGGTTTGACAGCATTAAAACATCTTCTAGTATAGTATAGTATTATATAGTATAGTCTAGTATTGTTTCTCATCATATCAACAGCTGTTTAAATGGTAAATTAGGGCTTAATTTTAATATTAAATCAGGTGAGCTACTTTTATCTGCATCTGCCAGTACTATTACCCATGTATAGTACTGTGTGTATGTATACACATGGACAAAATTGTTGGTACCCCATTAGTTAAAGAATGGAAACTCCAGATTAGTCACTGCATTAATGATGATTAATGAAGTATTAATTTACTGAAAATCAACTAATAATAATTGGCATGATAAAGTATGCTGAGGAAAAGAGAGACTATATTTGGTAATTTTGTAATTACAATGTTATATATGACTTAAGTGTCTTTTATGCTTGGTGGAGCTGAAAAAAATATATAATAGGTGTTGCACATTGACATGCCTTTAAAAGTTGCTCTTGGTCTTCCTTTTCCGGGGCCGGACCTGATAAAAGCCAGTTTCATCATAACGTTTTTGACTGCACTTTCTTAAATGTCTTCTTTTCAGATTGACTGACCTTCATTTCTTAAAGTATTTTTTCTTTAATTAGTTAAGAAGTTCTTGCCATAATATGGATTAGAACATTACTCAAATAGAAATATTCACTGTATACCAACTCTACCTCTTCACAACTTTACAACTGATGCTTTTAAACACATCAAGAGACAAGAAGTTCAAGTAATTAGCTCTTAATGAGGTACAGCTGTTAACTGAAAGCCACTATAGGGGACTCTACCTCATAAAGCTGACTGAGAAAATCCAGTCCAGAGGCGCAAAGCTGCCTTCTAAGCAAGAGTTGCTACTTTGAAGAATCTAAAATATAAAACATATTCTGCTTCTGATCACTTTCACTGGACTTGCATGGTCCATTGTTTTATGTTCACCCGTCTTTACTGGTTTCCATGTTATAACACGTCATTATTATTATTATGCTATAACTGTTATCATGTATGACTGTGATGCTCTTGTTCATCACCCTCTCGTCTCCTCTCTGTCCATTTTTCTGTGTCCATTCTGTCTTTTCTGTGTGTAGTTTGAGGAGCCCATTTACGGCAGTCAGAATGCAGATTTCAGTACGTTTGTGACCCCAGGGGCAGTCCTGAGGTACTGAGATGTTTCTCTTTCTCACACACACAAACACACACTCACGCATACACACTCACGCATACACAAGCTGTATATGATTTATCTAGTGTGAGATATGATGGATACTCCACAGAACATTAAAATGACTCTTTTAAAATTCCTCTTTATCTTCTGTCCTGCAGTATCACCTTTTACCTGGCGGTGGGGCTAACTGCTCTGTCCTTCGTGTTGGAAAGGAAGGAGGGGCTGTTGGACAGGTGTTGGGTGGCAGGTGAGGCTTTTAACAGTTAACACATGACACACCAGCTCTAATTAGCTCTTTAAAGGAATAGCTACCTGGAGCTATTAAACTAATTTAGATAGGAAATCAGTGTATGTAACTTGAAGCTGTTTTAAGCTTTACTTGTATTCTTAAAGATTCATGTATTTACAAAGTGTATTTGTTAATTATATAAGTAGTTGATCAGTTCAACAGGGCTATTTACCACCCTGTTATTTTAACTCAGAATGAAAAGGTTTGCCACATAGCATAAACTACCAATGCTTTGTTGCTAATCACAGTGACAGTAGTTTTGTTAGTGTTTTTGTAGTTCTTTTAGAGTCTTAGCAGACAGTGTTGTTGTTACTAAATGTTAATTAGCTAGACCAGCTGTTACCTGGTAAACTTTTTGCGTATCACAGTTACCTGCTCATTTTCCTGAGTATAGAGGTCATGGGCTGCTCTCTAGTATCAACAACACCATACTCTCCCAGTGTCACCACTGCATTCCACTGCTTTACCAACTTTTACTAGAGCTTTTTATAATGGGTTGGGTTGATGTCAATTTTGTGGGCGTTAATATAGAAAGTAAAGACTGTGATGTAACAGTTTTGGGATTTTAGAAAGGAAAAACAACAGTATTTATAACTTCTATAAATCATAGTTTCTACTGAATTTTTGAAACTGGTATATGAAATAAAACATTTCACATTATTGTTTCAGTAGAAACAATATCACTAAAAGTCACTGAAATAATTGATTACGTTTGGAGTAAGGTATACTAACTGTGAAAGTTCAAAATTAGCCTTGACTCAACTTTTTTACATCTTTACTGAACTGAAGCTTTACTGAGTTGACTTGAAATGTCTCTGTCAGCCAGCAGAGGGCACTCGTGTCCTGTGTCAGATTCAGAGAAAAAAATATTTTAACCTACTTTTTGAGAGCTTGGGGATCCCTGTTGATAGATCCCTAAAAACTTAAGAACTGCTTGTCATAATTATGTAATGTTGTGATGAATATGTCATGTTATGTAACTGCATAATGTTGCCCTGAGGCAACAATTTAAAAAACACTCTTTTAGTAAGAAAATGAAAACAAAATAGACACAATAATAAACAAGGACAATGCAAACATCGAAAAGTTGAATAGGCGGTTAATACTTTTTTTTTTCTTCTTAATCTTCTTCTTTATTTCTTCTGCTTCTGTAGGGGTCAGTTCTCTGGAGACCATGCTGGCCCACCTCTTCTCTCAACTGCTGGTCATCAGTGTTCAGATCATTCTGCTGCTACTCTTCATCCTGCTCGTCTTTAAGGTGCTTGTGTGTGTGTGTGAACAGTATCTTATGAATACTTTAAAGAGTGCGTCTCATATTCACATCTACTCTTTCGCTTGTATCTGTGTGAGTGTGTGTAGACCCAGAGAGGGATGTGTATAAAAAAGGGCAATACGATACGTATCACGATTCAATGATTACGAATTATTTTTTGTGATATATAGCAATACTGTAATCCGCAATTTTAAAGTTTTAGGAAAATTCAATATTATTATTTACCATTTACTATTTTTAATAAAAGCTGTGTCAAAAAAGTACTTTTTATCCAGTCAGTACAAAAAAGTGGGTGATGTTTGAACACCACACTAAGGCTTTGAGTGGACCAGTAAAATAAGGCACTGCAACTATGATCTGAGGTTTATCTGAGGTCGGGGATTATTTTTTGTCACATATGGATCGTATAACACAGGCCTGTATAGAGCTGTTGATGCAAACTTAAAATTTCTGCTGTTTGACCTCTGAAAACTATAGTGGCATCAGTGACTAAACAGCACACACCTGTATGGGGATTGAGGGATGGCATTAAGCCAATTACTTTAGTTGATGGAGTAGAATGACCTCAGTCCTAAACATCTAACACCACTGAGCAAGCTCGTTTTAATGCATATCTCTTTTTTAATCTCTCTTTTAATCTCCCTTTCTCTTTCTCACTCTCTCTCTTAGATTCCTAATGAAGGCTCTCTGGCTCTGGTGATCACACTGATCGTCCTGCAGGGTGTGACGGGCATATCCTTTGGCTTGGTCATCTCCGCAGCCATTGACGACGAGCAATCAGCCAATCAAGCAGCACTGGGCATCTTCTACCCAAACCTCATCATCAGTGGTATGACCACTAACCCTACCCCCTCAAGACATTACATTACACACTGGTGACTCCCCCCAGTTTTCTTTTATACATATGATATCACCATTTATCCCCTCCCAATCTTCTGTTAAACATGTGATATCACCACTAATAGCCCCCTTGACTTTTAATATTACCACCTATCCCCAAGTTTTCCCCTGAACATGTGATAGCATTACTTAACCCCTACCTGTCTTTAAATAAACATGTAATACCCATTGTCTTCCCCTGAACATGCGATATCACCACTTAACCCCTACCAGTCTTTTACTAAACGTGTGATACTCTCCATCTTCCCCATTAACATGTGATAGCACACTTATCCCCAGTCTTCTTCTAGACATTTGATAGCACCACCTATCCACAAGTCTTCCCCTGAACATGTGATATCACCACTTATTGCCAGTCTTCTTCTAGACATTTGATAGCACCACCTATCCTCAAGTCTTCCCCTGAACATGTGATATCACAACCGAACTCCTAACAGTCTTCTAATAAACATGTAATACTCTCCATCTGTACCTGAACTTGTGATAGCACCACTTATCCCCCAGTATTCCTCTAGACTTATCCCCAAGTCTTGCCCTGAACATGTGATATCACCGCTTAACCCCTACCAGTCTTATACTAAATGTGTGATACTCTCCATCTTCCCCATTAACATGTGATATCACCACTTATCCCCAGTCTTCTTCTAGACATTCAATATCACCACTATCCCAAAGTCTTCCCCTGAACATGTGATATCACCACTTAACCCCTACCAGTCTTCTACTAAACATGTGATACCCTCCATCTTCCCCTGAACATGTGATATCACCACTTATTCCCAGTCTTCTTCTAGACATTTAATAGCACCACCTATCCTCAAGTCTTCCCCTGAACATGTGATATCACCACCTAACTCCTAACAGTCTTCTAATAAACATGTAATACCCTCCATCTTCCCCTGAACTTGTGATAGCACCACTTATCCCCCAGTATTCCTCTAGACATTCAATATCACCACTTATAGCCTACCAGTCTTTTGCTTAACATGTGATTTCATCACTTGATCAGGCACTTGCCATAATTTTTATTCTTAGCAACTGTTGCTAATGCTAGGTTGGACAAGCTTCCATACACTCTCTACCTTTCTGTCCGTCTTTTCACTCTATACACACACGTCTCTCTCTCTGTAGGAGTTATCTGGCCAGTGGAGTGTATTCCGTATCCTCTGCGTTATGTGAGTCTGGTTCTGCCCCAGACCTACGCCTCTGAAGCCCTGCGCTGCATTATGTACCGAGGTAAGTTACACACACACATATATACACACACACACACACAAAACACCCTCATGCATCATGTTCAATGGCAATCATACACTTACACACACACGCGCACACACACAGGTTTTCCATGATGGTCTCATGTTGCAGTAGACAACAAAGATACCCAACACCCCCAGCAGTAACCACACACACTCCTCTTTCTCTCTCTCTTTCTCTCTTTTCTCTGTCCACTGCCCTCTTGCTCTCCCTCTTTGCTGTGTCTCTCCCTCTCTACATCCCTATCTGTCCTCTCAGTCTGTCTCTCTCTCTCTTTTTTTGTGTGAGTCTCTCTTTTTCAATTATTCACTGAGCCTATCAGTGGACGCGCATCTCAGATTAAACACTCCCTCCATCCCTTTTAAAACCTTCTCAATCCCACACACACATACACATCTATCTGTCTGTTTGTCTGTCTATTTAACTATCTAAAATAAATTGCATAGTAGAGTTTTTGTATTTTTAGTTTTTTTGGATGTTCTTAGAATGTTTTTATTTTTCGTTTTTTTTTTTATTGTGTTGTACTCAATCATTTATTCCCCAATTTGATTAAACAGCCACAATATATCACCTTGCTTACAGTGTTAAAATATATATATTCAACATATTGCGATATATTAAATTGTAACCCCTATATTGTGAGTTGTATCGTTGTAGCCAAATCACTTTACTGCAACTGCTCCCTGACTGTACGCCTTTTTTTGCTTGTTCTGCTGTTTTTCTTTAGGTTGGGGTCTCTCTCGCATGATGGTGTGGCGTGGCTTTGCCGTGACCCTCGGCTGGAACACGTTCTTCCTCATCCTGGCCACCATCATCCTCAAGCTGAGAACGTGAGAAGGGCTGCCGTCGGGGAATACGCTTCAGGTCAGAGCGAGTGGCGCCTGGGTTCATGCCAGGCCTCTCTCTAGCTGAATGGAGGCTGACTGGACATCGCATAATCCTGCTAAGTGGATAAACAACTCCTGGGGCTACCAATCAGATTGCTCATCTTCCTTGTACACAGACAGCCACGTCAGAGTAGCCAGTCAGGTTCTGCTTTTCCACGAGGACCAGAGCCAAGAACCTCAGGGAATCCCTCCCTTCTCTGTCCAATCATCAGCATTCCACCGTGGAAGGAGAGTCATACTTTTGTGCATTCATCGATCTGAGGATCTGAGGGACAGATGGGCGAAATCAACCACATAACACAAAGATGTGGTGACCCTCTTTAGGAGTTACTGGGAGCTTAAGGGGTCACTGGGAGCTGCTCTCACGTATCACCTAATCTTCCATACTCCCAGTCATGGATCCATCTGTTTGCACATTCCCTTAGAACCTCTTGGCTATCACTTTTTTTGACCCATCTGTCTGCACGCTTTGGGCCTTTTTTAATCTGTCATGTGAATGTAGAGCTTTTTGTTGTAATACTTTTCAAGCTCCCTCTCTTGGGCTTTGTTTGTGTGTCCATTTCTCGAGCAATGTGTGCCTGTTGACCCCACAGTAAAGGGGATTAGCCATTAATGCTTGCACCTTTATCTTGTGTCTGATTAGTTACCGCAATAGCAAGTTATCTAATTGTCTAAAGTTTTAGTGTGATACTTTTTACTATGTATTTTTATTTGCGATTTTTTGTTGTTGTTGCCTTTTCCTGCACCCCCTTATGCTGGACAGAGGGGGGCGCTGTTTTGCCAATAGCCAGAAAGCCTGTTGAAATGAGGGCGCGCATTCAGTCTGCCCTGACATGATTTGTGCAAAGTGATCTCACTCTTTTTCTTACTACCAAGAGGATCTCATGTACCAAGGACCATAAACTGAAGAAATATCTGTGTTTATGTATGTTTACACTGTTCATGTACAGCAGGCCTGGGCCAACCCTGCAGTCCCTGTGCTTTGTTTTGCATTTTGGAATACGTGAAGCGTGTATGCTGTTATGCTGCACAGAAATGCAAAGACATAATGCATGTATACAGAATGCAGTACCTGCCAAATTGGCCTGGGAGTACAGAGAAAGTCAGCATTGAGAGATTGTGGTCATCAGCACAATTAGAACTGTATTGCAGAAGATGAGTGTGTGTTTGTGTGTGTGTGTGTGTAGTGCCCGATTGATGTAATGTTCTGATTAATATATATTATAGAGATGGACGATTAATGTTTATGGAATCAACACAGATTGTGAAAACCTTTTAGCACCAAACTTGGTAATGCATCATCGTGCAGGGCTTCTGTAATGTTCTGCATAATTACTGAAAAGGAAATGTACTTTACTTTTCTTTTTAAATCATCAATCATATTAAAAATGCTGTGAAACTCCTAGCACCAGCTAAAATAGCCCACTGTGTAGCTCAGTGTGGAAACACAATAACACAAAAAAAAACATCTTATCTAGTGCTAAAACTCCATCTCTTTGGACATGATTCCTTTAGCTTTCAATCTGTTGCTGCTGTAGATTTGGTGGTGGATTAATATAATTTGCTCTATTTTCTGTTCTATGTGGTTAGTGGTGCTTGTTAGCTCGGCTATGTTCTGATACAGCACACATAGTGTAGTTCATAGCTGGCTTTTATGAACATCTGCAGTCGTGCACAAGCTCATTTGTTCTATCTAGCGGTAGATAGAACTAATGTATATATTATTATAAAACTGTGCAGGAATCTAGCAGCATTACAGGACTTGAATTGCCTGCCCCTGTTTTATACTTTTATTTTATATTCCAGTACTTTTATTCAGTTCTCTATTGTCAAACAGCAGAAACTTCTAAAAAAAAACACCATATTAATAAGAACATTTTGACAGTAGTGGACAGAGTTACTCATCATTCTTTTTTTTCTGTTTATTTTCTGTTTATTATATGTTCTTTTTATTTTCTGTTATTCTGCTACACTTGGACTGTCACCAAGCTATCCAACTTTCAATAAGTACCTTAAATAATTGGTACAATATGAGGAAATCAGTTGGGCACTAATATGCACACTCTCACTGTCATATCAGAACCTCATACCGTTTTTTTTTATTGTGTTTAATCATTTTTGACCTTTACAAATCTGCTATTTTGGGAATATAAGTTTTGTTATGACAGTGATGATATATTAAATCATGTTATGTTAAAGGTTATTGGTAGCTATAATGACTGTGAAAATCAGTGTTAATTGCTATGAAGGAATTCTAAGAACTATATATATATTTTTTTCTCTTATTTGAGAATATTAATTTAGAACTAGTGACAGGAATAGGTCCAAGTAAATGGTACTTTTAGAATTAATTTAAAAAAGGTTAATTATTGTCTCCCTCATATGGACCCTATAAAGACTAAAATGAAACTAAAATGAGTGAATTTTCTGAATATCATATTTAAGTACAAGTATTACAATTTCATAAGCACAAATCCATAACAATACAGTTAAGTACTCGTCACTATATGGCAACTGTATTCCTTGTCAAAATAATCGTGATAATATAATTTTGCTTATGAAAAATGTCATTCATTTGTTGAAATAATCAAAACTGAGTCCCATGTTAGTTGGGGTTTGTGACTGATGATAATTCAGACACTGTTGTGTTGAATATGGGGATCACTGTACTGTATGTCACACACCATAATTCATTCACTGCTCCTAGAAATCAGCTCTCCAAACTGGCTGATCCCAACATGCCACGTCTTCTCTCCAGGAAATGATCTTCAACCATCATAAATGTGTCTTTCTGAACAATAAATCTTTTTAATAAGGCCACTGTGTGTGTGTGTGTGTGTGTGTGTGTGTGTGTGTGTGTGTGTGTGTGTGTGTGTGTGTGTGTGTGTGTGTGTGTGTGTGTGTGTCAGGCTTCATTACTATTTTAAAGCTGTGCTAACAGTTAATAAGAGCGTAAGAGCTGTGGTAAATCTGACTCTGTCGTCACACAAAAGCATCTGGAAACAAATTGAAACAGAATGACTTCACACAGACATGCTAATATTGCTAATAGTGACAGAAAGGTAATGCTAAGTTCACATGTTGGCTCTGAGGAAACCGTCATTCAGTCTCTTAAGTAATTAGTGACGGTACACAACCAAAAGCACCATGCAGCCATGTAAGCACTGCCATAGTTATAATAGAATAGCATAATGGTGGCTTTTTGAATGGTAGGCAAGATATTCTAGTAAACTGGTACTATTTCCATGCTGCCCTTTCAAAATGTTCATTAAGGCCAAACATTAAAAGCAAAATTCACAACATGAAAGACATGCTCATACCGTACTTTTCCCACTAAATAGCACACCAGATTATAAGGCGTATCTTTGTTGTATCAATAAACGTCTATTTTCACACAGAAAGCGCACCAGATTATAAGGCACATAATGCAACACTAGTAAGAAACAGGGTGTCGCCATGTTTTCCTTCTAATTCAGTAGATCTCGCCGCTGTGTGGTGGGACCTCTAAAGCTAAGCTAAGTAAACAAAACTAATTCTTAAAAATGAAATTATTTTAACCTTTGGTGTGGTGTGGTGTTCTGGTCTGTGGGACCCGTTTTCATTTTTCATCAAATGATACAAAAAAAATATTTTTTCTATTTTTATATTTTTATATTTTTTATATTTTTTCACACTTTCGATAAACACACACTGTACACCCCCCCCCCCCACACACACACACACACATACACACATTTACATTACATACAGTATGTTTGGCCAAGGGCAAATAAACATTGCTTCATTTGTAAATTTGAAACTAAACAAATTTTCTACTCATATCTTGAGTTTAATTCATTTTCTTTTACATTTTATTAAAAAACTAATAAAAAAAAGAGTAGCACTTTTTAAAAGAAATGTAACAAGAAAAGGTAAAGGGCAAATATTAACCATGTAAGCTTTATATTTATGTTTATATTGCTTGCAATTTAGGTGAAGCAAGCATGTGTAAAGCATTTTAATATAAAATTGCTTAATTTTGCTGAATTAAAAACAAGTAACAAAGTAAACAAGTAACAAAAATATGAACACCACACAAGGGTTAAAGTCAAACGTGCACTGAATGTTAATCTACATGGATTTCTTTCCTGAAAACTGTTAATTTGGGTGAGTAAAGCACTTCTGTTTATTTACAGTAAGTTTAGTTTTCCAGATTTCCACTAAGGCTCGGTGCAGCAATATTATCATTAGCAGCTAACCGCTAAATGCTGCCAAACAGCACTACACTGAGGTATTCCTGTAAGCCAGGACGATATAAGCAAGTGGTTCATCACACATAGCTTGCTTTAACACGGTAAACATGCAGGCTACAGGCTGATAAAATTATCTCTGAATGCAGAAAGAGCTAACACTTAGCATGCTTAGCAGGTAATGCTAATACTGCTCCAACAGTGTTAGCTGAGGTTAGCAGCAGACTACAGACTGATATACTTACCTCAGAACAGTGAAAGAGCTAGTGCTTAGCGCGGTTAGCGGCTATTGCTAGTCTCAGTGCGAGCTAGTGCTTAGCGCGGTTAGCGGCTATTGCTAGTCTCAGTGCTGGAGAACTCCTGTATAAAGCTGTATTTCAGTAGAGTGGCTTTACTGCTCCTTACAACCAGACTGGAAAAATTCATACATAAGATGCACCAGAAGGTGCACTGATGATTTTGAGAAAATTAAAAAAATTGTGCGTCTTTTTAATTCAGTCACTTTACAGGGTGCTGATAGTCCTACAAGTGGAAGAGCTTAAAACTTTATTCTTTACAAATTTAGTTTAGCTTTTATAAATATTTTTCTCCTTAGATAAGACTGCAGAGCCAGGGGTTTATTGACATAGAGAATTGTGGGTAAACTAAGATGCTTGTGTTCTTGTCCACTACAACCTGCTGGGTGGTAAATCAAAATAAGGGGGAAAATGTAAATATATATATATATATATATATATATATATATATATATATATATATATATATATATATATATATATATATATATAATATTTTAAATAAATAGTGGCATATTTTAAGAAATTATACAATAAATGACTAATAATCTTTAACTAATACTTTTTTGGGATTTATTTTAGATGCCAGTGGCCACTGTAATGTTGGAAATGGTTGTGTACTTATGAAAAATACTTCAAATTGTATGCTAGTTATATTTTATCGAGAACATTCAAACTAATAGCTTTAAGATTTGTAAACATTTACATATTGACACATTTCTGTGCTTAATTTGTTGCAGGCCTAAACTGCACACTTTTCTGAGAATGTTTTTCACAGAATGAGCCAAAGATGTAGCCTAAAAATACACCATAAACACACGTTAACATAGCTCAGGATGTGCCTTATATCTATTTGAAATTGTACATAACAGGTACACTGAACCTTACACTACATGTATCCAGGAACTTGAATTCCTGGGGAAAAATCAGCATCTGGACATATTCCAGTGGCAGAATTATTCCATCAATGACCAATTAGGACCGTGCCCAGCACCATTCCACTTGCACTGCCTCTACACTCAAGCCCTCCATTATTATCTCATTATTACCTCAGGATATCTCCATTTGCATTTCAAATCCACATGTTCGAGAGACTCTCAAACGCTGGGTCACCAGAGCCCACAGCCCTTGAATGCAGGTCAGCCACATCAAGAGAAGAACAAACCGCTAACGGCTAATCTGGGGTCCTTCGTGGGAACTGTGTGTGGTGCTCTGCTGTACTCTGTACGATTATGCTGGCCTATCAAAAGCCATCTTTTTTATAAGGCAACTGAGAGTGGGAGTGCTGATCTGGGGTCAGATTTGGTGACTGAGATCACCACAAATAGCGGAGCAACATGATCCCAGATCATCTGAGGTTCTCGAAAAACAGGGCCCTGTGTGTAAACGGGGTCAGAGTAAGAAGATGAGAGAAAACAAGAAACAGAGAAAGAGGCTAAAGAGGAAGATCAAAGAGAGGTCAAAAGAAGAATAGGACAGCATGTTAAAGCAGCTAACCAGCTAACCTTAGAGCGTTTTCTCAAGCCTCTACATCAAAGACAACATGCTAATATTCTGTCTGCTGCATGCTTGTGCAGCTTTTTATGCTAGATCTTATGCTGTAGTTTAGTCAGTTTTGTGCTTTTTTCTCGTAATGTTAGCATGTTAAGATTTGGATGGGTGTTGCTAGTCACAGATCTGTTTAAACAGCAACTTTATTGCAGGGAAGATTAAACTTTTACACCAGTGCTAATGGGCCACCTCTCCCTTACTTCAACCCTATACTCAAAAGCATTACCAAGAAGATTAAAAAAAGGGCTTTATCCTGCTTTTGTTGGAGTAACTGTCTCTACTGCACCGGGAAGATTTTCAACTACATTTTGCTATGTTTCTGTGAGGATTTGATTGCTCTCAATGCTATAGGCCTGCATTTAGTCAGCTTTACCACGTCTTATTATAGTGATAAGTTACATGTCCTAAAGTTTGTGGATACCTCTTCCAATGAATGTATAAGCTGCACCCAATGCTAATACACATGTGAAAACACACACACTAAACCACACTCAGCTTGGCTAGCCTCTGTAGAGATGTACTGCCAAAACAATAGGACTCCCTGAAGCTTTTAAACATAAACCAATGTGTACTGCTGACGCTATGCCCTAATGTCAGGTGTGGGCTAAAGGGGTATAAAGCCCACCAACATTAAGCTGTGAAAAAGCTATGGAACTGTGTTCTCTGGAATGGTAGTGCTTTATCCAAGACTTTTGAGATGAGTTGAGGATGAGCTGGGATTTGAACAGTCCCACTGGGAACCAGAACTGTTTGTCCATGGGTGGCCTGACACTATTAGCCTGATATACAGCTCTGGAAAAAATTAGAGTGATTAATTCTTTGATTTAACCAAATAAAAATAAAACTCTAGAATGTAATCAAAAGGAAGATGAATAATATGACTAAGCTGAACTGCTTGAATTTTTACACCAGGAGTGGCATAAAGTTATCCAAAAACTGGGTTGTACACTGTACATGCAGCCAAGGTGAGATCTGTGTAAGATTAAGGTGAGCTGTTATGATGAGGCCATTAACAACACATGTACAAACCCACCCAGAGCCCATGCCCATCTGGAACCTGCCTAGCCCATGTTCCACTCATGTAAGCCTAACATGAGCATATTGGCTGGGAAACTGCTCTGACTCATGAGTATGAGCATGGATTCCACAAGACCAAGACTAACATTAGCACCAGTCCTGACCTTTGTGAAATGGGAACCTCCATAAGCATCAGTGGAAGCCTTGTGCGCCCAAGACCCTGTCTTTTGGTCTTTCTTGGAGCACATTTGGGAGGGTACTTGGCTCATATTTTAAAGATGTTCTGACACAGCTATCTAGAAAAAATCTAATTGTCTCAAATGCTTAAACACAGTACCTTCAAGAATTGTTTGTACAGGAATTGTTTGTCTCTGAAACTTGACCAAGACCTGATAGTGATCTCACCAAGCAGGTTTGGAGATATGTAGCTCTGCTAAATAAATCTTTAAGGGCAGAATTGGTTGACTGTAGAAAGGCAGGGATACTGTGGTTGCATTCCCTTCTGCTCTATAGAAAAAAAGCCAGTAATGTTCACCATGTTGTCCAAATTTAAAAGCAAAGTCTGCACAGTAGAGACCAGAGGTGCTGCCAGACTTATCTACTCATTTACTGTCTCAGACCGCATTCATTGGGTTTACAGTAGAGCACATGGAAATTGACTGTTTTGTTATTGAAACATATGGGAATGGGCGGAGCTACACATCATACTGTAATCAACCAGCAGAGGCACTGTAATGTACATGCTTTCTATACATGCTTTCTATATAGTCACTGAGTTAAACTTTCACCACTCTGACACAATTTTATCGACAGGGTTGGGGAGTGAACTGCCAGCGGCTCTGAATTATATCTCACCTATATGTGGAATTAACTTTATAGGTCTATAGATAGTTCTGCAGGTCCTAAGGAGCTGCTTTAACACTATGGAGAGAAGAGATCACGGGTAGAGGATGTCTGACGTCAGTCTTATACTTGTATAGTATATACTAGTATATAAAAGAGAAAATGACAGTATGAAGTCATTGACTGCTGAGGTTGTGAACCTGGTCTGGAACCACTGAGCGTTACAAGCCTTCCGATTTCTGCTGAAGATGTTCAGCTGATCAAATTGGGATATTTACACCACATGTCCAAATACATCTGTGGAAAAAAATAAGAGACCACTTCAGTTTCTGAATCAGTTTCTCGGATTTTGCTATAGGTATATGTTTGAGTAAAATAAACATTGTTGTTTTATTCTATAAACTACGGACAACATTTTTCTCAAATTCCACATAAAAATTCGTCATTTAGAGCGTTTATTTGCAGAAAATGAGAAATGGCTGAAATTACAAAAATTTAGAATTTAATATTTGGTGGAATATCATGGTTTTTAATCAGATTTCATGCATCTTTGCATATTCTCCTCCACCAGTCTTTCACACTGCTTTTGGATAACTTTATGCCACTCGTGGTGCAAAAATTCAAGCAATTCAGCTTGGTTTGATGGCTTGTGATCATCCATCTTCCTCTTGATTACATTCCAGAAGTTTTCAATTTGATAAAATTACAGAAACTCATCATTTTTAAGTGGTCTTTTATTTTTTATATTCCTATGGACCATCCCATTCTAATGTATGGAGTTTGTCCATGTAGTGTAGAACATAAGAGAGGATTTTCGTAAATTTTAAAAACATTTTTAGGAATCTCGTCCCCTGGGGGCCTTTACTCTTCTAAGAGGGCTTTACACTAGATGTTGGAAGATGTCTGTGAGAATTTGATTGTATTCAGCCAAAAGAACACTTGTATTTGTTATTGTATGAATGCCAGCTTCTGTCTAGTTTGCTAGCTCGCAGTTGTAATAATTGCAAATAGTTGTGGATAAGAATATTTACATTTGTATACATTTGTATTTATTTTAGGTTAATAATGCCAAGTGATTAGCTGCTGAGTAGGCAGGCACACCACACTACAATAATAAGAGTCAACAGGCAACTCTGGATATGAGCCTCAAACAGAGAAAAT
Organism: Astyanax mexicanus; assembly: GCF_023375975.1. Lineage (NCBI taxonomy): Eukaryota > Metazoa > Chordata > Actinopteri > Characiformes > Acestrorhamphidae > Astyanax > Astyanax mexicanus. The sequence continues at coordinate 30,835,738 of NC_064421.1, read as the reverse complement.
AGCATTCTGAAAACCCTGGTGCCTCTAAACCTTGGACAAGAACTTTTTCACACCATTTCAAGCAGTCTGCAGCACTGAAACTCACAGACTTATGCATGTATAACATGTACAGAATGAGACTGCTTCGTTTTCTTACCCCTTCCTACTTCGGGACGTCCCAAACACTCAGTCAACATATCTGTGCCCGTGGCTACAGTTGCCATGGCTGGCTGACAACAGTGAGAGTCCCCCTCTCAAACACAGAACTGTACGGATATGAAGTGTTCTGTTAACCATGCCAGCGGGGAACCTATCACTTAATCCAGTCACATCCCCCCTCCCCAACCCAAATCCTGTCAGACCACGGTCCCTCACCCCACCCCTCAACTTTCTGTTCCTCTTCTGTTTCCATCTCCCTCAATTTCTGTCCTGCGATGCCCTCCCCTCATCCCCCAGCTCTTGGTTTGACGCAGCTGTTGCTATGTTTTTCATGGTATCACATCGGTAACAGATCCGGACTGACCCAAAATGAGATGGAGACATTTTCCAAATGAGAGTCGAAAAATTGTATCTCTGATCTCAAAACAATACACATTTCATATAACTCAAATTAGGCCAACTAAAAACTTAAAGTCAATTTTTAAACTTGTGAGTCCTATTATTAAAGGGTTTTTGTGAAGCTCCAGAACTATGATGCTATGTATCTCAAATCATATTGGTGTAAAATCCTGTAATTATACTCTACTGCCTCAGTCTGCATATTTCCTTCACTTCAGATGCTACTTCTGTGTCTCTCAGCTAGTCAACAATTGCAAGTTTACAGCTGCCAATGAGTGGATGTTCAAGGTTCTGTTAGTATTCACAGCAGTGGAGAAAAAGTAAATGGCACACCACAAATATAAGAAGTGCCAAGGAGCAAATTATACCTATTTTTGTGTAATGCAACTTGTAAAACTCACAGACATAGAGCACCTAAACAGCACTATTGTTTAAAAAATTTCTTTGCATTTTTTATTTTTAACACAACATTGTGTATCTGGCTGTTATAATATAAATCATATAAACTGCATTTTAAACAGGAATAGTTATTATTGAGCTGCACTGTGATGTCATAATGCATGTGAGTGTGAAAGATCAAAGTGTTGTATGGAACCTTGAGTGTGTGTGTGTGTGTGTGTGTGTGTGTGGGTGTGGGTGTGGGTGCGTGTTCCTGTGTGCGTGCCCTCATGCTTCCTGGCTCAGAACTTTAGAAACGGTGTTGGTGAGGTGTTGGTTTTGTTGCTGTGGCGACGTAAATACAAATGACAGTCAGATGTAAACTGATTTATCTTTGCCATCGCAGGTATGCAGGGTGTGTGTTTGAGCACTTGTGTGTCTGTGTGTGTGTTTGAGTGTGTCCACTGACCCGAGGTCACTGCGTCTTGATGTGATGACGCGTGACAGTTAATCTCAGACTGGGTTGTGTACTGGATTGTTTATTTGTTTACTCGCCTGACTGGCGTCATTATTACTGGACTGGAATATGAGAATGTCATAACATGGCCCAGCTCTGACCTGCTGACCAGAGGGGAATTTCATAAAGCTGGATTTATCAGGAGGCCAGAAACATCAGTTAGGCTTAGTCCTTCAGTTTTAACTCATGGCTTAATGGGCAATTCAACTGATTACTTTTTACTTCTGCATAATTAAATGATTATTATGCAATTAAATGCATATATTTGCATTGGGTTTAGTCCGAACTGTATTTAAAGAAGTGGTTTTCAACTGTTGGGCCACAGCTAAGAGGGTACTTACAGCTTTTGCCGACCTGTTATGTTTTGTAAAATAAAAATTCTAATTTTATAAATGTGTAAACCCCAACAGATGTTTCATAAAAACTTTAGTTTCCTTTCAGAGTTGATTTTTTTATGAGATACTATACTAATAATATACTATAAAATACTCCTTCAAACTTGGACCATTGATTGCAGACAGGATTTGTTAATTTACACAAATAAAAATTTAATTGTTCTACGAAATTCATTCAAGACCATGTTGCAAAAATGAGTACACCCCAATGAAAGGCTAAGGATCAAAGCTAGAGTTTAGACCAAAACATTTTTATTAACACAATTTATACCCCAGGTGATTCTAAATATCGTTGCTGTCCAGTGAAAAACACTTATCTCCAAAACAGCAACTTTACAGGAGAGAGAAAAAAACCTTGTAAACTTTCAATGAAAGTCAATGTAAAAAGAGTTTTGTTTCAGGTCATTTTGAAGCATTTCTATTGGTCCGTTCATCAAGAAATTTTGGCACAGTGTAAGGGACAGTTTGTCTGTTCAAATTATGTAGTAAACCATAAATCTACAAAAATGGAGATAAGTGTTTTTCATTGGACAGCGACGATATTCTTTACACAGGTGCCCAGCATTACTTAACAAAAAAAACTTCCCTTTTCATTCTGTCAACAATGGCAATATATGGAAAAGAGAGACAAAAATACCTGAGATTTTTTTTTTTACACAAGAAAGGTTTAGCCTACAAAGCAAAGCTTTGCTTATCGATACAAGATCAGTAAAGCCTTACTTATCAGTCAGAATACTCAAGCAAATTCATAAAAAAATGAACAAAGATGGAACTGCTACCATCTCACAGAAGTTAACACCTAGACAGGAGCGTCTTCTCGTGAAAAGTGTTGCATAAATTGTCATGTAGTTTAACTGCAGTTAACTAAAGGAGTAGAAAGCTAAACTGGGGTGACTGTTTCCTGTGACACAATATGGCATACACTGCAGAGAAATGACCATAGACATGTATACACAGATGCCGCTTCGACTGACGCCATCTATTGAAGCTGGCATGTCAGCCGGCCGCCATAATGGAGGAGTCAAGCATGCGCCCTCAGTGCATTTAGCAGTACTGAGGAAGGTGTTTAATACACCTATAATCACAACTCTTTTTTTTTTTACCTCATTTTCACACGGTTTGGTTTGTTAATAATGTAGTAATGATACATAATTTCAAATATGTGCTTTTATGCTGAAATACTTACGTATTATGCTCAGACATATGGTATGGCACATTAATAATGTAAAATGTATTAAAAAATAATTTTATATTTATATACATTCACACACACATGGCTTAGGCACGTGGCTTAGGTACACCATGCAGAGAAACTATGTTCCTCCGGACCCATGGTGCAACATGGAACAACAATACAGTAGACAACATACAGTGCAAACGTGCAGCATACTCTTGCATGATTGCGAGTTTAAGTTGGGTTTTAGCAACAATTACTAAACAAAACAGTTTTTTGTTACCGAAGTGGCTGCTGAGACTAGTTGGACTTCCATCTCAAATGTCAAATTATAAATAAAATAAAAAAAACAAGCAAATTCGTTTTCATTATTCTGGCTCTTTTTGAACAGGGTAAGTGTATCATGTTATGTTCAGCATAAAAATAGTAATAAAAGTAAAGATAGAAAAAGAGAAAGACAGAGTTGTGTTAAAGTGCTAATTGGGACTGTGATTTTATCAGCTACTGCAAAAAGATAGCACTTACAGGTGTAATGAGACAGCATCAGTTATAGTCACATGACACTCCTGAGGTATTTTTAAAATGCTTTCCAGTGGACGACAGTGTGCTCATCTTTGGATTGTGTCACAAACCAGACCTCTCTGTTTGCATGTGGGTGTATATTGGCTAATGTGCCCGAATAGCCCTGGGCCTTATGACAGAGCATGGGTTTGTTGGGTGTGTGTGTGTGTGTGTGTGTGTGTGTGTGTGTTTCTGTTTACCTTCACCACAGAGTTCAGTCAGAGGTTTAGTTTATGTGTGTCTGGCCTGTCTGAACATCCTGAGCTGCTGTACGGTGATCATGGTGGCCTATTATTCCTCACAGAGATTTAGAGCTTAAGAGGCTGAACATGTAACCTAGCAGCAATGACAACTATGAATCGGACTAAACAAAACAGTGCATGTACAGTGGCATTCAAAAGTTTGGTCACCTCTGACCAGAGGCGTGCAGACATAGACATCAGGTGGTGCTAAGCACCACCAACTCTGCCCTTTATCAACCAAAGTGCCCTTTGAAATTTCGTTTTTTTATATTATTATTATTAAGATTTTACTGAGGCCGGTTTGAAATCATCTTTTGAAAACCTGAGCGATTAAAAACGAGTGAAAACAGAATGCCCTGAAATCAGCTCGCACACACCCGACCTCTCTCTTCCTCTGTCACGTGACCCCGCGCGGTGGCGCGCAAGGCACATTAGTTGCGCTGCAGCAGCAGTTCAGTTCAGCGAGTCTTCAGCACAGCACGCACGGCAACAGATAGGCTTCTTCTCCCCCGTGTCCCACCAGCCAGGTAACATACACATCAAGTAAAATCGTACCGTTTACCCTCTAAGTCCAACGTGAAATCATTTTGTTGTGCAGTAAAATGTCTCATACAGCACCAAACTACTAAGCATCTTTAGCCGACTGGTCACCAAATAAACTAGCCGCTCTAGCCCAAATCAATGATATATCACATTTTTTTTATAATGAAGTGTTCCACGTGCGCTAAAAAGTGCCCTTTTTCCCCCCTGAGCACACCACTGCCTCTGACCAAGGTAACATTTCTATTCTTAGTGAGTAGAAGATGAACTGATCTCCAAACGGTTAAAAAGTTGAAGATGAAACATTATTTTAAACATTTTAGGCAGGTTTAGTGTACAAAAGTAAAGTAGCATCATACAAAACATACAAAAAGTAGCTCTCAGACTATTTCTATCAAGGTCTTAGAGCTTAATCAATTTTTTAGGGCAATGGCTTATTTATAGTCGTTGTTAGAAAGAATCAGATTTTGCACATTTTCAACCTCTGTAAAGTCTCCTTATCCTCAAACCTAATCTCAACAATCATCGGCCATGGGCTTGCTTCTCTAAGCAGCTGCCTGACACTAAACATTATAATAATAGATGACCTCAAAGCAGGAGAATGCTGTAGGAAGGAGAAGAAAGCAAACATGTTCAGGTGTCCATTTAATAAGAACATTTACAGTCAAGTTGTTGCATGAAAGAAACCAAGAAAGAATTCTGCATTGGTGGTGACACATGCATAAAATATGGTTCCAATTGAAGAATATTAATGAGATTAACACCTCTTCCTCCGCCCTTGCCACAAAAATCCACTTTTTTTATGTTAAATTACTAAGTATTGACCAAGGAGGGTGCATTTCGCTTTTGTAAAATAATGGTATGACCAGTAATGAGCAATAGATAATAAAGCAATGCAGTTTGTGTGATCTCCACAAAAAAAACCAATGTTTCAAATACAATGTTTTTTTCTCTTTTAATAAGGGCCAATCTTGTCGCTTGTCATGTTGACAACAAACACAGTTTGTCACAAAGATTTTCAGCTCTCATTTAGAAACATTTCGGTACAAAACATGGGACTTGAAACATGAAACGTTTCGAAACTGTGTGACGTAACAAAACTTGATTTGGGACAGTCACATGTTTTTTTCAAATCATTTTATTTTTAATTTTAATCCCATTTTTTCTCCCAATTTATGCAGTGTTGATGCCCCACCACCAGGAGGGTAAAGACTCCTCCGATACATGTGAAGTCGGCCACCGCCTCTTTACAAACTGCTGCTGATGCAGCATTGCTGAGTAGCATCACAGCGCACTTGGAGGAAAGCACAGCGACTTGTTTCTGATACATCAGCTCACAGACTCCTTGTGCTGATTGACATCACCCTTTGGAGTGCTGTGGGTACACAGCGCCATCTACCCACTCAGCAAGGCCAATTGTGCTCTCTCAGGGCAGTGTATTGAAACACTGTGATTTAAATAAATCGATTTAACCCCTGAACCTGCTTAATTTTTTATAAACCTGTCCTAACCTTTAAAAAAACACTTTTATTGCATTCATTTCCAACTCTGCAGTGCCCTCACAGGTTCAACTGTGCTATAGGCGAGGATGCTGTGTCTGTGAACTTTGGTATGCAAATCAGTCAATTAATAATACCGGCCCCTGTGGACGTCCAACCATCTTCGTCTCACCACTATCAGAGGCACACTGCTCAGCTTAATCAGCGCTCCCTTCTGTCCACGCCCCTAAACCCATACATCACCCCAGTGTTTCTTAAAAAACTACCCCTCCCATTTTTCTTCTTTTTTTTATTTGAGCTGAGGGTGGAGTCAGGGGGTTTAGTTACCCTTTATAGCTGCAAAGTGTGTGCCGACCTCATATTAAACTCTATGGATTTTATATGAGTTTATATGTGTGAAAAGTCAGACTTTAATGTTTATTTATTAAGTAATTTTTATATTTCAATGATAAAATAGTTATTATAAACAGTCTATATTTAAAAAAAAACATTGTCATTTTCAAGAACGTGTCAGCTACAGTATTTTAACGCTATTTTTTAGTCAGGATTGAGAGAAAATTTTGAATAAAAAAAGGAATTTCAAAAGAGTTTGGCAGAAAATATTAACATTTTTCCTAAAGTTAGCGTCTACATAACCAGCTAACTAACTAGCTGAGGTTTCTCTTTGTTAGCCAGCTGAGCCGGCTAACTACATTTCCCACAATGCATCTGACAGTAATCAGTGACGCTGGCAGCTTTTCTCCCCGTTCTCCATCCACTACACAGCAGCAGCAGCACTCAGTCAGCAGCAGCAGCAGCACAGTGTGTGTTTATGTTCAGAGCTGCAGGGGGAGAGCGGAGCGCCGCCGCCGCCGCCGCTGCTGCACTTATTTATGACCTGCCGTCTGTGGGGAGAATTTAGAGAGCAGGGGTTTCACGAAACCGGGTCAGATACAGAAACCGGGTCAGACCCAGAAACACAGCGCGCTGCTCGCGTGTTTATTCTTCTGACATTTGAAAGAACTCCTCATACCTTGCCTTTGTTAGCAACTTAGCAACTGGGCTAGCTAGCTGTAGTATTGTGTGTGTGTGAACCGTTTTATTGAGCTAACGGCTAACAGACCATTTTTACAGTTTTTTAATTTAAAATTATTAACGGCTGTAACGGACTCCTCTCTGAGAAACGACTAGAAGAAAAGCGGTGCATACAACTAAAGATATAAAAACAAGAAACCAGCGAATTTGTAAGTATCTGGTGCTGTCAGCTTTGTTTCATTTTACGTTTTAGTTGACTTTCCAAGCTGTTTTTGTGTAAAACACATCTTTCATACACTTATTTTCTTTGGGTTAGCTGGCCAAATTCGTCAATTGAAATGCTAACCATGTTATGTTAACATTTTCCCATGAATTAACTAGCTTCTTAGCTGTAATAAAGACAATACAGTATGACAGTATTTTATTGCATAGTGATACAGCGTTAATTTGTTATCGTAATATTCTATAACCTGCACAAGCTTTTTAGTCTATAGTAACACAATATCACGATATCACCGTATTTGTAAGTATCTGGTGCTGTCAGCTTTGTTTTATTTTTTCATTTTAGTTGACTTACCAAGCTGTTTTGTGTAAAACACACCTTTTATACACTTATGTTCTTTGGGTTAATTAATAAAAAGTGTCAATTATAATGCTAACCATGTTTTTTTTATACAATTTTCCACAGAATTAGCTTTTTTGTTGCAATATGTAGCTAGTTAGCTAGTAAGAGATGGACAATACAGTTTGACAGCATTTTATTGTATCGTGATATAATTAGTTGTTGTAATTAATATTCTATAATATACACAATACGTTTTAGTCTAAACCATTTATACAAGTACTAACTCAGTAAGTTACTGTGTTTTAATGGTAAAAACTTAAATTACAGTAATAATACATAAAATATCTGCCTTGCAGTGCTTGTAAGTTCAGATATCAACTATTTAACATGTAGTTCAGCCTGTCAGTGTATTTACATTATTGACTTAAAGTACAATAAATGGACATGACAGTTATAATATACTCTATAAAAGATAATATAATATCTTTAATAACTAACATAATAAGTGACATGCATACACATACACAGTGTTGACTGCAGTAGGTGAAGAAAAAAAAGTAGCTTATATATTTCACAAACTGTAAATTACTATTTATTAAAATGTTGTTGCCCTTAAAAGTTATAATTGCTTTATTATGCTATTCTATTATCATTATATCAGTGTCGTTTAATTGTCTTAAAATGACAATAATAATGTTTATCGCAATAATTTCTAGTATGAAATATTGTCCACACTAAATTCTTATCTTGACAGGCCTACAAGTTATAATATCAGATCTATACTAGTCATATTACCAGGACCACATTATCCCTAATATATTTCTGACTAGTCCTATATTACCATTGATTTACACAGAATTGTACGTACCATTAAATACATAAGTTACCAACATCTATAGCTACTTTTTTTAAGAGTAGAAATTGGAGTTGTATCTCAGCTGCAATGCTGCCTAGTACAAAATCCAGGACTACGTCCGTAAATATATTCCGACTGATACAAATGCTAATGCTAATGAGCATTTAGCTATTGACTGTAATATATATTATACATAATCAAAATTCCATTAAAAATTTGTGCTCCTGGTAATGCAATTAGACTGGTTTTATGGATCTGGTAAAGAAAATCACAGCTATCATCTTACTCTTTGATTAGTTTGGTCAAGCTGGTCATAGTGGTGGATTAGTTTGGTGGACAAACTTCTCATGGTGGTCAACCAGCTCAGTTATACTCAGTGAGTTTGTGTGGTCAAGGTGGCCATGATTGTATGTCAGCAAAACCAGTCATCATCAGCACAATTCAGTAGAAACTTTAGATTTGTTTTATTTTAATTTATTTGACTTTTTAGAAATGATACCCTCAAGACAAGTTCTAGGGTAGTGTTTTTAATAGTTAATGGCTTAAATGGTTCATTCCATTTGCAGCAGTATACAGCTTTTGCGTAGCAACCTGTTGGACCTGTCCTAAATGTAAATGATAATGTTTAAGTACAGCTTTAGATGACTGGATAAAGTGGTTATGTATTTAACAGTGCAGTTTGGATTGGCTTCTGACTATTTGCATTGCCCTCTGGACTGTTGTGTCGGGCTATTGTTCTGCTGAATTTCACCCCCCCACCCTGGGGTGATTTGCATAGTCAGATAGCGTCCTCCAGGCTCAGCATCTGGCTGGCCGAATGGGGCTTTTGTTCCGTGTTGACGTGCTGCTTTGAATCACTTTTGTTGACATCCTTAACCCCCCCTTTCCCTCAGGCCTTATGGACGACCAGGAGTCCGCTTTGTGTGGAGCTCTGCTTAAATTATTATTCTTCAGCTCTGGTTGCCAATCATTGATGTGTATGTACTGTTGGTTTCTGACATTGGTGAGCTTGTTCGCTTGCTCGATTTCTTTGGACATTATTATACTTTCTGCTTTGTGAAAACAAGCTAAAATATTTCATGCTGCTTTTTTGTAGCTTTACCAACTAATTATTATATATATATATCTTTTTTTTTGTACTAAAATCTAAAGAAGTTCATCACGTCAGTTAAACTGTATGGTTCAGAAAAAAATGTAACTTGTGGGCCTATTTTTTTTTTTAACGACAACAAAAATGGAAAAATCTATTCAAAATTTAGAATGAATTAAAATCTAAATCTCTCATATCTGAAACACACTTTTAGATTGTTCATCTGTGGCACATTTATACAAAATTACATCGTCTCAGACCAGCCAGAACACGCATAGAGATTTTTTTTTTCCTCCTCATCATTTTAAATTACGATGTTGGGCACGGATGGGTTAAAATGTTTAACGACCCATGTTGAAACACCTTTTTGTGCAGCCTGGACATTGATGGAGCTCCTTTTCCTGGTCCAGCTGAGTCTGCGGAGTGCATTGGCTGGAGGAAAAGGGTGTGGAACATGCCTTTCTAATGCAATCAAATAAACACGGGTCCTTGAATGCTGGCGCCCAGCCAGTGGTGTCACTTTCCACTCTGAAATATAGATAAGAGACCTGACTTACTGCGGGGAAACTCAGCACGGGCCGCTCCGAAACTGGTGTCGTCATCCTGATTCACTCGAAACCCAAAGCCAGTTTGCTCAAATTGTTCAAAAATGGAATGGAATGGGAGAAGAGAGTAGCATAAATATTTTACTGGAACTTAAGATCTTAGACCTTCATAGCTGGCCTTTCGTTGTTTATTTTTTTCTGTCGTTTTAGTCTGGCGTCAGATATCTATCATATGAAGCAGAGTATCCTGTCAAACCTGGTCTGCAGACAGTCTTATGTAAGAGATTTAGAAATGTGTATGTCATAACATCTAGTCATAGGGGTTAATTGATGAGAATCTAAAAAGTTATTTTAATTACTTACATTTACATTTTTTAAACATTGTAAGCAGTAATGAAAAGCATGGGTGACTGATGTTGGGAGCAGCAAGGGTCAGGGGATTTTCTTGACCTCAATTTAGGGTTATTAGCTGAAAAACTGGCAGCTGCCTAACTTAAAGCATTATGGGGTGGCAGCACTTACCGTGTTTGTTTCATGTTTAGCTGCTCTAGGCAGTAGATTGCACTCTAGTTCATAGATCGGATCAGCTCAGTGTCAGCATTGGCGTGGAAAGGTGATATCTCCTCTAAATCCAGCTGGACCTGCAGATCAGATAGCTGTGAGGACGTATAATGGCTTGATAAAAAAGACCGGAAGGGAAGACTCTTCTGCCACAGCTCTATAAAGGTTTTAGGCATCTAATCACATGTATTATAAAAAGAATTCTCTCAACAAAAATAGTTTAATTTAAAGTAGTTATCAAGAATACTTTTAATCTAATATTAGAGCTAATCAACACTTACTGCCCAAATAAAGAGTCCTTGAGACCATGATAATGTATTCAATTCGAGCAGCCTGAGGATGAATCAGTCATAACACGGTCATAACTTTATTTCCTCTGCTGATACAGCTCTGTCACACACTTTTTTTTTTGCCCTGTAACATCACTCACTTTCTCATGCTACGCCACCGTTGGAGAAGCCAAAACGGAAAAGATTTGCAAGTGTGTTGCCCACCTTTTCTTTAATTCAAAGAAAAGGTTATGCTGGTTAAATGGATACCGTGTGAAGAAACCTGGTACTTTTGAGGGGGAATGGTGCCAGATAGCTCCAGGATGTACATTTGTCATGAGAAACAGCTGGCAAGCAGCATTGTTTTGATGCATCACACTTGCGTGATGGAAATAATCAGGTGTTGTATAGTTGTATAAACTTATGTTGAACTTGCAAGACAAATTCTGTTGTATAAATATTACTATAGTCAGTCATATATGATAATAGTCAGTGAAACCAGCAGAATAGTCTCCTTATTTACCAACTTGTTGAGGATATATATAGTTTATAGTTGTTATTAGGATTGTTCCATTGTTAAAATATGTAATGTAAGGGTTGTTGGCATATTTTCATCATAAGCAAATTAAAATTTGATGGTTTTGTTTCAGATGTTTCATATTATAGAGAAGAAAATCTGAATATTTTTAATCAGTTTTAGCAATTTTACTGGACATGCTCTTTTAAAGCTGCAGCTTAGTGTAGTGTTTGCTTCATCTATTCCCCATCACTATTTATTTTCAGGAAGGAATCTGCAGTGTTGCATCATCCCAGATATTTTTTCCAATGTGGCTATCCTGCAAGTTTGGTCTGCCTGTGCGTGGTGAAGTTTAGGGGATTATGATTGTAGTGGAAAGTGGGTCAGACAGTGGGGACATGAGCGGGTGGTGGTTTAGTACTATATGTAGCAGAAAAAATTGTGAGCTGATGTCCAATATTTTCTAAAGAATTTGGAATTCACTGAATTATTCTTTATCTTCTTCTGGTTTGAGTTTCCTGTTGTGGACAGGCAAGGGTTTAATAGCATTGTAGAAGACATATTGCAGGAGGACCTCTGGAGAAACTTGGGGTTAAGTGCTTTACACAAGGTCACAGCAGCAACAAGCAAAGTAGGGCTGGAGGGCAGTGGAACCCACAGTAGCAAGTGCCAAAATTTGGGGATTTTGAGGGCTCATGTGAGATTACAACAGCAGGTAACATCAGAAGGTCAATTAGGTGAAGCAACTTTAACCAACCTTTTTCTGGAGCCTCTGTCAAAGTTTAAAGGTAGTTGTACTTTGGTTGATCCTGCTTCTCTGTGATGCTGCAGTAACGCTTTGTTTCAGTCACAGTGCAGATAAAACAGAAGACCTCTTCCTACCATTTACCAGTCTCCTGGTCTGAGTTCCTGTTCTGCCATGCAGTATTCAAACCAGCGACCCAGTCATCAGTGGTATAACAATCGTGCTCCACTTATACCAGCCAAAATGTGCGTTATGGAGTACAGCTGTCAGAACTCCCCAGAACCCCCGCTGTTGATACGGATGCAGCCATATTTTACGTTAGCTTTTTAGCAGCTTTAAGGACTGCAGCTTTTCCGCTTCTCTCAGCTTATTTTGTTTTATTGCCTTTTTCTGTAAACAGCACTGCTTCCTGTATATTGTTTTATTCTAATGGCTTTCTGGCAGGTCAGGCTGTCCGTTGTGGTTTTCCTGGTGTTATCAGTGTCTGGGGGGGAACTGCGGATTAGACAATGATAGATTTGTGGCGTGGGCCGCTGTGTTGTTTTCTGCAACAGTGAATACCATTATTTCTTACACATATCAAACCTTCACAGACTGGAACGATATAGTGTTTGTGTGTTTGGGTGTGTGTGTGTGTGTGTGTGTGTGTGTGTGTGTGTGTTTTACAACACTTTCAAGGCACACTTTTTTTTTTCTCTCCTTCATGTTTTCTTTTTTTTTTTCTTTTTTTAACATGTGCCCCATCTGGTGTGGGTTTTGTGACCTGTCTGCCTAATCTCACACCTCAGACCTGAAGTGCTAATAAAGCAATAGAACACGAGAGGGAGTGTTATCACAAGTAACCTTACACAGCTGTGACGGGGTGGTAGGCATGAGCGAAAGGTAGGCTTATGCAGGTTTTAGGTTTTACAAATGTGCAATCAAGCTGTTTAACAGAGTAAAGTGGGAGGGGCCAGATTGGCATATTATTTGGTTTTAAAAACAACATTGCAGAGTTTAATTGATATAAGGAACATTAAATTGATATTGTAAACATTAAATCATTAACAATGAATTGTAAATTGAATTAAATTAAAATATTGGTGTTGGATGAACACCACTCTGCCTCAGCACCTCCACAACCCGTCCCAAAAGTATTGGATCGAGCACCATCAATTCAGAGAAAACAGCTCCACTGCTGTACAGCTCAATGCTGGTGGCTTTGTATCCTTCTAGTTCATGCCTGGCATAAGGAAAACGTCCCAGTAGGTTCATGTTTGCTTATCTGCTCCTGAGGCTCTACTATTCCAGAGTCCTATTCTTTTGGCAGTACTTCTCTACAAGGATTAGATACGCTGTGTCAGCAAAAGATAAATGCAACAGTAAATGAATGTGTTTCCTCAAATGTTTGGACGTATAATGTATGTATTTTATGCTTACTCTGAGGTGGTTGTTTCTTGCGATTCTCTTGATGACATGTTTTGTAAACTGATCACAGACGTCTGGACACCTACACCCATCCATTTCCAGTTTCCTCCTGTCTCATTTCCAGCATAAGCAACATCGCTTACTCTGTATCTTCTATCTTTTCGTACTCTTCGTTTCTTCTTTTCCTTTTCCTTTTTTTTGTTTACACGTAGTTTCTAGTTTCGCATCCTTTATCTTAAGCATTAGAGGGATGTTACGGTCACGACCCTCATACATCCACTTCTGGGTCACTTCTGTTGCTTTCTATGTATCCTTCTCGTTAGGGGGTCGCACCTGCTGTGTTTGTGTGTGTAAGTGTGTGTTTTTGTGTGCGCACGTGTGCGTGCGTGCGTGCGTGTGTGCGTGTGTGCATACATACACAGACAGACACATACACACGCATGCACTGTGTCAGACATTGTGATACATGTATCTGTTTGTTTCTCTGAGCTCCTGCTCTGTGTTCAGGTTATTGAATAATTTAATAGCCTGTAACTCAAGCTCCGCCCCTCCCCTCTTCACCATCTGCCTGCTTCACACAAAGCTGGAGTCTGAAAAGCACTCCTCTAAAAACATCAACATTTCTAAAGCTAGGAGGCTGGATAAAGAGTAACATTAGTTAAAGACCTCACCTTATGATCGTATAAAATTGCAGTTTGAAGATGGCATGTTTTACATAGTAAAACCAGCATTGTGTTAAATGTTTACCTTTTTTTTTTACCAGCTTTGGAATTATTGTGATTCTTTACTGACCTGTGATGGAGAGAAAGGCATCTTTGTCTTTGGTACTCTGAGCTCTGGGCTTAGCACACTGCTAATTCCACTGTGAAATGCTTTCAGGAACTGTGTAACATTTCGTAACCCAAGTCGTATTTGTGTAAAATCGTGGTTTAATATATGAAAAAAAAAACAGTATATTGGAATAGATATAGATGTGAAACATGAAAAATGTGATTTAAGAAATTAGTTTAAAGTTTTTTAGGATTTCTACGAGGCTCTTCCTTGCTCTGCTTCCAGCCTAGTTATGCTAAGTTCTACACAGCTTTACTATAAAAAGTTCTTTGGGGATAACGCTGGCCACTAGGACCAAAATTGGTATCACAATATATTTCTTCATTTCAGTCTATATGATATAATTCTTATGTCAATATGAACAATAGGAAAACTACTGCCTGTGGTGTATATCATGCACTGATATAGCTGTGTGATATGGTAAAAATGTGATATCCCAATATTATAAACCTTTTTAAGATAAACAGGATTTATCGCAGGGTTTTGACACACTTTGACATCTAATTAAACAGGATTTTTGATATCCTCAATATGCCTGTTAAATGATATTGCTGACACGATAAGAACATGTATCAAAATACGATCAAATATTCTTATATTGCCCAGCTCTATGATAGCGATAAAAATACTAATTGTGCAGCCAGAGGCCCAAGCCACATGCTTTTTTGGTTTTTATTTTCAGTGACTATTCTGTAGCTCTCAGCTTGTCTTGAAATGCACTTGTGAAGCATGTCCTTTAGTGTTGGTCTAAAGTGCAAATTTCACTTCCCAACTGTAGGGAACAAGACATGGCAATTCTTACATTAATAATTCTGTGATCTCGCCATTTAAATGTAATGATATGACTTTAATTCAAGAGAATTAAGGGGAGTGGGGTGCTGTCACCACCAAGTGTTACACTCTGACACTGCACACACATTGGCAAATGTCAGAGCAACAATTGACCAGGCTTTTCTTGTGATAGTATGTGGTTTAGCAGCATGTGTCAAGTGACAATACAAACTGTGTAATACAACTGTCTGAAAAATCAGCGTCCCATTGGGTTTATAATAACAGTGGCTGGCAGCTGATCCAGCAGTCCAGACTCCATTCCTGTGAAGTCTTTCCAGCCAGTGTTACAGCTTTGAAGTCGATCAAATCTGGTGAAAGGAAAGTGCATTAAATCAGGTTCAGCTGAAGGCAGACAATGACTTTTGGGTCTGTGGGATGTGTTGGATTGGGTAAGAGATCATGTTGGGGTGTGTTTCTGCATGGCAAGTTTTTTTCTCTGTGCTAGCTTTTACCTGGTGTTATTGGTTTACTGCTAACAGATATTCACTAGCAATATTTCACACGTTTGTGTGTGTGTTTGTGTGAGAGAGAGTTTTTTTTAGTGAGTAATCAGGGCACCAGAGTTAGTGTGAGAGTGTGTGTGACTGTGGTATCACACCTTACACTTTTCACCTTCCGCTCTTAGTATGCTCACCAAAGTTTCACAAAAATGCTTACACGCAGGGTTCTTTTTTTGTACAGTGTGTGTGTGTGTGTGTGTGTGTGTGTGAGAGAGAGAAAGACACAGAGAAAGAAAAAGCCTATGAATGTCCCACTCATCTGGCAAACACTTCAAGCTCTGATCAAACTCTGATCCTGGCTTAATTATCATTCTCCTTGCTGGAACGGATCATCTACACTACTTGGAGTACCTAAGTTGTAGTCAAGCTGTCAGGAGTGTAGCGAGTAGGGGTGAGCCATATAATATCATACACAACAATATCACCAACATTTTTGAATATCGTGAACGATACACTATTATACACTGAAATATCGTGCCATATTACCAACCCTATGTATCAGGGTACTACTTTTTGGCTGTTTTTAGCAAAAGAAAAAATCATACTGTTCTTATTTCCCATTATATATCTACTAGAGACAGATTATATATGTAGAGTATCATTCATTTCACTTTAATCCTGGATATATGGAGATATTTGGGGTGCATTATTAGTATCATGACATTCTGGATCATTGACTTCTGTTACAAATCTGATAAAATTCTTGTATTTTTTAATATCTCAATTAGGGGTGTTTCATATCATATTGTATGTATTAATACAATTTAATTTTGTTGCAGTAGTGTATTCTATTTTTTTAATTCAGTGATTTGTCATATCGTATTGTTATCAAAAAAATAGCATGAAATACTGTGATATTATTTTGGGGCCATATCGCCAGCCCCTAGTAGCTAATGAATCTACTGTTATTGATTATGTTGGGTTGTGCTGTTGGTTGCATTATTGAATTAGGTGTTAGCCAGCCAGCTAATGTAGTTAAACGTGTTAAACCTGGTTGTGTTTGTACTCATTCTCGGCCACCATTTTTTTACAATTAATTTTCTGGTCTGAACTGACTTAAAACATTATTGTTTCTTCTTTTAATCATAACCAATGTGTGTATCAGCAGCTCTGTGATTAAACCTAACCATATTGTCTTTGATTCTATCCACCGCAAACAAAACTTAGCTTGGGTAATGTAATTTGATGTAAATGGTCAGCATAAAAGAACATTAACTGCACTTACTCATGAAACTGTGAACTCAGGAGACAAATTCACTCTGCTTCTGATTGTTAAGGCTGCATTCTAAACTCAGTGAATGCGGTCTGAGACACGCTTGGTCTGAGAGAAGGAAGTGAACCTACCAAAATAAGAGATATTCCACCTTTTGTCTTTACTTTGTGGATTCTGGTTGCAAAACTGTCAACCTGGCTGCATTTTTATGTTCAAGTTAAGGAAATGGAACCACTTAGTTTATACTTGTATACATTGACATAGTCATTAAGTTTAGCAAATGAGTACCTTAAAGTCGCCAATTAATATTCAATAGAGCTCAAGTGTGGAATAAGCACAATATAAGCTGTGGACTGGATTTAGAGCGTGCCAGTGTGTAATATTATTTCCCATTGCCTGTAAAAGAGCGCTTGTTGTCTCAGTCTAATGCTGAATGTCTGATCTCTAATATCTTACTGTGATGTTTGTTTTTCTCAGAGACAAACCTCAGCTTTGTCAGTCTGAGCACTTAGGCCTGTACGATTAGACAAGTTAGGACACACAACACACTCATGTTTAGAACTCACTTATAATGAACTATTTATGTCCGTTATTTACATTGGCTGGCTTCTAGCTGAGTCGTCAGTCAAAGGGTCACACAGTGCCCACCTATATCTCCAGTGCTCTGAGTTTGAACCCTCAACTTAAACTTCTTGAGTCTTATCAGGGCTCCTGAGTCTTACACTGTGTAATTGGTGCTCATTCAAAGTTTGGATAACTTTGTGCAGTAGAATGAAAAGGAGTGTGTGCATTTGTCTTTGCTGCTTGGAGACTTGTGTGGACAAGGCTTCACTAGGCCTGTGTTTTTCTAACCAGCCCAAACAGGACCCCAGGGGTTAAGCAGCCATATGAGTCATGATGGGGGCATTGGGGAGAGAGAGAGCAAGAGTGTAGGGCTCCACAGTTAAAATAGAAATGTGAGTATTACTAACTGAGAATTTTCACAGATTTTGTAAAAAAAAAAAAAACAGTTGAAATTTTGATTAATCCGTTAAACTACACACATCCAGGTAGTGCTGGGAGGTGTGACCAAAAATGTATATATGCTATATTTGTTAAGATTCTGAAGGTTTTCCAGTAAATCAATGTATTTTTTTTTCTTTTGCAAGACTGGGCTTTTATATAGGTTTGTGGCTTACTGTACTGTTAGGAGTACATATAATATAAAAACACTAAGGCTCTAAATTAAGGCACTGATTACCATTGGGTTCACTTTGTCCCACAAAATTATACAATATATGAAAGAATCATACTTCATTAGCAGAAAAACCTCTGACGAATGTAAACAATAGACATTAAAAAGAGATACAGCAACAACTTTAACATGGCTTCCATTTCAAAACGAAATATATGTTTAATTACATAGTTCCATGAACACTATAAATTGACCTTAATACTCAGTGTTTAAGTATTTAAAAGAGATGTTTCACAAATGTTCTATTGTGTAAGACACAAGTTTAATATCAGTTTACAATATGTTATTCTTGATACTACTAGAGGCTTTACAGTATTAAAATCAGCCACAATTCCCTTCTTTCTCGAGTTAACAAATAAATTTAATTCAGTGTGCATTAAAATACTTCATACTTATACTTCAAGCTAATGTATTCATATATTTAAAAGAGTCTCTTTTATGAGTGAATAAGTGTTGTTTGCTGTTGCTTTTCTATTTTACTCGGATGAAAACACTCATACAGTGAGGAACAGCAGCAGGAGCTCCCCAAATAAAAGTGCTGTTCTCATTTTTCTCCAGGCAGGACAGCACTAAATGAGCGTTTGACGTCACAGAGCTGAGCTTCCAGTGTGTTATCTTACTATGCTAACTGGCTAGCATTAGCTAGCGAGCTGTATCCGCTTCTTTGGCGGTGCTGTTTTCTGCAGCGCCTCTAGCGGTATGTGAAAAATGAATATTGGTTTTAGTTTCCCCTCTAGTATAACCAGTATATGAACCAGTGTACTGCCCAGCACTACCTCCAGGTCAATGCAGTTTGTCATTCTTGGTTCATCAGAACGGTGCACATTGGATTTGTTGGTGTAGTTGAGTTGCTTTAAAACATTGTCCCTGTTTGATATTTTATTCTGCCTTACTTTTGAACCCCTAAGGTGCTTTTTTTTTTTTTTTTGGACAAACAAATGTTGATGCTGAATATTCAGTGCATTGGTGCATTTTATATATATATTTTTTTTAATGGCACCATTTTGAAGTATGACCCTTAATATTTTATAATTTGTAGTAGTTTCTATCGTAAAGTAAGTTGATAATAAGCCTGCTGTTAAGTAAGTTAACGGATTCCCTGCCGAGTTTTACAAACATTTCTGGCCATCTTTATCTCCGTTATTCAATAGAATGATCTCAGAAATTAAACAAAATGCAAAACTTCCAACTAACATGAACACTGCAATCATCTCCCTCCATCTTAAACCAAACAAAGATCCCACTCTACCCTCCAGTTACAGGCCTTTATCTTTAATGAATACAGATACAAAAATCATAAGTAAAGCACTAGCCAATAGAATCCAAACAGTAATTCATAACCTAATACATCCTGATCAAACTGGGTTTCTCCAAGGTCGACATTCCTCAACTAACATGCGTAGATTACTGAACATAATTGATTACACTACTCACCAAAAAATACCAACAGCAGTTGTTACTCTAGATGCAGAAAAAGCCTTTGACAGAGTAAACTGGAAATTCCTATTCACCACACTGCACAAATTCGGGTTTGGAGAATCATTTATTAATTGGATTAAGATTTTATATACTGCACCTAAGGCCACAGTCAACACCAACGGGGTAATATCACAACCTTTCACACTGCACCGGGGGACTAGACAAGGATGCTCACTCTCTCCATATCTATTTTCCTTCTTTATAGAACCACTAGCAGCAACTATACGACAAAATACAAATATTAAGGGAATTAAAACACCAAGCATGAAACACAAAATCAGTCTTTATGCAGAGGATATCTTACTATTTCTACAGAAACCAGATATCTCAATAGCAGAAACCATCCAAACAATTGAAAATTATTCAAAAATATCAGACTATTCTATCAACTGGTCAAAATCCACAGTTCTTCCAATAAATATGAATGTGCACAAATTATATCACATATCTGGGTGTTAGAGTTTCCCCCCAGCTGTCAGAGTTGTTCAAACTTAACTTCAACCCATTAACCAAAACAATAAGCGATGACCTTAATCGTTGGACAACACTTCCCATATCGCTCATTGGCAGAATAGCTACAATCAAAATGTCAGTGTTGCCAAAAATAAATTACTCAATGATTCCTACTCAACCCCCAAACACTTGGTTTCAGTCTCTGAATACTAGTCTAACACAATTCTATTGGAAAAATAAACCTCCTAGGATCAAACTCACCACACTACAGAATTTAAAATCTCATGGAGGTCTAGAAGCACCAAATTTTCACAATTACTTCCTAGCAAATCAGCTCCAATACATTCTAAAATGGATAAAACCCAATAGTATGGACAAATCTTGGATTGACGTAGAGCAAACATTATGCAAAGATATTCCAGTATCAGACTTGCCGTTTATCAGCCAATCAATTAAAAAACACCCATGCTTTAACAGTCTAACAGTGGCAGCAACTCTGACAGCTTGGTGGAAATTTCACAAGATAACAAATTCTGTAATCACACCAACCACACATTCCCCCATATGGAAAAACCCAGACTTCATCATCAATAAAAAAAAACATTAAACTACTCACCTTGGATTGAGAAAGGCATAACACACCTCAAGCACATCTATCACAATAACATCTTAATGTCACTACCACAACTAACCCAGAAATACAACATCGGGAGAACTCAATTCTTACAGTACCACCAGATACGATCACTTATAAATTCAAAAATCAAAGTACATTAGACCTACCTCCTCCAATCTCTGAGTTTATAAACATTAATACTACTAAAAAAACATTATCTAAAATATATAAAATATTATCTCAATTAAATCTCACAATTACCCTGCCCATCAAACAATGGGAAGAAGACCTGTTACTAACTCCTGATGCCGACTTCTGGGTTCAAGTATGCAACAATAATCACCACATGATTAGAAGCACAAACTTACAACTCATTCAGTATAAGACCACCCATAGAGTCCACTATACCACTCACAAAATGTTCAAAATGGGATTCACAAGCTCACCTATCTGTACAAACTGCTCTCAAAACACAAGTGATAATTACATTCATGCTTTATGGCTCTGCACACCCGTCAACCAATTCTGGAAAGAAGTCATCATGCTCCTATCCCATGCCCTAACCATCCATATCCACCCATCACCATCACTCTGCCTATTAGGAGACACATCAACTACCAACACAACTACCGAAAACAATAAAATCCTCCTGGTGTCGCTAACCATTGCCAAGAAAGTTATCCTCATGAACTGGAAAACCAAACATAATATCAACATCAACCACTGGAAAAATCTGTTAACAGACTATCTCTCCCTAGAAACACTCTCACAACCAATCAGAACCACCGAATCTGACTCAGCCTTGACACCGCTAATTCAAATACTACAGTAAAAAAGATCAGCAATAGCTAACAAAGAGCCCCATTATACACATTCACCCACATATACATACATGCACAAACACACACATACAAATTAAATGAATGGACGAAAAATCAGACAAAATCAGCACACACATTCATGTCTCTGTTTAGTCATCAAAACATATAAATAGATAGATATACTTTTCTTTTTCTTTCTTTCTTTTTATTTCTTTCTTTTTATTTTTATTATTATTATTTTTTTATTATTATTTATTTACTTTTTTTTTCTCCCCACCTCTATCAGTCTTACTTTCAAATCTTTTTTTCCTTTTTTTTCTCCTGTTATCTCATCTTCCCCCAATTATCCCCTTTTCTTCATCCCCCAGCACCCTCCCCCAAATCCCTGTAATTGTAATCCTCCTTAACTATAAAAAAAAAAACAGAAACTAGTAGCTGTTGTAATGTGTACATAATCAAATAAATAAACAATAAAGTACTAATAGTCCTCCGAAGAGGGGGGGTGGTGGCGGGCCAAAAAAAAAAAAAAAAAGAAAAGTAAGTTAACATAAGGTTTGTGTTGTGGCCGTGAGATTGAATTTGGGAAGGCGAGGGACTGGCAGATGGAGTCAGACAGACATAGACTGAGAGAAGGAGGGAGGCGGTAGGTGGGCTCTGAGGAGTAATAAAACTGTCTCTGTAAATACACTGACTTCTAGCTTTGGTCTCTCGCAGCTCCTCAGTCTTTGGTCCTCGAAAGCGTACACCGGTGAAACACTCCATCACAGATGCTGACACAGAGCAAGAGACCACTCAGACCACCTTGCTAGGTGGTCGGGAACGCATATGGCTCTAAATATATATGCTATATTTGTAGTGTGAATGCACACAGCAGCTCTTATGACATGAGCATTAAAGAGCATGGAAGTGTGCTGATCTTGTAGATGTTGCATGCTGACCTGTACCGTGCCTCTTTTTGATCAGATGAAGTGTGTATGTGTGTGTGTATGCATATGTGTGTGTGTGTGTTGGTGGTTTTTGTTTTATCTGTCTCAGCATCCTGTTTAAACCCATCAGTCAGGTCTTCTGTGAGCGCTTGTGCAGAAGCAGAGTGCTGTCAGCAAATACAACAAGTCTTTGACTTGAACTTGGTCAGTGACATTTAATGAGGAATAGCCTAGAACTTCATGTTTAGAGTTTACCAGAGAACACAAAGACAAAGACCAGATATTTTGGACCAGTGAGCTTTGAAGCTTCTGGAGTCAGGCTAGGATTTTTTTACAAACTTTTCCAGGCTTCTCTGCAGCTACACTCTTCTTTCTGAAGGCTTCAGAGAGCTCTTTATGTCTGGCTGTGGTAATCTGCTTACTTTAACAATCAAACCAATCTAATACCCGAGTTTTAAATAAGACAGACTCCTCCAAAAATCTGTGTAACCTAGTTCAAATCATCTGCAGCTGATGTGCTATATACTTAATACACATTTTAAGTAGTTTTTGGTTGCATAGTAATACTTCATAACTTTCTGTTAATATAGAATGCGTTATTATGTTGAAGGTGTCGTTTCGTCATTTTTTCATTTATTTTAAAATGTCTAGTTGTGGTCTCTGGTATGAATGAAAGCCATATGAGCCGTTTTTTTGTGAAAAAAGTGCTCTGGTGTTTCTTTAGAACCCTGCTTTAGTTCACTGGATTAGTGGACTCTGACGAAAGACAGGATTTCGGCTCTTGAATATTCATACATGCAAACGTATCGCCTCAGACATGGTGATTCAGTGCTTGCGCGGTTTCACCATGTCGAAGCCCCAGAGTCCGCTCTATATCATAAAATCTGACATGAACGGCAACCGCTTTGAGCGGTGTTCTGTTGAGTTGTGCTACCTTGTCAAACCATGCTTTCCTAGTGTATATTTAAGGTATCCGTAAAACACGGAATCCACCAGAGATCCAATGTAAACCTATAGACACTTACACAAGATAGCTAACATTACCTAGCTGGTGTAAACAGAGCTGTAAGGTCTTTAGCTGATGAGACAGTGTCAGCTCTGCTGCAGCCCGGCTTCAACTCTGTCTGTGGGCGGTCCCGAGCCCATACTAATTAATGGGTTTTCATAGACACGGTGCTTTTCCTGATCGAGTATTTTCTTTTCTTAGCTACTGCAGACAATGGAGGTTGAAGAACAGTTTCATATACAGCATGCATATACAACTCAGAGAGACCTATAATATTTCACAAAGAACAAAAAAAAAAATGGATTTTAGCGGAAGGACACCTTCAATATTTAGCATATAAAGACATGCCTAACCCACACTGTTAAGGTTAGTTAATAGCTTATATCTTATAGTATTACTGTGTTTTACACAATTGGGATGCCACCTTTGTGTTTGTAGAAGGCGTTAAGGTCGGCTCATCTCATTGGCCAAGGTTTTGAGCTGCCTGATGGAAAGCTTTTGATCTGCCGCCCACTTCCTGCTAGTTCAAAGCCCATTTTTTTCATTTTACTATTAGCTTTCTTTCTGCCTTTGTTTTCATTCTGGTTTTGTTTTGTTTTGACTGCCTACCCATCATAGATCATATTTGTGATTGGCTGTGCTGTGGGGTTAGAGATTTTTTGAGATAAGGCCATACAGACAACTTGTTCTGGAAGTTCTGGAAGGTTCCCCCTTGCCTCCGCTCAAGATCTAGTAAGAATGTTGACCTTGATCTAGGTCACACCCATGAACTGCTATATAATAATTTTAGGTACTTAATCACAGTATTATAGATTATTTCTCTCTGCAGCAAGAGTGTGTTTACTGTAAAAATTCAAGATCGCATTGGAACAATTGCAGTTAGTTTAAGTCCAGTTTAAGGGAATCGGTACACAGCACATTGGAAAGTATGCAAGTGTGGCTAAGTGTGATTAAAATGGGTTACACTACTCCATTCCAGCATTAGCAGCGGATACTCCAGCAATAGACCTTCTAACAATGTTCTGCCCCACATGGACTCTTAAATAAGACGTGCTCTGGTAGATAAACACTGTTGCAAAGCACCAGTCCAATAACACTAACAAAGGAGGAAGAGAAATGTTTCAAGCAGTGTTTCCTGACTCTTAAGATTTCTCATTCATTCACTCGCTGTAAAGACAGCACAACTTCTTATTGGCTCCTCATATCAATAAACTCCTGAACGAGGACACAAAATAGTAGTCATTACATTGTACGGTCCAGATAACTGCATGCATTTTGAATACATGCTGTACATGTAGAACCACTACATGTACAGCATGTATTCATAAGAGTGAGTTTTGGTTTAGTAAGCTAGTACTTTGCTTTAGTACTGTGTTTAAACCATGATTGCTAGATTGCAAGCATGTTTTCATGTCCCACTGTTCTGACTTGATAAAACATCCTTTTTCAGAGTGTATGTATGTGTTTTTACATTGACAATTTTCTTCAAATTTTAATAAAATAAAATGCAATTTCTTACAGTATTAAAACACAATGTGTTGAATCGTAACCCTTGTCTCATGGTACATTATTTTGTCACCAGGTGTCTGTTAATTTGCCGGTTTAGGGGCTACATTTTTTGAGATGTTTACTGTGTTATGCTTTGGCACTGTAGGACAGATGAGGTGTAAAGATAACTCGGACCGTTTCCTGTGTATGTTGATGTTGTTCCTCTGCCCCTTGATCTAACGGGGCTCTTATCTGACCTTATCCACTTTTTAAATCTGTGTAACTGAAACTTCATTTTCATCTTCAAACTGAAACTCAGTGGAATTTTTTTTTTTTTTTTTTTTTTTTTTTACTGATATCGCAACTCTGCAGTAGGTGTACAAGCCTAGGTGGGTTGACACAAATGATACAGGCTTACTTCTCAGAAATATCTACCAATTGTTAAAACAGGTTAACATTGTTGTTTTGAGAGTGTAAAATTAAAATGTGAGCCACCTACAGATCCCTATGGGCAAGGCAAGCCTTCAGTGCAGTTTGGTCATTTTCCAGCTCTAGCACTTCAGCTATACCTGGCTATTTATTAGCTAAAGAGTTAAATTAGTTGTGCTTGAGCTTGAAATTCACCAAATTGCACAGGAATCCCACCTTGCAAGACTGCAATTCCCAATCCCAAACCCTAAACCCAGCTAAACATCATTTCATCCGGTGCACTGCTCAGATAAAATAAACTCTACCCTGCTTTGTTGCCTGGAATTGGATGCATATCGAGTGGCGGAGCAGGCGAGGAGAAATGCTGGCATACTGTGACATAGATCAGGCTTCAGCACTGCTGATCTGCTGTTTCCTCAACTCACCCCAGATCGATTCTCCATGTGCTCTCCATATTCAGACCAGGCCTGGGGTGTTTTTGTTGTTCTATGCAGTTTATACACATAAGAGTCGTTGAACTTTGCAGAAAATATTGAGACATTGAATTTGAATTGTACAGCTTGTTAAGTGGGATGGTTTCCGCAATGGGTGAATCATTTGTTATTAGTTTATTGGTGTAATGTCTAGTGATGTTCCCAGATCCAAACTTTATAGGCCTCAGTAGGGTCTTAGTAAATCTGCATTACTGTTCAGTAGGCCTAAGTAGGATTCAGTATCGCTTAGTAGGCACCAATAAGGCTCAGTAGGGAACAGTAGGGTTTAGTAGGCCTCATAAGGGCCTAGTAAGGCTAAGCAGGCCTCAGCACTGTCAGTAGAACTCATTACTCATCTGTAAGGCTCATTGTAAATGGGTTAAATACTATTGTTATCATTTTGTTGTTGTAATGTATTAGAAGCACTGTAATTGGTTAAAAGCTTATTTACCTATCGTGTCCTCCTTTTTTTTTTTTTTGGCCTATTGGCAATGCCAGGAAAGTGTGCTTCATTTAAATACACTTACTATATTCCCCTTTTTGCCCTGATCTTGATTGTATTCTACTTTCTCAAACTGGTTGAGTTGATCAAAAGATATTGTAATGAATAAGTATCACCAGATTCCGACTCTCGTCATTGATGTGGTCGTCTCAGCCTTCATTTGGGTGTTAGCTTCTCATTCTGACTTTCTTGTGTGCTTTCTTCTTAGATCTAATTCAGCCCACAGAAGCTGGTATGGCCCCTTATATTGTCGCTATGATGTTTAAGCCCTGTATCTTTGAACAGCGGTAATCAGACTTTAATTTGACCGTTAAGTGGTGCTAAAACCTGTGTGTGTGTGTAAGGGAGAGAGAGAGACTTTGAAGAGTGCTCAGAATTCCTCTTGTAATCATAGAGGTGTGGTGCTTTGCTCAGAGTTGGCTGTGGAGGGGATGGTTGCGTGTGGGGTCCGTTTGAAGTCTGTAAGGAAGATTCCATTCCTCTTTCCGAAGCAGACACACATGATTTGTTATTAAAAGTCTTACTGTAGGAATCTTTCCGAAAATCTTTCTTATGATGCTATGTGGCTTTCTTGATTCTGTAGGTGATATCTTTAACTGTAAGCAATACAGCCGTCTTTAACTCCGTAGAATGTACAGGAACAGAACGTAATGTACAAATAATAAATAGGAGGTGTTTTTTGTGTGTGTGTGTGTGTGTGTTTGTGTATAAAGCTATTACACTGCTTTGCAATTTTCACACTTCTCGCTTTGGAGCTGTGGTGTTTTATTTCAGAACAAGTGTGTTGACAGAATGGCCCACAGGCTGGAACCACCCGATAAAGTCTGTAATCAGTCACACTAAATAATTTCGGATCTGTAATCTTTGTTGACTGACATTTTTATTAAAAAAATCACTTTGTAAAAGGCAAGACATTGACCTGTAGGACAGACAGACAGTCAAACCTCATCAGCAGCACCGAGCAGAATCTCAATTTAAATGTTATGAGCATAACCAGTCAAAATCTTTAATTCATCTGGGGTGGCACACAAAGCAGTAGGGGCATCATGTTTTCGATATTTCCCTCTAAGCTACACAAGCATGCGTGCGCTACGCAAATGGCGCAGCACACGCCGCGGACATTGTGACTGCTCAAAGAGCAGCCCTTTCTCTTCTTAAAGAAAAACTTGAAAATATAAAAATTACAGTTTATTGCCTAGCCTCAAATATGTTAATAGTTTGGGTAACTTAAGGAGCATCTTTCTCTCAGATAAAGTTAATAATATATCTTTGTTAAAGAAAAAGTCTTAAAGTCTTATTTTTCATGTTTAACTGTTATACTAGGATAGAGTTCAGTTTGTTAAGGCTCTAATTGTTCTAATATTTTGTACATGATTGTTCCTGTATTTTTGTATTATTTATTTTGTTATGTTGCACATTGCTGTTTTAATAGTGCACACTGCTGCTACCAAAAAAAGAAACTAGATAGCATTACATATATATCTTAATTAAATTATTTAAATTTGACCATTAGTGCCTAATGTGGTGTATTACAGATCACTTGTATCACTTATATCAAGCCCACCTTTTGAAATAAGATATTGTAAATTTGATTAATCAAACCAATGACTGACCATAGATTAATCTAAAACTGGCATAGGCCTCTCTGCTGTAAAAAAGAAGGAAAATCGAGAATCGAATTGAATCGTGATGCTAAAAATGACGGAAATAAAATCGAATCGAGGATTTAGAGAATGGACACCCCTAAAAGGCAGTCAAAACTGTGTGTGTGTTTGCGCGTGTGTGTGTGTGTGTCTCTGTCTGTGTGAATGCATACACACAGCCATGCATGTGTGCTGTCCATGGAAGCCCCAAGTAACAAAAACACATTTGTGTTGGGACTGGAGGGCTTACAAAGCTCCGTTTCTCACCACGCCTGGGAAGGACTCAATGGCCACCAGATGCCATAAACCATTTATACAGGCTAGACTGGGGTGAGTCCACTCTGTCTGAGGACTGGATGGGTTCTGCATACAGATGGGTGAAATCTCTTCCTGGCAGATATATTACTTGCTGATTAATGACAGAATTTATTCGTCTTACTGTTGTTTGAATTACAGCTGATGGTGTAAACCAATAATTGTTTGCATTTTTTATGTTTAGTCAGTTGTGTTGAGAATATGTCACTTTGAACTATACTTAGACCAACTATAATCGGGCCTTTATTCTGGCATTTAAATGGCTTTTAAAAGGTAAATAAGAGTGTTTTTCTAAGATTAAAAACGTGATTTTGGCTGCAACTGGAAATATTTGAGCAAAACTGTGTCAAACTGGGGTACACAGCTTTTGAGCTGCTGTGTTTTCAAGCATGTGCCTATGCATGCAACACACTATGTATGTACTTCTTGTATCAAGAATCAGATCACAGCAACATGGCGTGATTGATTTAATTGCCTTAGGTAACACTGCACATCCTGCGATGTAGGGCTGCAGCTATTGATTATTTTAGTAATCGAGTACTCTACAGAAAAATCTATTCAATTAATCGAATAATCGGATAAAACGTAAAATAATGACTTAATATTGAATGACCAATTGGTTTAATTTTTAAATTCATAACATACATTTCCACATTGCAAACACAAATAGAAATAAATAAAACACAAAATAAACATAAATTAGTAATTAATAATTTAATAAATTAAGTTAAATTATTTCAACTTAGGATTTCTTGTAAGTATTAAATATAAGGCATTAATCAATAATAAAGGCATAAACTTCGGCTTTACGTTGTGTATCTTAGCTAAATGACAATACAGTAAGTTTATGGTCAGCTAACTTTAACATGTATTTATTTAACTCCACAGCGCTGTGTTTACTGATTACATAAAGCCTGTATTAAATCTAGAACTTGTCTCCATTGTAATAAACTAACATCACACATTAGGCAGTATTTCTAATAATCCAGACTCCACAGCGCTGTCGTTCTGTTAATAAGTTACATTAATGTTAATCTCATTTATTTGTTCTAAGTTAAATTTACCTGCTCACCGCTCTAAAAACCTCTGCCTCCTCCACTTCCTGCTTCCTGTGCGTGGGTGACGTAACGCTAAGCGTGCTATTTCACATTAAAAGTCTGCGCTAAATTTTGTGCTCAGCATTTTAAAATTAATTATACGATTACTCGAGGCACAGAAAATTAATACATCATTTTTTTTTAATCGAGCAACTCAAATTACTAGAGAAATCATTTCACCCCATACTGCGATGTGACTATTGCGCACGCACACATCGCGATGACTATGCTTAAACAATATATCGTGCAGCCCTAGTGTAGTTCTGATTTGTTTACACATGCACATATTTGCTGATGTGGATATTTACCTTAATTACTTGGAGAGACTGGACACCCTAGTATGACTTTAATGAATTTAATGAGTAGCGCAGTGTTGGCCGACTGTAGTAGCGTGGCCAGTGTCAATCAGTATTGGCATTTTAACATATGAACTGGAATTAGTAAATATACAGTACCAGTCTCAATTCTTATTCAGTGTATTTCTTTCTTTTTATGATTTTACATGGTAAATGTAATATTAAAGACTATTTCAAAGCTATACATGAGCACATGTGGAATAATTTAGTAAACAAAACGTTTTAAACAAACCAGAATATGTTTAATACTTTGGACTCTTCTAAGTAGCACATTTATCTTTGAGGACAGATCTGCACACTTTTGGTATTTTAATCTCAGTGTTTTCATTGAGTAGAGTCACTTTGAATAGTTTTCATAGTGTCTTAAAGGAGTTCCTGGAGGTGCTGAACAATGGTTGCTTTACTTCGCTCCAGCTAATCCCAAATCACCATCTCAGTTGATAGTCAGGTTTAGGTTTAGGTTTAGGTCAGGGTATTGTGGAGGACAAACCCTTTTTTTTTTTTACTGTATACTATGTAATTCCATATGTGTCACTTATTTGTTTTCATATTTTTAATATTAATCTACAATGTAGAAAATAAAATAAAGAAATAAAAAAATGAAAAACATGAAATGAGAATGTCCTAACGTTTGACTGGTACTGTATTGTGATATAAAAGTTGGCCATATTCTTCATCCCTTACTTCGTCTGTTAATAACCGATTGTGGGATAATGCCACAACCTCCACACATTACAGAATAGGGTTTGCTTCCTCCAGCAGCAGAGAATGTCTTTGTTCTACAAATTGGAGTACGCTTAAACACAGCTGTAGCAATAAGAGTGCTCGGGCAAGAGTCCCAGTGTTACATTCCCCACCAGCTGTAATTATCATTTATTTTACTGGCACAGAAATTTTATGTCTCTGCTCCTTGATTCAGAATCAGACCTATTACCCATAGACTCCATTTAGCCTTTTCTAGAGCTAGGAAGACACTCTGTAGGTCCCCTTAGTTTCTTTAGTTGTTTATTTATTTAATTTTTTCAAGTAGAAGAAGTTGATAGCTTCTTCGTGTAATTCTTTTCTACAGGATTCTACATACATGTGTGATAGTGGTGTTTTCCCCCTCATTTTAAAAAGAAACCCAGTATCTTGGTTTCATCTTTGCAGAATTACCCACAAAATCCCCTGAACCCACCCTTTAAAAGTGTTCTGTTCATCATATTCTGAATAGCTCCTTTATGTGAACTGCTGGACACCATCACCTCAGGTTTCTATGGACAAGAAGAAAAGAAGTCCATGTTTGAGAGGCTTTGCAAGTTTTCTTTTTCTTTCTGGAATATTAACACGTTCAGCAGCATGCTCTTTAACAGAGGCGGCCTTCCAGTTAATGGTATTCCATGTAAATTTGATCCTTTTTCCAGAATATCAACTTGTGCGGTATTGCGTTGTGATTGAGTGTTCTGATAATCTGCTTTGATGAGCTCATGAATGTCCTTTGGCTGAGTGCTTACACACACAGGCACACTGGAATACATTTGTGGGCAGACACTTAGCAGAACTGCAGCAGTGTTTCTTGGCCTTTTTTTTTACGCAGCAATGAAAACACATCAGTCTAACAGAACACTGTGCAATTAATACAGTAAGGGAGTGACTGTAGCCCTTTATCATTGTATTCTTAGAATCATCGCATACTGTAAGATCCTCAGACCTGCTTTTATAACATAAAATAAATGAAAAACTAATAATAAGGTAATGGACCGCAGTGATATCTGGAGTGTACAAACTTCAATTAATAGAGGTGTAAATCTCACTAAGTCACATTACAACTTTTTTTTTTTAATTTTTGTTTTATTCAGAATGATTTTTTTTTTAAATGTAGTGGTTAAAGTTTACATAATTATACCACAGTTAGTTCCAACACTTCAATGTGGTTGGCTGAGAGGCGTTCTATGAGTGCCGTTATCAGCCAGTAATGCACTGTAAGCAAAGCTCTCCATGTATTACTCTGCCACATACAGGTAACCTAGCAACAAAGCAGCGCTTACAAGCCAAACAGCGCAGCTACAAACAAAGCAGTAATGGAACTATTTTAACTTGTGGAGAGTTTATAACCAAACAAAATCTTTTAAATAAAACTGATAAAGGACCTGATGGTCCCCATCCACCAATTGACAATTTGATCTGATTTAGACAGCTCAAAGTGGGTGAAGACAAGCACATGCCTCATACAGTACATGTAAAACCATCTACCGCATCTTTTGGAACGGCCTCTGATGCAACAGGTGCCTGTAACACTGACCAACATTTCAGTTAGAGTGTTGAAGGGAAAGAGAGAGTGCTCTTTATCATAGTTTAGTGACACTTTATCAGTCATTTATTGAGTATTATTTAATCTGGCGTTCCTTGGATTATAGTGACGGCACCTTAGTAACCATAAAAAAAACTAGATGCGGACGAAGTGTAGACTGGTTAGGCTGTGCAGTGTATTTTACACCTGTTTTGCTGAGGTTTAGTCACTCAAATTTGACATTTTGTTCTTAAATTCACAGCAAAGCTTATCTCATGACATGTGCTTGATGTGTCATAGAGAAAGCAAGAGAAAGAAAGTGAAAGGGAGAGAGAGAGATCCACAGAGAGCACCAGTATTAATGGCAGGCTGCACTTTAACCCAGCTGGTACAGAACCGCAGCTGCCATGCTGGAGTGGGGCTGTGGAAAGGAAGTCCAGCTCACTGTGGTTAGCTAATCAGGGATCACATGGTCATGTGTTTAAAAACCGCTAGACTCACATGAACTTGAATCAGAAGAGCTGAAGCTATTGTGAGAACCAAGTTCAGAGGTCTAGTTTCTGGCCTTCTGACTCAGTTGGATGGATTGTCTAAATCAGTGATGCAATCTTAAAAAGAAAGGCTCTTTAAAGCGTTCTTGAAGTGCTGCCAGAGCAGAACCATTTTTTGACCCATAAAGAACTGTGTATGTAATATTTTTAAAGGTCTGTAGAGCCTTCACTTTATCTGAAGCTTCTTTACCAATTAAACAGTTAATAAAATTGTTCTTTATTGAACCAAAAAACATTTGAATCACCTTCTCTAGGAACAAGATGGGTGTGAATATTTGAATAATTCTGATATATCTTGTATTTGGTTGGTTGATCGTGTTTTATTTAAATAAAAGCTGCACTGTGTAAAACATCTGTTACAGTGAACACATCACAAGCACACCACATAACCTTTTTCTCCAGCTTTCACATGTATCTGCATGGTTTTTAAAGCAGAGATTACAAAATAAAGGCCGTCTCCTGAGCAATTAAACTATTCCTTACATTGTTTGATATCAGCTTTAACCTCTCAAAATTACCAGGTTAAATAAAACAATAGATCTGTTCAAACTAGTAAGATATAAAAATAGCTTAAGTTAATAATTTAAGCTATTTAATGTAGTTTAGCCAGTGTAAAACAACTGTAGTAGCATGGCCGGCTTTGATTTTCCCCTCCACCAGACAACACTAAAAATAAAGAAGAACTTTGTAAATTCTGATTTCAGTTTTTGTGAGGCTTCAGATTTAAAAAATGGGTGTAAGAAAATACTAAAATTTGTTTTATAATATTGTATAGATTTTTTCCATCACAGTATTTAATGAATTAATTTACATGGTTTTGTTGTTCATTAATTAACAATGGTTTATTTACTGTTGTGTTTAAACCCCACCCACTTGAGAGGGTTGTTGTACTCTGTTGTTAGTCTCTACTGTTCTGGTTGAAAAAAAAATGTAAACGATTGTAATATCACATTACAGCATCTTACAGCAGTATAACATGATAAATTGAATCGAAACCCTTGTGTTGTAATACGAATCATATCACCAAGTTCTTGCTGATACACAGCTCTAGTGTGGAAGAGTAAACTGTGTCTGTAGTAAACTAATAAATATTACATTTCCTGTGCTTCATATTTCAGTGGGTGATTCTGGTTATTTACTGCCTGCTCTTTGTGCTAGTGCTCTACATGTGGTAGTGTTTAGCTTATGGTTTGCGGAGGATGCGGATGTGTGTGAAACCTAAAAATACAGAACATCCCCCTAAATTACCTTTACCCACCAAATGTGTGTGTTTAGTGTGAATCACATGTCCACCCTGTACTGTATGGCTGGTCTGAAACAGCTCTAATTTCTGGACAGGCACAGTTTTCTGTTGTAAAGCTGTGGAACATGTTCTGTCCAGCTGTTTCTCCTGCTTTCTGAGAGAGTCTGAGAATAGGCCCAGTTACCCGTATGGGTCTAATTAAAGATAAGATACGTGTGACAAATAAAATAAGGAAGGATGGGAAATAAAAGCATGAGGAGAAATGGAGAGGGAGCTACTGACCAATATAGAGAGAATAGAGCTTAGCAGAGAGAGAGCTGAATCAGTTAGAGAAAGAGTAGAGGAGATACAAGAGCTTGTTTTGGAGTATTGTTGCTGCCAGCATTTAGAGAACACGTGCATGTGATTAGGACAGGAACAGCTGGGGAAGGACTGTACTGCCCTGCCCAAATACCGAAGTGTATGTGTGCATGTGAGTGTGTGTGAGAGAGAGAGAGACAGAGAGAGACTGTCCTTATTGAACCCTCTTCTGTTTTAACTGCAGGGTGTAGTCCTGGTTGGGCTGTTCTGTGTTAAACAGCTCCACCAGATGTATTGTTGTACTGGTCTGAGATGAGCTGAACTGACTAGCTCAGTGTTTGTACCTTTTTTACTGATCATTACTGTGGGCAAAGCCAGAGGAGCTGTTCCTTTGGCTGGAAGGTTTGCTTAGTGAAGACAAAAAATACAGTGACTCAATCATATATCAAATATTAGCAAGAGTTCAATGTGATTTGGTTTAATATGTTGGGGATTAAATGTGATTTGGTTAAATATGGCAGGGATTAAATGTGATTTGGTTGAATGTAGCAGGGATTATATGTGATTGGGTTGGATGATCCTGGGGTTAAATGTGATTTAGGTGAATGTGGTGGGGGTTAAATATGATTTAATTGGATGTGATGGGGGTTATTTGTGATTTGAGTGAATGGTGGATGTTAAATGTGATGTGGGTGAATAGCTGAAGTTAAATGTGATTTAGTTGAATATGGTGGGGGTTAAATATGATTTAATTGAATATGATTGAAGTTAAGAGGGATATGGATGAATTACGGGGGTTAAATGTGATTTGGGTGAATGAGGTAGGGGCTAGATGTGATTTGTGTGAATGTGGCATGGGTTAAGTATGATTTAATTGGATGTGACTGGGTTAAATGTGATTTGTGTGAATAGTGAGGGTTAAATATGTAATTTAATTGGATGTGATTTAATTGGGGTTAAATATGATTTGGGTGGGTGGGGTGGGGCTTAAATGTGATTTAGTTTAATGTGGCAGGGTTAAATGTTATTTGGGTGAATGTGGCAGGGGCTAAGTATGATTTAATTGGATGTGACCGGGGTTAAATGTGATTTGGGTTAATGCTGGGGGTTTACATGTGATCTGTAACTGTAACTGAGGGTAAAACTTTGTTTAGAATTTGTAAGAAGTAAAAGAAGGTAATCTTTTATGTAGGGCTGCAGCCATCGTTTATTTTAGTAATCGAGTACTATACTGAAAAATGTATTCGATTAATCGAGTAATCGGATTACACATATTTGTTTGCTTAAAGAGTAATTAAAAATACACAAGAGAAAAGAAGACATTTCACTTAATAATAAATGACCAATTGATTTCCTTTTTTAGGTAAGTTATATTTTTAAATTCACAACATACATTTCCAAACTGCGAACACAATAAATAAAGGAATGATGATAATAATAGCTTATTAATTAGTACTTTAATAAATTTAGTTAAATTATTTTCAACAAGAATTTCTTTTAAGTATTAAAACTATAGGGAATTCATCAATAAAACATAATTTGCATTATGTTGTGCATTTTAGCTTCTAAACAGCAGAGATGTTGCCAGTTCGTCTCACCAAGCCGGTGACATGTATTTATTTATAAACTCCTCAGCGCTGTGTTCACTTACATAAAGTCTGTAATAAGTCCAGACATGTCTGTTTTTATAAACTAACCGCACATTAGACAGTATTTCTAATAGTAAGCGCTCCACAGCGCTGTCGTTATGTTATTAAGCTACATTAAGCGGCTCCACCGCTAACGGGTCCTCGGCTGAGACGGTGCAGCATTAAAAACGTGCTGTTGTGGGAGACAAGAGTAAATAAACGCTGTCCAGACTAAAAAGCCCCATTATTATTGCCCTTTTTCCTCGTAAGTTGTGGCTCTCTTCCCTCGCCGCTTTAAAATACCCTCTTCTCAACTAAAACATCCGCTGCCTACTCCTTCTTCCTGCGCTGAGTTTTTTTAATTAAATAGACGAGTTTTTTTTTTAAATGAGTTTTTTTAATTAAATAAACGATTACTCGAGGCACAGAAAATTACTCGATAAATTTTTTAAATCGAATTACTCGATTAATCGTTTTACCCCTACTTTTATGCTTATAATCATGCTTTTTATGCTGTGGGAATGGTGTTCCCATAGGGTCAGAATTCGGGCAAACTGACAACGTACTACAAAAACCAATCAAGGTTAAGTACAGAGACAGGACTAGCACTTGTTGTGCTGTGTTTGTTTAGATCTTTACTGGTTGATTAATTTATTGCCTGAAGCGGTGAATTGGTTTTGGTTTGTTTAGTTATAAAATGTTGGGAACTCCCACCATAAACAATATAATATTGTTTCTTATTGGAATTCTCTGGATCCACTTCCTCGAAAACATCTAGGTGTTGAAATCTAAAATGATAGATAGAGGGTACAAAGAGATTTTAGCTCTAGTGTTTAAAATGCATATTTGCTGTAACATACTTTAGGAAAATGTGGTCTTCACTAGTTTAAAGTTAATTAGATTTTGCTTAGTGATGGCACGTTAATGCACATTGTTGTAGAAAAGAAAATGAAAGGTGGGCTACCCCCACCTCTCGTCCGGGGTACAACTCCCCTGCGTGTTCGTTTGATAGAGAGAGTCAGACAGGTGGAGTGAAGTTGAAAGCAAACTAAGTATTTCTTATAAAGTACTGAATATTCAGGAGAACTAACACATGAAAGACCGTCTAACAGCCGTCCCAGCATAAGTTCTGACCCCCCTCTGATCTGACTCCATGTTTTATACCCCAAATGACGTGAAACCTGTTGATGAGGCGTTGCTAAAATCATCTCATGTTAGCATGCGTAATTTCACGTGTTAGTACTCAAGTTTCACGTGTCTGACTGGACCACTAGTGTTTGACCTTGACTGTGTTCTTCCAGGATGGAACATCGTGGCACTATCTGTGTGTGTGCGTCACCCCCGCTTTGAAGCAGAGGTTTTTAGGGAGGCACTCACTCACCAAAAGGTCGCTTTGATCTAAGAGCCTTTTCTGTAGCAGAATATATTGTGATTATTGGTTAATCTTCTATATAATTGCGTGTAAAATACACTGTGAGTAAAAATGATCAAATATAATGTGAGTATTGGTTAATGCATATAAAATACAAGGTTTCACACAATGATTATGTAATTATAGATACTAAGATAAGTAATCATAACTGAAAGATATTTGTCAATCAACCCAAAGTATAATAAACAGTTACTCTTCAACATGCATTAATAACTTAGCTCCAAAGCGAATATTTTTAGTTGTAAAAGCAGGTAAAACAGTTGTACTGTGCCACCCTGCAGTTGATATGGGGTCTCTTACTGATGACCTCTTTCAATCCAGCTCTGCTTCATGTGCTCCGTTTCCATCTGCAGACTTGCTCACACACTCATTTCTGCTGCTGCTTTTTGTCTTATATTCTGTGTTTGAAATCGCCTTTCTTATCTGTGTTTTCTCACTTGTGTCAACGCTGCTGTTTACAGTGAGGCTGTAAGAAGTGAAATGGTGGAACTTTGAAGTCTTGCAGGTATCTGCTGCTCTGAGGTTTTGGGGCTCGTGCAGTGATCTGACAGATTATTGTTTTGTTATTGTTTGTCCTGTATGTTGCTGCTGCTGTTGTTATTATTAACCAAAACATTAATTTACAGTATTTTTAACACTTAAAATCCTTTCATTTTCTTAAAAATCATCAGTGCGCCTTATAATCTGGTGCGCCTTATGTATGTTTTTGACCAGTCAGGCTGTAAGGAGCAGTAAAGCCACTCTGCTTGAGTACAGCGTTTTAAAGGAGTTTCAATTTAGATTTTCCAGCACTGACATTGGAGCAGTATTAGCATTAGCCGCTAACCGAGCTAAGTGATAGCTTCTTTGCCATTCAAAGGTAAGCATTGTTGGCCTGGAGCCTGCTGCTAACTCAGGCTAGCACTGCTGGAGCAACATTAGCATGAGCCACTAACTGCATTTCATGATTCCAAATTTCATGAGTGAACCAATAGAAATACTCCTAAATGACTTGGAATTAAATCATTTTTAGTTACGAAGTTTTTTTCCTACATGCATTTTTCTGCAATGTTTAAGGTTAAAGATTTAGTTTTTCCAAGATTATTCAGCATCTCTGTTATTTATTTTGTTTCTACTTTCTTTCTGTCTTTATAGTTCTTTGTGTTCCTTAAGAAGCTACGTGAAAACGGAGACACAAGGCGCTCTGTCTGTCTCTGAGAGGCTGGTTTGTAAAACATTATTAACCCCAGGTCAGTGAATATACAGTGTGCTGCTAGCATTCCAGCACAAATCTCCTGTAGAATATTCTAATCTTCATTCAGACACAGGCACAGTAATGCTGTTGTTGTCTGGCGCATACTGAACAGCCCTTTCAGAGCCTCTGTTTAATCACTGCTTCATTGTTTCATCGCTGATCCAGGAGCACTCAGGCTCTTGTCCTGATTCATGGGAGTCATTATAAGTGTGGCATCTGATTGACCACAGGGTTATAGGTTCAGTACCCACGTCTTCTATTCTGTCTCTGTTGGGATTTTGAACAAGACCTTTAAAGTCACAAAATCTGACGTTTTAAACATTAATATATTTCTATGTAAAATGTGGTGGAATAAAGTCATCCTACTCTAACAAATTGTGGCCAGTTTGACCATGCATGCATGTTGGTCCCACCCTATGGAAATGTAGGCCCTCCCTAAAAAACAAGTCAGTGGCTGCCTACACAGCACTGTGCAGTACAAAATATTCAGATAAAAGAGACCGTCAAATATGCTATGTGGATTCAATACACTGTTTGAAGGCATTCTGTTAAAAAATCCAAACTTTCAATGTTACTAGAGACAACAGCCAGGACCTGCAGATTTGAAGCAGGTTGATTCTGATGCTAACAAGCTGGCTTCAGGGGTAGGGGACTAGCGCCAGAGTGCTAAAGACACAACAGCCAAGCTTGTTGAGGCTGGAGTGGGTTAGCAGCGATGCTAACAGCCGACTTCAGCAAGATAAGAGCCACAGTGCTAACACACACTGCAGTTGAATCATAATATCACCATGATTCTTGTGGCCAGCTTCAGCTTGGATAGAGCCTTGATGCTAGCAGCCACATTAGTCAAACTATTCAGTTTAGAAGCAAGTTGGTCACAATACTAATGACCAGCTTCTGCAGGGATCAAGCTATTGTGCTAAGCTATAGAGCAGACAGGCTCTGCATGGTTGGAGTGTGTTAACAGCGATGCTAACAGCTGACTTCGGCAGGGATAAGCTGCTTTTACACTTACAGCAGAAGACCTGCTGCTTCTCTGTGCTTTCAAACATATTGTTTTTAACAGGATCAGTGTGGCTAGTTACAGACTAGGTAATGATTTGTTGCAAGTGGTGCATAAACGTCAGTGGGGTGAACCTAGCGCGTGACATGTTCAGTGTGAACTTTGAAGATGCAATAACAGAGACTGACACAGAGCAGACAGTGTAATGTTTATTGATTTATTTTTCTGTCTGTTTGAGGCTAAATGCAATAATAGAAAATTGTATGTAAAAATTCATGTTTAGTGTACAAGAAATAAGTTTTCATCCATTTTTCCAATTTAAAATTTTTAATCTCTCATTTTTGCATTTTGTAAGGATTATACTATAAGGTTTATGTTTCAAGATACAAAAATTGACTTAATGGATTATTCACCGTGCTAACCTCAGCAGGTTTGGAGCTGCGATGCTAACATACCCAGCAGCAGACCATGGCAGGGTTGAGGGGGTTTAATCAAGGTGTTAACAGTCAGCATCGAAATAGTTAGGATTTGTGATGCTAACAGACACAATAGTTGGGTTTGGTAGGGTTTTGGAGTGGGTGAAAGGGAGACGGGGGCATGGATTAATACAAAGTATTTGTTTTGGTCTGAGATGTTGGTGCTGTAGTGGTGGAGATCTACTGGCAGAAAACCTGTGGTGCTCCTTTAACCGACTACTAGGTTGTGACATGCCAAGAGAAGTCCTCCTCTGGTTACTGTACAGCGATGTATGCATCATAACAATAAAGGAACTTCACATTTATGTGTGTGTGTGTGTGTTCACATTATTCTTACTCATGCTGTCCTGTGTGATGTTCTGGGGTCAGTCTGTATGCATGGCTCATCCTGACTCACATGGTCCAGTATGTCGTTTGCTGAAAGGGTCCGGTTGTCCTAAATGATATCACTTCCTGTGGGGTGTTCATGGCACACAGAGACCTGTGTGTGGTTACTTCTTAGCTAATGGCCTCTAAAGCTCTCCAAAGGCCCAGAGTGGACTTCCTGTCTGCCCCCAATTAGACAGTCACCTAATGCAGCTGATCAATGTGGGGTGATGCACTGATAACAGAGGCTATATAGTATTACAGCTCTACTGTTCTTACAGACCATTGTTGTTATCATCAGGCTAATAACAACAGATTTGGGGACCTTCATTTTTGTTTTAATTAAGTTTGATTACTTCAAGGTGCTGTAAAATGCAGTTGTTAAGCATTTAAGTTTTTGATTGATTGATGTAAAACAATAAGCATATGACTTTGGTTGGGGTACAAAACAAAAAGCTCAGAAACAATGTTACAAACCTATATACTGCCCTTATTTTATTCAAGAATAAAACAGCTCATTAGTTTATAAGCTCACAGTTTGCTTTTAGCCTACCTCTCACTCACTTAACTGAGTTTGGCTATTTTGAGTCCTACCATATATAAAATGTATAAAGGTTTAGTTTAGCTGAGGGTTCAGTCAGTTTGTTTCCAAGTGGATGACTGAGATATGAGATAGTAAAATCCACTCGGCTACATGTAGCTTTTAGTCTAGTTTGGATCCCTATTTTCTTTCCTGGCTTTTAGTATGTTGTGTTTTAAGTTTAAGCTCACTTGCTGCAGACACTGGCACGAGAAAGACTACAGTAAAGAGACTTGGTTCCAGTAGTAGTAGTAGTAGTAATCCCTGCATTTCCACAATAAGCAGAGACTGGTGTAGGCTGCAGCAGTGTACCATTGTTCAGTATACCATGGTATAAATATACAGCTCTGGAAAATATTAAGAGACCACTTCAGTTTCTGAACTGTTTCTGAACTTCAGTTTCTCTGATTTTGCTGTTTATGGGTATATGTTTGAGTAACATGAAAATTGTTTTATTCTATAAACTACAGAAATTCCAAATAAAAATATTGTCATTTAGAGCTTTTATTATCAGAAAATGAGAAATGGCTGAAAAAAAAGATGCAGAGCTTTCAGACCTCAAACAATGCAAAGAAAGCAAGTTCATATTCATATTTTTTAAGAGTACAGAATTCAATATTTGATGGAATAACCCTGGGTTTTAATCACAGTTTTCATGCATCTTGGCATGTTCTCCTCCACCAGTCTTACACACTGCTTTTGGATAACCTTATGCCACTCCTGGTGCAAAAATTCAAGAAGTTCAGCTTGGTTTAATGGTTGTGAAAGTCTCACACAACACAACATTCTCACACATACACAACATTCTTGAAAGTGATTTCAAGCCCTCACAGTTTTGCTGCTGCTGATTAAAACAATCCTAACGTTAGAGGAAACACTACAGTGACAAATTATTGTTTGATTTATGTCATTTTGTATTTTCGCTTATTCTATCAAACACAAAGAGCTTTTTTTATTTTCTTTTGCCAAACATTTAGCACATCCTTAAACAAAAAAAAACTTAAAGCTCACCTTCCGTCGTTTTTTCTTTCATTTTAAAATATCTAGTTGTGGGTCTCTAGTATGAATGAATGACATGTGAGCCGTTTTTGTAAAAAAAAAAGTGCTCAGGTGTCTCTGTATAGCTCTTTTTTAATGGACTGTTTTAGGGGTGTGTCCAAAATGACCGGATTCCAGCTTTGCTCATGAATATTCATACATGCAAACAGCATGCAAATATCTCTCCTCTGATTGGCTAGGAGCACTGCGACGCCCCTCCGCCGCTCTGCCGCTCACTGCCTCCCACCTCCTAACTGATGAGCGGTGATGTTGCGTCGCTTCAGCTCCGCCTCTGGGAGTTTCTCGAGCCAAGGTGGGCTGGTCTGTGAGTTTCTGCCTACGTAGGCAGAAAGATAATTCACAATTCACCCGTTTTTCGGAGGGGGGAGGGAGGATTTCTTTGCTTAGCTCCTGCAGACAATGGGGGCTGCAAAACAGTTTAATGTGCAGGTGTACACATTCAACTCGGAGAGACCTACTGTATTCCACAAAAAACAAGAAAAATCGGATTTTCGCGGAAGGTGAGCTTTAAGATGCAAACACCTATTTGTTTTTTACACTAGCTTAAAACATTGTTAGTCACAGCAGTGACATATTGCAGTAATGCTGTATCGCAGGCCTGTGCACCTACACAGCTTAGCCCTGTACTCAGCAGCACTGCAAGACACAGCTTTGCAATCTTGTAGCAGTAATGGTGTGTAGCGTCCCTGATGGGATCAGCAGGCTGTTTGTCAGCAAGCCTGATGAATCAGACTTGGCCTTACTGTGAGAGTTAGCCGAGAGAGGATCTGTTCATTAACCCCCTCCCTGTCTACACATACCACGCACATGTGTGTGTCGTCTGTGAAAATGTCTCTCTCACAAACACACACACACACACACAAACACTCTCACTCTCTCTGGGTGTACACATTAATGTGTGCGAGAGGTAATATGTTGTGCATTGTATAGCCAGGCTAAGAGGTGTGGGGTAGTAAAAGCTATGTGTTAAACTAGTGTTTTTTCCTGTCCTTGGCTATTATACTTTCTTTGCTAATGATTAGAAAAGAAATAAATTGGTAGCGAGTTCAGCCTCCTGA
Source organism: Astyanax mexicanus (assembly GCF_023375975.1). Taxonomy (NCBI): domain Eukaryota; kingdom Metazoa; phylum Chordata; class Actinopteri; order Characiformes; family Acestrorhamphidae; genus Astyanax; species Astyanax mexicanus. Next base: position 30,792,914 of record NC_064421.1, on the reverse strand, counting down.
TTGTGACGTCAGAATGATGGGCCTTCATGTGGTCAGCTCATAGGCTTAACTCAATTATGAAGATCATATCAGCTCAGTTTTATGAGGCTGTCTGCCAAACAAAGAGACCAGGAGAGATTAGACAACCAGGAGAGATTAAATGGTGGTCTGTCTCTTCCTACATTTTAAGCAATTTTACAAGTCAGTTCTGCGAGGTGAGATTTTTGGAATGTGAGCTGAATTTCTGAAGTCACCTGCAAAACATGCAGATAAGGCCAGATCTTGAATTCATTTATACAGTGGTGTCGATTCATGTCTTTGTTTTTGTGTTTACTCAACTAACAAATATAAAGTGTATATAATATGTGTAAAAACTATGTTTAGAAACTGGAGAATAAGGGTATGTTCACCTTAAACAACAATATATATATATATATATATATATATATATATATATATATATATATATATATATATATATATATATATATATATATATATATATTCCATGCTGTTTTAGTGAGTAATGAGGTAAAGATGTCCTAGGTAGGCTCTGAGTGGTCCAGCGGGCTAAGCGCTGCCACTATAATAAGGAGATCGCTGGTTCGAATCCTGTTCATGTAGCTTGCCATCAGCTACCGGAGCCCTGAGAGAGCACAATTGGCCTTGCTCTCTCTGGGTGGGTAGACGGCGCTCTCTCCCCACATCACTCCAAAGGGTGATTACGATCAGCACAAGGCGTCTGTGAGCTGATCTATCAGAACTGAGTGATGCTATTTGGACCGCTGCATCATCTTGAAAAGAGGCGGTGGCTGACTTCACATGTTTTGGAGGAGGCATGTGCTGGTCTTCAACCACCTGGTGTTGGGGCATCACTAGTTATAGGGGGAGTCCTAATACAGGGGTTGGGTAATTGGCCATGTAAATTGGGGTGAATTTTTTTTTTTTTTTTTTTTTTTTTTTTTTTAAGTTTCAATAAATAGATTTTATTATTTTTTCATACAGTTTGCATACAGTTGGTTGAAAGCTTAAAAGCTTAAATGGCAAACAAAGGCAAATAAATATTACTGAAGTTTCTAAAGTTAAGTTAGGGCTGTGTAATCTCTCTGCAAGTTATAAATGTGTATATTGGTATCGGCAGATTCATATTTACATGTTTGTTGCTCCCTTAAAACACACCAAGTCTGTACAAGCAAGAAAGCAGTGTCATTTTACCAGAGTTTATTTATTGTATCATATCAATACCTTGCTCAAATATCAATATTATTAAAATGTGTTCTTTAACTCCCTAAGACTAGCCCCTAAATTTTACTTACTAAAGTCAAGTGCTTCATTACACCACTTGGCGGCACTAATAAAATGAATAGAATAAACCTGGGGTGAGGAATTGTCAAATTCTGTGAAACTGACACGTATGTAAATACTGAATTCCTGAAGTATCGTAGAGAATTGTCTTGCAATATTTTGAGTACTGCAGTATCGTGATATTGGTATTGTTGGAAATATATTGTGATAATATTGTAGGATAAGATGCTCTGTGATTCCCACACTCTTAACTTCATGATGAGCATTCCAATCTCACAGGTAGTAGTGTACCAACCAGTCATCAGGCATGGCAGATCCCACAGGTGTAAACGTACTGTACTGATACTAAAGAATACAAGGTCTTGAATGTTCTTTAAATTTGCACTGCTGCACAACTGTTATTACCATACTGTTTCTTCATGATTCTGGTTACACTCATTGGCTCTCTCTCTCTCTCTTTCTCTCTCTAAATCTATGTAGGGTTCATGCAGCAGCAGCAGCATTGACGACAACAGTGATGAAGTTGGCGGCGATGAAGCTGAGACAGAGCTGAGACCGACTGTGTGCTTGTGTAGTGCTTTTAGCTGCAGAGGCAGAACACACACACGCACGCAGGCATACACACACCGTGCCCATGTTTTCCCCTGAGCAGGAGAACATCTCCACCTCCTCCACCAAAGTGCCAATCAAGTACGGAGAGCTCATCGTACTCGGGTAAGACAGCAGAACGCTGTGTTTTTGACCCTTGATCCTTTGTGGTACTGATGCAGCCCTAATATGAATATTCCACAGTAACACTGTGTACTTGCTTAAGTATCTCTAAGCAGCTGTCTATACTAATCTACTGCTGCTTTAATAGATACTTAATAGAACTTTTCCGTTCCACCTTAAATGGTTCAACAGACGGGCATAGGTGGAACCGAAAAATAAAAAAAAAGTTAAGAAAAGCTAATATCATCTCCACATTACAGAGTAATTAAGGAATGCACAATAATAATCAGTTGCTGCACCACCTGCCCTCTTTCTGAATAAATACAACTCAACTTTAGTTTCTGAATCAGTTTCTCTGATTTTACGTTGTTATTTTATTCTATAAACTACACACAACATTTCTCCCAAATTCCAAATAAAAATGTTGTTATTTAGAGCATTTATTTGCAAAAAATAAGAAACAGCTGAAATAACACAAAAGATGCAGAGCTTTTAGACCTCCAATAATTCAAAGAAAACAACATATTTAAACAGTTTTAGTTCAGAAATATTTAGTGAAATAACCCTGGTTTTTAATCACAGCTTTTTAATTACTAAATCTTGGCATGTTCTCCTCCACCAGTCTTACACACTGCTTTTGGATAACTTTATGCCTTTACTCCTGGTGCAAAAATTCAAGCAGTTCAGCTTGGTTGAATGGATTATGATCATCCATCCTTCTCTTGATTATATTCCAGAGGTTCTTAATTTGGTAAAAATCAAAAAAACTCATCCTTCTTAAGTGGTCTCTTATTTTTTTTTACAGAGCTTTACGTTGCTGTAAAGTTAATTAGTTACCAGCAGCTATATATTGTTGTTGTCCAATGGAAATCAATGATCTCCAAAACAGCAACTTTACAGGAGAGAGATAAAACCTTCTTTACTTTTAATGTAAGTCAATATAAAAACAATTTATTTCAGGTAATTTTGGAGAAATTCTGTTGGTCCATACATCAATAAATTTTAACACATTATAAGGGACTGTTGGTTTGTTAAAATAATGTAGTCTAAAAATCAACAAAAAATTAAGACACTTATTTTTCATTGGACCCTTCATTGGGTGCTTCAAATGTTGTCCCAATTCTTAGAGGGAGGATTTTTCCCCTTCTTCTTTGTTCTAAGGTGAAGATTTACTCTCAAAAACAAGGGAAGTAGAATGGGATTGGGCAAAACATAAACACATTTTCTTGACTGCCACCTTTAACCATTCATTCAGTAAATATATACAACCACACTAATGAGCATACACACACACACACACACATAGTAAAGAACAAGCATGTGTGCCCAGAGAGGTGGGCACAGTAGTGACAGCCTGGCACATCATTGCTCTTAATGTATTGCCCATCTATAGGGCGCACACAGTACCTGCTTGGGTGGCTCTTATTTATGATGCAGACATCATTGTCTAATAGTATGATCTGTCTTGGAAACAGTGTGGATTTAATCAATACTGCTCAGCATTGTCTCTGTTTTATAATGCAGCTCAATTGCATGACCTCACCAAAACCTGTGCTTAGGCTTTATTCCTCTCGGATCAGCATGTGTGTGTGCGGATGTGTGTGCGAGTATGTGTACTTATTGCAGGGGCCACCTGTGAGGCAATCTAGGTCAGAGAGCTTCAGCCCGGTCCTCGAGGCACCCCCTGCTAGTCATAAATAATTTTTGTTTTTCCAGCTCTTTTTACACCTGAGCCAGTTAATCAATCCACTCAGCTCTGTCGTGGTGAGAGCTGGGTCAGGGAGAAAATGAGGGCTAGCTGGTGGTTCTTGAGGATTTGGGTTGTCAACCCCATGATCTAGGTCAGTGCATCTCTCTCCCAGTCCCTGAGTACTCTCACACTACACAGTTTATCTACACCACCACGTGCACGATCCACTGGCCCAGAGAGGACTGCCATTGGTGTTAAATGAACTGCTTCATCGTAAAAGAGGTTTTAAGAGGAAATATGCAGTGATGCATGCATTCTCTCTGTTCTGAACGAAAAAAATAAACCTCACATATGCATAGACAGTCTGGAATAAGGCTGATTTCTTCAAACAAATGAGCGATTCTCAATTACAATTTTTTGTTACATCACATTTTATTTTATTTTATTTTATTTTATTTTTTTGTAAAGATACAGCACAATTTAAACGAATGCACAAGCTATTATTTCCTTTACATTTAATGTAACATTTCATTTTTTATGAATAGTAAGCAGATCTCTTCAACCTTACATGCAGCTTTTATATTGAACATGTTGCAAACATAACCTAGACCTAATGTCTGTCTACTGAGATTCACTCTGCAGCTTCTAGTATATGTAAAGGTGTACAATCTCCATTATCCCATTTTTAAAATTGCATTAATTTGCATTATTGAACAGTAATTTAAATAATCAAATTAATTTGATTAACCTCCCAGCCATAGCCTGAACATAACCGATATTTCCTATAACATGCTTTATTAGTGAAATTGACAATTATAGATTTTATAGCCAAAAACAAATGCACCAGTAATGCCAGAGTTTGAAAAATGCTATTAAGAAATAGTATTGTGCCCATGGTGTGGTTTCATGGAAGCTAAAGAATGCTACACTGACCTGCAGGATGGCATGTGTAGTAAGACTGTAAGATAAATGGAATTTTTATTGCTATTGTGATATAAGTTTTCACGATAACCATGCCAAAAAGGTTGCAATAACATTGTTAATAACAGCAAGCTCTGATTGTATTACCCACAGGTAGCAACAAGCTCTACCTGCTGTAGACTGTGTTCACATGCTGTAACAAGGCTGGAGGCAGAGCTACTGCTTAAGGCCTCCGCATACTTCCACCGAAACGAAGTTCGTGAGCATTCGAGCAGGTTTCGTACCGCGGTACGCCTCTGTTTTTAACACAATCACAGCCATTCCATGTGCACGATACGGCGAACGAAGCCCCTGTGCGACGTCCGCGGCTGTTAGTTTTCTCTCCGCAATTTCTCCGCAGTTTGCTGAAGCCACGCAAACGTCTTCTACGCATGAAGTATGCCGAGTCCTTTAGCCAGGGAAAACAAGTACAGCAAAGTCAAGTGCTAACCTTTGAGGACCTTAAATTAATTTAGGATCTTTTATTATTTTTTTTCGTCTGGGATATCAAATATCGTTGGAATCTGGATGTGATTGTCTGTTTGTATGGATAATTTTAGCCAGACGCCACCAGTCACAATCATTACCCACCTATTGTGCTGTCCATTGTTAATATTTAATGTTAAATATAGTCTGAAGATATACTCTAGAAATAGAGCCGTTTCTAAGATCAGTTTGTAGTTGAGATTATGTTGGCTAGTGTGAGAAGCAAAGCTTGGTTCCAAATTCCTCCTTAAGGCCCCAAGTCAGGGTCACAGTGTTTAATTCCTTTAGCAACTTACCTGATTTAAGATCGTTAGGCACTGATTTACCAGATCAGGTGCTATGATGATACACTATAAATAACTATAAAAAATAAACTTTTCTTTTTAGTCTTTTTTTTAATTCACTCTAATATGTTAGTGTTTTTCTGAATTAATAAACACTTACCAACCAGATAAACGGGTTTGTACAGATATGTAAACAGGTACTTCACTGAAGAGTGAATGGTAGTTTTTTTTTTTTTTTTATCTGCTGAATTGTATCACGTTAAACTTAAATTCTGCTCCTGAAGATACAATGGAGTTGGTCAGCCTTCTGTACTGTACTATACTTTCTGAGCAAGTCTTTCTGTTGCTTTTTCTCTCTCAGTCTGTTTTCAGTCTTTTCAGTACGCCGTATGTAACAGCATGCGAGTTCTGAGTAACACCACAGAAATTCCCAGTTCAGCATGACTCACTCAGCTGTTTGGGAATTCTGCACTGATTTATAGCACTCTGTCACTCCCTTCATCCCTGGAGTCCCTGCAGAAACTTTCCGTGATTGCATCTCTTTAGAGTGTGATGTTTCCATGTGGTTAGGTCAGGGTAGGTGTGTGGAGATGGGCAGAGTCCTCGCTGTAATGTCCTGGTCAGCTGCCTGACCTCTCTCTCAGTGGATTTCTGCTTCTGTAAGAGAGAAAATCAAATACGCTAAAAAGGATGTGTGTGTGTGTGAGCTTGGGTGAGGCTGTTTATGTACAAAACATGTCAATGTTTTGAATGTACTTTTACAGAATGCAGTTTTTTTTTCCAGGAACATGTTTTAGCTGGGCTCCACTGTAGCAATCTGGCAAATCTGATATCAGAAAGCTACAATATACTATTTTTTTTGCTCTATAAGGCGCACTTAAAATCCTTTTATTTTTTCCAAAAATTGTCATTTGTGACTTTTAATCCAGTGCGTCCTATGTATGAATTTTACCAGTCAGGTTGTGAAAAGCATCAATATGGCATCACATCAATGTCAAAAGTCGGGAGTGCAAAAACAACAGGTGAAAACAATTAACCAGCGTGTTTTACCATTTGTGTGTGTAAATAATCTTTTTGCGAGCAAAAGATGGGGGAATTGTGTGCGCGGTGAACAGAATATCGCTCTCGAGCTTCATTTTTCTCCTCTTGGGTGTTTTTTTTTTCGCCATTCGAATAACCTGCGGCAGCAGTTTTCGCTCGAGAGAGTTTTTTGCACTCGAGTTTTGAAAGGGGTGGTTTTGACAGTTTGGGGGTGGGGTCAGGGTCGCCACCGTCAGTGAACGCTATTGGCTGATATCCAGGGTTTGTGATGGACCGCCTACTAACAACAGCCGGAGGTGGGCGGAGAAAGAAGGACTGTTTTGCTTTGGCCAAATTTCTTCTTTAAAAGATCTCCTATTCCTAATACAGTTGTAGTTACCATAGCTGGCCTAACAACCTGTACTGTACCACAGATCTGTAACAGCGCACCCGTCAGGAGCCTGTACAACTCTTCTTAAGTGCTCTGGAGTCAGGATGGACTGTGAGAGAGCCTGTTGACATATTGATTTTGATCAAGAGCACATTGAATGGAAATATTGATTTTGGTTCAGAGTCCATTGATGGGAAGCTCTGCAGTAAATGAGCTTCAAATGAATCTGAGAGGACAATGAGAAGCTCCTCCATATTGAGAGCAGGACCACACACACACACACAAACAGATGTGTGAGTGAGCTGTGCAGTTTAGAAGGAATGATTTTTTTGTTTAGTTAGAGCTTTACTTCCAGACACATCTTCAGACACCTAGCTGTTTGACGACAATATTGACAGTCTAGCACGCGTGTGCTGAACCTACCAAGCCGTCATTAAAGGACAGTGATGTTGGTTTGTGCAAATGGAAGACAAAGCACCTCTAGTGTGTGAGTCATTGTATAATATGGGTGCAATCTAATTTCATGTTGGCATTTTCATTATTTTTAGACCCCCCCCTAATATTAATTTATAAATTAATATTTTTCTTTTTATTCCAATGTGGGATCCATATGTACCATAAATTGCATCCTAAAGCTTTGGATGCAATTTGAAAAATAATGTTCTCTGCATTAGTTTTGATGTTCTTCTTCATTTTAAATGATTGGTGGATGGGGTAAACTTGATGGACTCTGTCTAACAAATATGGAATGTAAAAGAATCCCAATTTGTCTTTTCTGAATGTTTCAAAGGCCCAAATGACTTCCTCTTGGTAATTACATTTAAAGCAGCAGTACTTTAGTTATAGGTTATGTTAGAAATTGTTTCCTGTTTACGTTTTAGGGAAGTTTTAAGTAAGTCATCTTCAAATTGGTATTTGAACAGGTCAGGTTCAGATTTTGTTGAATCTTATTCTCTATGCAGTCCAGCTTAATCCTTGTTCACATTCAGCCAGTTACTAAATTTAGTAAGTTAAAAAGCTCATATTACCTATTTTTGAGAGGGAGAAAATATAAATAGATTAGACTAAACTTTAAATTTTATTACAATATCTTAGTGTCGATTTGATTATTTACTTTTTTAAAATGAGAATATCTTAATCTTCTGGGAGAACATTAGCATGAAACACAACGAAGCTTGAACGCAGAAGCTTTATTGGATGAAATGAACCCCAGCTTGAACAAAAAAAAAAAAATCCTACTGGTAAATACCAATTTTAACGTGGTTATTTATGTATATATTTATACATAAGTGTGTGTGTTTCTTACCTCTGTTTTACAGGTACAATGGCTCTCTGCCGAATGGAGACCGCGGCAGACGGAAGAGCCGCTTTGCACTCTCAAAGCGGCCTAAAGCAAACGGAGTCAAACCCAGCACTGTCCATGTAGCCTGCACACCACAAGCAGCCAAGGTAAACTCATACAACTCTGTACTGTTTATGTGTAACGTTTTTTATTCAAAACTACTTTCTTTTATTTTATATTACCAAGAAAGCAGCTTTTTTCTGGTTGGTACTGTTTTGTTTTTTTACGTAAACCAAACAGTACAACAGAGACACTCATTTAAATTCTAATGATCAAATCTTTTTACATTAGTGCAGTACATTTTTTATCCACTTCTAAAGGCCATGCATTTGTGGACAAACTGAGACACACAAAATTGTGACTAAAAGTGAAATATGTCTGTAAAATGAGGCGTTAGAGTGTTTCTGCGACATTCACTGACTGGAAAAAAACAGTTCTGTAACCGCTTGCAAAATGAATGTGCCTCTGTATTGTATATAATGTAGACACTGGGCATCGACTCGCACAGGGACTGTAAACATTTCCTCAGTTTGCCACAGTGCTACATATAGGATTTCTTCTGTACTACATTAAATTAAAGCTAAGGTCAAGTTAGCCACCATAGCATTACTATAACTATTCTAGCCCTGTACAGCTTGTATCAGTAAACTGATATTGAAGATAATAAATGATGCTGAAAATTTTTCATTTCATTTCATTTATTAATTTGAACCTGCTGTTCTTTTACACAAATGAACCTTTGGGACTTACAGTTTCATATGGTAGAACCCGTAACATGAAGCCTTTATGCTTAAATTCGTGAAGGTGGGCACGTGTGCAGAGTGTGGGGTCTTGAGGCTTTGTTTTAGCCACACATCTGGATACACTTGAGCTCATAAGTAGCTCCTCTGTTTCTCCACATGGCCGGCTTGAACAGCTCCACACAGACGCTGTTTTATGTCCTTTCTCGGTTTCTTCCGCTGGGTTCCACCCATGATAGTAAGTGTGGTGGAGTTAGAGAAATGTTTTTACATTAAAAGCTACAGCCAGTCAACTTAAATCACATGTCTGTTACTTTTGTTTTAGGGGTTAGGATCATTAACAACAGTTTGTATTTAGTTAAAGTGTGCCTCCTTAGCTCAGATTAAGTCAGTGAACTAAAACCATATGTATTTATTCTCAGTTTTCTGAGATCAAGGGTGTTGGTAAGAGTATATCCTTTCGTTATTGGAGTAACTGTTTTAAAGATTTGATTGGATTGAGCCAAAAAGAGTGTTAGTGAGGTCAGGATGATCGCCACCCTGCCTCATCTTCAACTCCTCAGCTCATCCCAAAAGTATTGGATACATTATTATCATTATTCCACAGAACACAGTTCTTCCAATGGGTGCAAGGCTGAGTGAGGGCTGAATTTATTGTAGTTATGTTAGTATTGTAGGTACACAATACAATCTGATTTTTAGAGTTATTGTGAATATCGTGGTATTTAATTATTATAATTAAGCAATAATACACGGGAGGGAGTGTATTTGAGCACTCGAGCAGGAACCTCAAGTGTATTATTGCGAGGATAACATAGTTCCATCATCACTGTTTAATGAAAGTTCATTGAAATACATTTTGAGTTAAAGAGAACGAGAAAATTCGATCTGTTTGGTTATAAACACTCCACGAGTTAAAATAGTAAACTCTGTTTGTAGCTGCTCTGTTTGGCTTGTAAGCGCTGCATTGTTGCTAGGTTACTTGTATGTGGCGAAGTAATACATAAAGAGCTTCAGTTTTAGTACATTACTGGCTGATAACGGCACTCATAGAGCGAATCTGAGCCAATCACATTGCAGGGTCGGAACTAACCGTGGTATAATTATAATTATGATGACATTTATTATGACAGCATTTGCACAAGACTGAACTCATTGTCGTTCCACCAGAAACTAAACACTTTTCACACACATGACCCATCGTTTTATGGATTTAATATAGCAAGTGCGATATTACAAAATGGCCATTTTTTTTTTATGTTGTAAAACAATATTTACAATATATTGCCCAGTCCTATAAATAAGTCATGACTTTGTAAAAAATGTTTTTCCATATTTCTTATTATTTTATGCTTTTTCTTTCTCATTTTTTTCAGGCCATAAGCAACAAGGACCAGCATAGTATCTCCTACACCCTGTCTCGAGCTCAGACGGTAGTGGTGGAGTACACTCAAGACAGCAATACAGATATGTTTCAGGTAGTAACACTTCACACACACACTCACACACATACACACTCCAGGGAACACAGTTCCACTGCTCCACAATTGCTGGGGTATGCATTAGGCATATTGTCAATAGGTCTGTTACAGACATTGTCTAGGTTCTCAATCAATTTCATACAGTTAAAAATAGTGAAGGAATTTAAAAAACTTCAGACTGTTATCTTTTGAAGCTAAGCCCACATTGAGTAATGTGATAAGAGTGTGCATGTGCGTAATCTTCAGCGCCAAAAGACCTGCAACACAAATACTTTTAATGACTGGTGTTAGTCCAGCCAGACAAACTGTCTACCTTCTCACAGCAACCTACATTTCTGGAGGATGCATTACCCAGACTCATTGGTTTTATTGACGTGCGTTGCGTAACTGCATAGATCTGACTCAAATCTGCAGGCTGTCGTTGAATTTTTGGCGCGGCCACTAAGGCACGGTCCACCTGCTTGATTTGGCTGCAGCCCGGCACATTCCACCCTGTGGTTTTTGTTTCCAGGCGTCAGTGCAGTTCTCATGAGTGCTGGATTGGAGACTGACCTTTTAATCACCCGCAGTGTTGCTAGGCAGAGAATAGCTTTAGTACTTGCTGCTACGGCAGTGTTTGCTTTGGCTTTGAAAATACATCAAACAAGGTAGAGGTTAGTAACATGACACAAATTTGTTTTGAGAAACATACACACATGCTAGCTGGGTCAGTGTGTAAAATTATACTTGGCGTCATTTTTCTCATTTTGAAAAAATGAAATAATCACATTTGCAGTGTGACATAAACAATAATTATACCCTAGTTTATCATTGTATTAAAGTTTAGTCTACATGTGCAACCCTGACCTGACTTATCATTCAGGTTTATTAAAATACAATAAAATCCTTTTATTATGTAGTTTTTATTTTTTTATTTACCTAAGTAGGATAACATCATTATCGTTGTTGGCTGTTAGCCTCTTTTACTCTTCGTGAGTTATTATTATTCCTAATGTAGAAACTATTGAGAATTTCACATGATTTAATTTAGGGCCTAAGAACAAATGTTAATTATTAATATTTTAGCCTTTTATGTAGTATTAACCTCAACACTTATTTTATAATCGTTAATATAAAATGATAGTTTATCTTTTTATATGATGTATTTTTTTTTTTCTTTTTATTCCTTTTTAAAGTAAATACGTTTGTTACGTTGTTGAAAATGATATGGTATGATTGTTGATGTGTTGATATGGTATCCATGGTTGTTGCTATGGTGTTGCTTAGCAGTTGCTAGGTGGTTGCTAAGCATTTGCTAGGTGGTTGCTAAAGTGTTGTTACTAGGTGGTTGCTATGGTGTCTGTGGTGGTTGCTATGATGTTGCTAAGGTGTTGCTAGGTTGTTGCTAAGGCGTTGCTATGGTATCCATGTTGATTGTTATGGTGTTGCTAAGCAGTTACTAGGTGGTTACTGAGGAGTTCCTGTGTAGTGTTGCTAAGCATTTGATAGGCGGTTGCTAAGGTGTTGCTCGGTGGTTGCTAAGGCGTGGCTAACATGTTGCTACAGTATCTGTTGTGGTTACTAAGGTGTTGCTAGGTGGTTGCTATGGTATCCGTGGTAGTTGCTTTGGTGTTGCTTAGCAGTTGCTAAGTGAATGCTAAGGTGTTGCTAGCTGGTTGCTAAGATGTTGATATGGTATCCATGGTTGTTGCTATGGTGTTGCTAAGCAGTTGCTAGGTGGTTGCTAAAGTGTTGCTATGGTATTACTAAGCAGTTGCTAGGTGGTTGCTATGGTGTCTGTGGTGGTTGCTATGATGTTGCTAAGGTGTTGCTAGGTTGTTGCTAATGCGTTGCTATGGTATCCATGTTGGTTGTTATGGTGTTGCTAAGCAGTTACTGGGTGGTTACTAAGGAGTTGCTGTGGTGTCTGTGGTGGTTGCTATGATGTTGCTAAGCAGTTGATGGGTGGTTGCTAAGGCATTGCTATGGTATCCCTGTTGGTTGTTATGGTGTTGCTAAACAGTTGCTAGGTGTTTGCTAAGGAATGTATTGTATAAATCAGGTTATAATATGTTTCCACGTTGCTGCATAATAAATGCATCTTATCCTAACCTGTTCTTTTTCTCCCTCATTGTCCTGCTGCTTTGTCTCACTGTACAGATTGGGCGTTCCACTGAGACTCCTATAGACTTTGTGGTGACCGACACAATCCCAGGAAGCCAGAGTAATTCAGACACACAGACGGTCCAGAGTACCATCTCTCGTTTCGCCTGCCGCATCATGTGCCAGCGGACACCGCCCTACACTGCCCGCATCTATGCTGCTGGATTTGACTCCTCTAAAAACATCTTTCTTGGGGTAAGAGAGGGACTTTCTGACTGATCTTACTCTTGGCGTCTTCTTAATTATCTTTGTTTATTTCTTTGTTGCCAGCATAGTTTAAAATTCCATCTACACAACAAAGATTTTAAACAATAGTCATATAATTCTCTGCCCGTAGTGCTTCTATGGGATTGTAATGAAGCAGAATGGCCATGTGTATTATATCACAGTCATAATAATAAGCAATGCATTATATTTTAATGAGTGATCTTGAAATGAAAATGTCATAGCTGTTAGCCACAGCTAAAGACATGTTTTAATAAGCAGCATCTCTGACACATTATTCATTGCAGGCTTAAAATATTTGCACAATAGCTGTTCGCGTCTTCCCCGCCCCCACCCTTGTCAGGGATAGCTGTGAAAGTGAGCGAGAGGATGATGTTTGTGTCCCAGTCTGGGCCTGTCATCCAGGGCTTTAAGTACATGATGAGACTGTGTTCTGCTGTCAGCCAGTCTGCTGATGTTGATGATGAATCGATATCCTCCTGGGGTTCACATGCCCAGCCTGAACATGACCAGAGTGGGCACCTCACATAAACCCTCATTGAGGACAAGAGTATACCAGGATGGTTTATTTTAAGCCATGGTGGCTCTCAGTGTAATTTAATGAGGTGGAAATCTCTGATATGAGTACAGTAGGTACTGTGCTGGAACGTAATATTCTAAAGTTCTGATTGGGTTTTTATATTTGCTGTAAATCTGGTCATTTTATTGTCTCTTTCAGGGATTTTGTCTGACTGCTACAATTTAATTTATTTTTCAAAAAGCAGTCCTTTTAGGACACATCATCAGCAAGGCTGTTTGTGTGTTGTAGGGTCAGCATAGAGTGTAACAGTTAACAGAATTCATGCTTCACTTCACATCCCAGTTTGGACCTTTTGATTCAGTACAATTTCAGTATAAGCAACATTGTTCAACCCACCAGCCCTACAAAACAGATTTTTTTAAAATGAAGCAGACAGGGCTTCTTGCTCTAGTTTAAACTTTTGTAAACATAGCTAAATTAAGTTGTAGACTGGTGGTTTATGGTCGACCTATTAATGACAACCACAAAATGATTATGGGCTGATAGCCTCTAAAATTCTAGGTTCCTTATAAGTTATTATCCGAATGCACAAATTAAGACAGGCGCACACACTTAACACAGAGACTGGCTCAGAGGTTGCAGGTTCGAACCTCCGCTCATGCAGCTTGGCCCTGCTCCCTCCAGGTCATCCATCACTACAGGGTGATGTCTGCAACACAGGGCATCTGTGAGCTGATGTATCAGAACCGTGTCGCTGTGCTTTCCTCCAAGCACACTTGCGACTCGGCAATGCTGCTTCAGCAGCAGCTGGAAAAGAAGCGGTGGCTGACTTTACATGTATCGGAGGTGGCATGTGTTAGTCTTCACCCTCCTAGTGTGTTGGGACATTACTAGTGATAGGGGGAGTGTGCTAAATTGGGAAGAAAATGGGAAAAATAACATTATATATATATATATATATATATATATATATATATATATATATATATATATATATATATATATATATATATATATATACATATACATATATGTATATATGCTGATGTTAGAGAGTATAGTGCCGTGGCTACATTCCGGACAAAAAGTTAAAACTGAAAAACTGTTTAATGTGTGTATTTGTTGTCTTACAGGAGAAAGCAGCTAAATGGAGAACATCGGACGGACAGATGGATGGCTTAACCACGAATGGCGTGCTGGTGATGCACCCGCGGCACGGCTTCACTGAGGACTCTAAACCGGGCGTGTGGAGAGAGATCTCTGTGTGTGGGAATGTCTTCACGCTTCGTGAGACGCGATCTGCTCAGCAGCGGGGGAAAATGGTGAGGATTAGTAGATCTGTGTTTTAGGATGTAAGCTGCAGCTGTGTAGAACAGTACTGCCCTGACAGGTCAGTAACGGCTGGTGATACACGGTGTGTTGATACTCATCCAGGAGACTGAATCAGCGTCTCTTCATATCCTCCACTGACTAGACTTGTGCGCTAGTCTGTAGCGTAGCTCTCACTTCACACCTCTTTTGGCTAGCTGGGCTGTTCTGTCTCTGTCTGACACTGGTTGATGTGGGACGCTGTTACCGTAGTAACAGAGCTGATAAGATGTGTGTGTGTGCGTGTCTCTCTCTCTGTCTCTAAGCATGGCTCTGTGTAATGTGATGCTGCAAGATGATCAGCAGCTGATCTGTTAAGTGCATTAGTCAGAAGGACTATCTCTCTCTCTTCCCCCCACTCTGTGTGTGTATGTGTGTGTGTGTGTGTGTGTGTGTAACATTAATAAAAACCTTGGATGTAGTTCAGCAAAAAATGCTGGCACTGCTAAAGTGAATGTGACCTGCAGTTAGCATTGTGGTAGCAATGGGACTGCCTGGGTGTGTCTCAGTTGCATACTAATTAGTAATACTAATTAGTGTAAAAGTATGTAGTATATACAGCTCTGGAAAAAAATAAGAGACTACTTCAGTTTCTGAATCAGTTTCTCTGATTTTGCTATTTATAGGTATATGTTTGAGTAAAATAAGCATTGTTGTTTTTAAAAATATTGTCATTTAGAGCATTTATTTGCAGAAAATGAGAAATGCCTGAAATAAAAAATAGAATGCAGAGCTTCCAGACCTTAAATAATGCAAAGAAAACAAGTACATATTTGTAAAGTTAAAATTAATATTTGGTGAAATAACCCTGGTTTTTAATCACAGTTTTCATGCATCTTGGCATTTTCTCCTCCACCAGTCTTACACACTGCTTTTGGATAACTTTGTCACTCCTGGTGCAAACATTCAAGCAGTTCAGCTTGGTTTGTTGGCTTGTGATCATCCATCGTCCACTTGATTATATTCCAGAGGTTTTCAATTTAGTAAAATTTAAAGAAACTCAGAATTTTTAAGTGGTCTTTCATTTTTTTCCAGAGCTGTATGTAGTATGTGTTCTCAGGACTGGAATGTTTTCGCTTGTGCTTACTAGTGGTGCAAGAAAATTTTGATATCAAAGAAATGTGATACTTTGTTTTGCAGTGCTGTATCAACTTCAAAACACAGAAATGATTATTAATTATTAGTTTAAATGTAAATATTGGTGGCAGACAGTGCTTTATTTAGTGTTGTGTTTAATTCCCGACTACTTAAAGGCAGTGTGGTATCCTGTCTTCAGATCCCACAGTTATAACTGCATAAAAAATAATGTTACTTACATGTTTTCTCAGCTTTTAGAACTATGACAGTGCTTTTTTATATATACTTGATTTAATCAATCACAATATATCACCTTGCTTACAGTATCACAGTATATCCCTATACACTGAATTGTACGCCCTATATCAGGATGCACGTTGTATCGTCAAGCTCTTGACAAATCACAACCTCAGTGTTTACAGCCCTAGTGTTTACTTGTGAAACGTAAAGGATAGAGCTGATCATATCTGGAACAGTATTAGGAATTAGGAAAATGGCAGATTAGGATGCAAGAGCAGGTGTGATTTAGACAGGGCAGCACTTCATCGCTTCCCATTAGTACAAAATAGGTTAGTATGTTAAGATTTTATGTCTGCACTAATAGTGTTAATATAGGCCTGATGCCATTTCTCTTTTGTACCTCTACCTCTTGTTTTCAATTGTAACCTTTCCCCTTAAATTGAGGGGTGAAATCCTCTATCTTTAAATTGGGAATTGGACAGGTGGTGCAGCATTTAATTAGTTGAATGAAAATAGCTTTTATTTTATTTAATTTTTCTGTTCCACCTTAAATGCTGCAGCCTCTTAAATGCTGTTGCACTATTTAAGGTGGATTAGGAAAGATAGCTAGCTACTGAAATGAACTACTAGTGATTTTTTTAGTACTTGTTTGCAAAGAAAATGTTAATAAAACATAGACACTACACATGAAGCTATGGTAATGTAGGTAGTGGTTATTGTACTTTTTTTTTTTTTTTACAAGAAAAATGTTTTTTTTTTTTGTTTTTTTTTTTTTTTTGTCGCTCGAGCCACCATCTTACCAGTGATTCTTGTAGACTTCTGTTTTTGGTGAGCCTCTGAAAAATCTCTGTTTAAAGAGCCATGTAGCCCTAACACTTCCCCAAACATACCCCTCCATTCTAACCAGAATTGGGACACCCTACCCCTATAAGTGTACTTGCAAAACAAAGAGGTAGGGCTATGTGTTAGGGCCAAGGGGTAAAATGGGATTGGGCCATAGACTATAACCTATAGTCTATACAGTATTAGTTTGTAGTCTGCAATTGAGACACATCCACTCATTTTCATTTTAAGTTCTTTTACAAATTTGAGTGAAGCATGTAAAAAGCTCTGTATCAGGTCAGCTGAGGTGTACAAGAGAACCGACACGCGCACACACACACACACACACACACACACACACACACACACACAGCTCTAATGAGAAGGCTTTCTTCTCTTCACACACACTTGGAGCACAAGTCAAGAGGCACTTGGACACGCTAATCCTTCTGATTAGCATCAGAGCAAACACGCTCATAGTCCTGGTGTCTGAGCAGACGACATGTTGGCCAAACATCGGCTTAACGCTGGTGAAACTCTGGCTAGACGCTGCAGGAAATCCTTCAGCTTGAAATGTTTGAGATGGGACCAGCCTGGATTAAGATATAACTCGCAGGTCCCTGTGCTAATGAAGGCTCAGTGTTGACTAAATGATGGCAAAACGTGGGATGAACACTGATGTGTGAAATTTCAGCTAAATGATATTCTGGTTTAGTGGCTATAGAATAGAATAGAGTAAAACAGAATAGAGATCAACCTTGTGGCATGGAGAATGACCAACAGCTAAATGTTCTAAGAGCGTCTTTGTAGGACACGATTCAGCTTTAGGAGCTGCTGAAGAGATTGTGATGATTTAACCCCTTTTAGCCCCAAAATAAAACTAATAAAATTAATATTTTATTAAAATATTAATAAAATATTACTAAAGAACCATCAAATAAGAGCATATAAATCAGATAACTCATCAAGAAGCTACAAAGATCAGGAAAGTTCTGTGGCCACACTGAAGAAAAATCTCTAAAAAGAAAAAAGACTGGCGCTGTTCTAGCGTAACATTAGCCAACATATAGATAGAAGATGCATTGAGCAACATGATTACTTTGCTGACTCAATGGCCTTTGATGATAGATCTTTATTGCTTTTTTGTAAAGAAAAGTTCTGAGGTTGTTCAGAATGATGTTATTTACTGGCCCTCAGCAGAGCAGTCCGGTTTGCAGGGAGGTCTTATCTTAAGCTCTGTGTTATAATTGAGTTTGTCTCCTGGGATTTTGGTGTTTATAATTTATTCTGTAATCAGATCTTTGGGCTCCTGTTAAGAGCTTTGTGCCTACTTCAGCAGTAAAACACTGTCAGCTTTGTGTTTGTGTGTTAACTTGTATAGTGATTGACAGAGAGTGTTAATGAATTGTGTAAAACTAAATCCCCTTTAATATGTGTGTATGGGTTTGTGCTAGGAGAGGTGGTGGGGTGTAAAAGAGGTGATGAGAGTAAAAGCTGGAGTTTACTGCCACCTGCTGGTGGCTTTTCAGACCTGCATGAGAATGGCAGATGGCTTAAATCAGATTCTGAAAATATACAGCTCCGAAAAAATGAAGAGACCACTTCAGTTTCTTCAGAGTCCACTTCAGAGTCCGTTTTTTTGCTTTTACTATTTATAGGTATATTTTTAATGAATGTTATAAAATGAACATTGTTGTTTTATTCTATGAACTACGGACAACATTTCTCCCAAATTCCAAATAAAAATATTGTCATTTAGAGCATGTATTTGCAGAAAATGAGAATGGCTAAAATAACAAAAAAGATGCAGAGCTTTTAGACCTCAAATAATGGAAAGAAAACAAGTTTATTTTCAGTTTTTAATGCATCTTGGCATGTTCTCCTCCACTTGTCTTACACACTGCTTTTGGATAACTTTATGCCACTCCTGGTGCAAAAATTCAAGATGTTCAGCTTGGTTTGATGGCTTGTGATTATCCATCTTCCTCTTGATTATATTTCAGAAGTTTTCAATTTAGTAAAATCAAAGAAACTTATTATTTTTATGTGGTCTCATTTTTTTCCAGAGCTGTATTTTTACATTATTTTTTTTTATTTTGTTATTTCTTTCCTAATTAATTTTATACTTTGTTAAAGTTTGTTTCTCTTAGTTTGAGCGGCCTGCCATTGTTGTTTTTTAAGAATATTAAATATATAAAATAATATTGAAAATAAATATAAATATAGCTTTGCGCTTGTTCGTGCTCTTATTTGTAATTGATTGTTTTACTGTTTGATTGTTTTGTCGTTTTGTTCTTTTTTAATGCTGCATGTTAGATTTATGAAATAGTTTATATAAAACTTTAGATTTACATGTTTACTATAATATTTTAAAACATGATCCCCTCCTTACGCTCTTTCGTGTGGGGAGACGTATACTTTTTTTCTCTGCATGAAAAAAAGCCTGAATTAGGTATGTAGTCATTAGAAATGATTATTTCTAAGATTAGAAATAATGAACGACTGTTTTTGCCACAAATAAAAAAAATAGCAAATAAACAACATCTCACAGTCTTCTTCTCTTCACTGTTCTTTTCTTTCAGGTGGAAAGTGAGACACAGGAGCTGGTGGATGGTTCACTGATTGACCTGTGCGGCGCTACGCTGCTGTGGCGTACGGCTGAAGGCCTGCAGCGCACTCCCACCCTCAAGCACCTGGAGGCGCTGCGGCAGGAGCTGAACGCAGCGCGGCCGCAGTGTCCCGTCGGCTTCAACACGCTGGCCTTCCCCAGCATGCGCCGCAAGGACACGGTGGACGAGAAGCAGCCCTGGGCCTACCTGCACTGCGGCCACGTGCACGGCTACCACAGCTGGGGCACGCGGGACTCGGGGGAGCGGGACGGAAGCCGGGACGGGCGAGAGCGCGAGTGCCCCATGTGCCGAGCCAGGGGGCCGTACGTGCCTCTGTGGCTGGGCTGCGAGGCGGGGTTTTATTTGGACGCGGCTCCGCCCACCCACGCCTTTATTCCCTGTGGTCACGTGTGCTCAGAGAAGACAGTGGCCTTCTGGAGCCAGATCCCGCTGCCCCACGGCACGCACACCTTCCACGCAGCCTGCCCGTTCTGTGCCCAGCAGCTGAGTGGAGAGCAGGGATACGTCAGACTCATCTTCCAGGGACCTGTGGACTAGCCATGCTGACTTTTAACTATTTAGGGACGATTTTACAGAATTGGATTATACTGAGCGGAGCTTCTGCACTCTCTGTTTTTCTGTCTATTTAACTCTCTCTGTCTCACTCTCACACTCTCTCTGTCTCACTCTCTAGCTGCGTTGACATTACAGGTAAAGCTTGCAGTGCACAACAATGCAACACCACCTATGCTACGGAGGAACAACACGCTCTTTTCATAACAAATTAACAACACTGTTTTATTAAAATGGCTAAATAATTACCGGTAATTCTGTCATATGGACAGGGTTAGCATTTAAAAGGAGATGATTGTACCCACTCAAAATAATCACAACCTAACTAAATTTCTGCAGGATATACATGCACAACACAAGGTGGCACTCAAGCACTGTGAGCATTGTCCAGAACTACCTTGCATTTCACACACTAAACATTTTAAGAGTTTTAAGCCAATTTGAACTTGAAAAGGGACTCACAATTAAGAGAAATCAGTTTCTCTGATTTTGCAATTTATTGGTATATGTTTGAGTAAAATTAACATAGTTTTTTAAATCTATAAACTATGGACAGCATTTCTTCCAACTTCCAAATCATTATTTGGTGGAAAAATCCTGTCTTTTAATCACAGTTTTCATGCATCTTGGCATGTTCTCCTCCACCAGTCTTACACACTGCTTTTGGATAACTCTATGCCACTCCTGGTGCAAAAATTCGAGCAGTTCAACTTGGTTTGATGGCTTGTGATCATCCATCTTCCTCTTGATTATATTCCAGAGGTTTTCAATTTGGTAAAATCAATACATATATACATATAATACATATATACATATAATGTTTACTGGCTGTTTCAAAAAATCATTATTATGCAGCAGTTGGAGTTTTTTGTTGCTTTTTTCATCTTTAGTACGTACTCGTACCAAACCATGAGGCCCAAATCACGATGTGAACATAATCATGCATTAACTTTACAATTACACCCCTGATATATGCTTTTAGCTGCAGGTTTACAAAATAAAAGGATTTATTCTATCACTACTGCAATAATGTAATGAATTCTCTTACAAATTTGACTGTTTTTTCTGTTGTATGTGCATCAGGGTTCAGGCTCTTGTGTACACGACTCCAGACAAACTCTGTTAGTTCTCCCAAACTGAAAATAGCCCATCAGATTTTTTTACATTTGTTTGGGCCTCGTTCAACCCTGTGGCTCCTGGACGGTGTTCATTTGGAGCACTGTGTACCATTAAAGCAAGTGATAAGGGACAAGTCTTGCAATGTGAACGTAGCCATTTTCTCTCTCTCTCTCTTTTTCTCTCTCTCTCTTTCCTCTTCATCCCACCTCTCCTGGACTATTGAACTGTTTTTATTTCCTCTGCTTTATAAGTGACCTTTTTTAGTGAATTTTTCTTAATCCAGAAGAGAAATATATATTTTCAAGTAAAACAAAAATAACTAAAACAAGGCAAAAAACAAACGAAAAAAAAAGACAATAAAAAGAAAAATTAAATGGGGCTACACAAAAAAACGAGTAGGAACAACTGAGCAACTACAGGAATCTCTACCGTTTTTGAAATGGACTGAGAGGACCTGATGATGATGAGAGGGTGTGGTAATGTATACAGTGTTTCTTTGCTAATATGCTAATAGAATACCGTTCTACTCAGCCCTTTCAACTTTAGTGATGCAATACCCATACTTTATATGAGTGTCTGTGACGAGCTAACCATTACAACTATTTACACTCAGACGTCAGATCCACCATTATAACCATCGTGAATGAAAAGAAGGATGCGTTTGGAGTTTAGAGAAATGTTTTTTTGTTGTTGTTGTTGTTCATGTAAATCAGATATGCCTAACTTAAAGATACCTAACATTTTTATTTATACATAGTATCAAAGTTAATCAAATGTAAAGGTGTAGGTGTGTGTTTTTTTGGAGTTACACTTTGTGTACCTGTCCTTTTTTTTTTTTTTTTTTTTTTGCTGTTTGTTTTTTTATCTTTATTTTCATCATCCGACATGTAGTCTAAGAAATTCAGCGCTGTGTTCAGCCCGGCTGTGTGTGCTCAGTTTTTGTGTAGCTCACACACTCGCACAAGTGTGTGGTGAAGACTTCCGCTACAAGCAATATTAGCTGAGAGTGAAAGGAGATGAAAAGATTGGACTGTAATTTTAAAGGCTTGGAATGGAAGATCTACCATGAGTGAAATAAACCATAGCTGATGGTTTAAAATGGTAGTGTTACTTCTGGGGCATTGGGGGGTTTCATAACTTAAAATGAGGCATTTTCATGTGTTTTTATTGTCCTTTCACCCTGGATTTAGTTTGAAGCACTCCAGGTACGCCTTAAAGATGATGTTGAACCAGATTAGCCTTGAAATTAACACCACCTAACTAATATTGATTGGTTCTGTTTTGTGCTACAACTACAGATATAGAGATTTGATAGAGCATCAGTGAACTCTGTAAATGGTTTACTGGTTGTTCTTCCTCTGAGCTCTTTTGGTACGTACTAACCACTGCATACTGGGGAAACCACACAAGATCTGCCTGATGTTTTGAAGATGTTCTGACCCAGTCATGTGGAAAACAGCTGATTAACAGTGATTTGAGATGGAACCATAGCAGGTTTTGTTATCTACTGATTAAGCAATAATACACAAGAGCATGTTACAGCACAACCCTAGAGTGAATTGTTGCGATTATACCACAGTTCCATTATCCCTGTTTATTGAAAGATTTAAGATTTAAAGAGTTAAAGAGGATGAGAAAATATGATCTGTTCGGTTATAAACACTCCGCGAGTTAAAATAGTTTCATTGCTGCTCTGCTTGTAGCTGCACTGTTTGGCTTGTAAGCACTGTATCGTTGCTAGGTTACCTGGCATACATATAGAACTTCGGTTACAGTGCATTTCCGGCTGATAATGACACTCGTTGAACGCCTCTCAGCCAATCACATTGCAGTGTTGGAGGTAACTGTGGTATAATAGCTAATAATGTTTGCCCTATTAAAATACTGTATTTAACCTAAAATATTTTAGAATATTGATCATATATTTACCTTCCATACTAAGACACTTAACTGTACAACCATTACTGTGTTAATATCAGCTATGCACTAAATATTTAGCTAAAAAAATCTGCATTTAGCCAATCCTACCGAACATTGACAATATTGTGGATTTGATCAAATCAACCAGCATTAAGTGAGGCATCCTTAAATGCAGCAAACACTTTATTATAAAACTATATATAACTGCATGAAACGTATGTCTGAAACTTCTGAAAGTGCTACAAGCAATTCTGTGGCATTTTAACCTAATATCCTGTGCTGTATTGGTTCCATCTCTGATGTTAACACTGTTATATTGCTTCAAAACAAACAGAACTCTGATGTGCTTAGCACTTTTTAGTTGTTTATTAAAGCAATGGTCCCCCTCACCAAAATCTGAAGTGAGCCAGCCCATGTCCATCCATGATCCAAAGATTAAGGGTATTGAACAGAAACGGTCCCGGGAAAAAAACCCAATAACTCCAGAAAGAAAAAGTAATTTCTTTAATATAGCCTCTACACTGAACCCATCCATGTTGCTGAACACACACTAGAAAGCAATTGCAGCATGCCTGCTGTAGGGGCATTGAACACACCTCCTAGGGAGCTGAGCACCCAGGGATTTTTTGGGGCTTTTAACTGTGAATATTGAGGGAAGGGACAGCGCTGTTCCTTTACTCCCTCCTACCTCCTCCCTCCACTCCCACAAGGGGATCAAACCTGCAACCTTCTGGTTACAATCCCAGTATTACAACTTATAAGCCATGGCTGCTCCCAGTGGAAAGCTTTAGAAGTGTTGATGCAAAACCTCTCTTCCTTTAAGCACAGGCCAAAGCCACCTGCCCTAATGCCCTGGTGTTGCTTTTTAAAGAAGTGTGTGTGTGCAAGTGTGTGTAAGTGTGTAAGTAAGCCTTATTGTCTTTGGGTCGCTATTCTGATGATATCATTCTGATGTAAAACAAAAGGATATAATCACATGCCCATCTGTATTTCTTTATATGCAGAGGTTCTTTGATCACATATATCACTCCTCCACTACATGATTCCTGTTTGATTGAAGAGATGGACAGAAACTTTGTGGGATTAGAACAAAGACATTTTTGGGGAATTATTCAAAAAGATTAAGCTTAGTCATTTTTAATTGGGATTTTATATTATATATTGTTTTTAATCATGAACATTAATACCTGCTGTATTCTTTCATTAGTGTTAAGGTGCTGTACAAGCACTGCAACAGAAGTATTGGATCTCTTTTAGTAAACATAAAGTGTGTGTGTGTGGAGGGGTGTGTACTATAAAGTTACACTAATCAGCCGTAACATTAATAATATTATTTAAACCACCTGCTTTTAGCCTTGTGTAGTTCGTAATCCAGCTCATGCCACCAAACCAGCTCAGACCCATCAGAGCACCCATTCCAAAAGACCTCTGAAGGTGTTCTATGGTCACCATGTCTTCACTTCTGTCATCATGAATAACCTTAGCACCAGATCCACTCTCCAATTAGCATTGTCTTGGGCTCAAGCTCCTTCATTTGGCTCTACTCAAGATGTCTTATATTTTTATGGTGCACCATTTTCCTTCTTCAACACATAATGTTGCATTTCAGAACCAATGTATTTATCCCTAGACAAGTTTTAATGTTATGGCTGATTGATGTATAATGAGTCAGTGGGTTGTAGATATACGTTTTTTTCTGAACACTATTTTCCTTTAGTGGAGGTTTTACTTTGCATATGCTGAATGAATGTGGAATGGAGCAAAACTTGAAGTGGACCTTCAGAACTGGAGTGTGAAACAGTGTTCCAGCCGAGGACCCAATTTGTCTCATGGTCATTAAGTCACAACCCACTTTTATAGAATACAAACAAATTTATTTTTGAAAAATAGCCTTCTAAACTCATTTAAACATACATCATAAGATATTATTTCATATCTTAAGAAACTGAGGAGGAACATGCCGACTACATGTATAAACGTTACAATAAAATGTAAAAATCAAAACTGCACAACATAAATAAGGCCACAAAATTAGATTTTTCACTTCTTTGCATATCTTTGCATTCAGAGTACTCTTTTACCCCAAAATAAAAGACAAGTACAAAATCAAATGTGCGTTCATTAAAAAAGAAAAAAATAATGTATTTATTTTTTACAAGCTCCAAACCCCACCAGTTGAGCATCGCCGCTCTAGACTGCATGTGCTTGTGTGTGTGAGTGTGTAAGTGTGTGTAAGAAAAGCAGCCCGTGGTTGGCGTATGTCCTGCTCCCCAGGGTGATGCATCCTGCCCAATCCTTCAGCTCAGGGTGAACTCTCACTTTCTGCAGGCCTAAATGAAGTCTCTCCAATGAAGTTGGCTACTGACCTGTTCGCTAATTTACTCTTAGGCTGTTTTCACATTTGCAATTTTTACTCTGGTTTGTTTCCACCTCTAATGCAGATTGTTTGGGAGAATGTGAACGCAGTAGTTGAAATCTGGTCCGGACCAAAACCGCTTTGTTTAAATCTTTAAAAGGAGGTGGTCTCGGTCTGGTCCCAAACAAACTCCCGAATCAAATCGTGGTCTGTTTGTAGTGATGACAACCAATCTGACCTTCTGACCTCGATCTGATCCAATCCATTCTACAGGTGTAGTCTAATCTGGTATATTACACAGATAATCACTGCAGTTATAAATAAATGCCATTTCTGCAGTTAATCTGTGCTAAACTCCACTGAAAAACTGCAGTAGTTTAGAACACAGAACCTTCTTACTGTATTTAATTTTTTGCTGGTTTATTGTGACACTCTTTGGTGCGCATGGATTTTTCCCTGTGTGAAAACGAACCAAATTAAGAGTAAAACGCAACAAATCAAGTAAACTGATTCAAATCAGGTTAAACAAAAAACTGTAGGTGTGAAAACGCTCTCAGTCGCACACGCTAAGCTCAGCGCTCTTCCTGAAGCCCTTTACCAGCTATACACATTTCCTAGTAATGAGCACCACAGCCAAGGATACCTCACTGACAAAAACACTCCTTTTCCCACCTATATCACTCTTTTCTTTCTCATTCATCAGATTTTAACTTCACTCTCCACCATTTCTCTCAGTAATGGAGAAACTTGTCAAGGGCTCTCCCCCACATCACTTCACCTTGTTTTGTTTGTTTGTCTGTCTGTCTGTGTTTGTTTTGTGCGCATGGTCCCTGTCCTAACTCTGTTCTTTAGTTCTGCCTGTCTCTGAAGAGAATCCTCTTGCTTTTACGGCTAAAAGCTGAGAATGTTTCTGATCTGATGGTTTTTGTACCGACTTTAAACAATAAAGTTATAAAAAAACACTGTTGTGGTCATTTATTGTATGTATACTGGTCTTGATATGGGAGTTCATCAGTCCCACAGGGATAAAAGTATTGTGTCACCTGCTCGTTCCATTCCCTACTGGTTTTACACATAATCAGTAAATAAAAAAATAAAAAAAGCCTTTTTTAATACAGAATTCATACATTTTCCATGTGATGAAACTGCCAGTACACTCTTTTTTAAGTAAGTAATCTCCACCGTAGTATCAGAAAATGACTGCTAACTGCTATTTTACAAAAAAAGTAATTAATAACTCAATTAATGGGCGACAACACAGGGCCAGGATTGTTTGGATTGCTTTTTTTCTTAATAAGCGTGATGGGGAGAGAGCGCCATCTACCCACCCGAAGGGAGCAAGGCCAATGAGTTTTTAGCATAGAATTAGCAAAAACACTGAGCACATCTAGTGATTATCCCAAAATATGTATTTAAAAAAAAAAAAAAAAGACTTGTAGAATGTTCAAGATGTTCCAGATGGGGTAAAGTGTTATGGCAACAGGAATGAGTGAAACCCAATGCGTATTGTTAAATATTATGGATTTATTATGAAAAAAATATTTTTAAAGCATAGACGGGATTTAGACTCACACAACAAAGCAACAAAAATATTACATCTCTAAAGCATTTTAATAATTATATTTAATAGTAAAGTGTATAGTTAGAGAGTGGGGAAAGGTAACAAACTGTATTAATTTTATTAAAGGTCAACTTCCGCGAAAATCCGATTTTTCTTGTTTTTTGTGGAATACAGTAGGTCTCTCCGAGTTGAATGTGTACACCTGCACATTAAACTGTTTTGCAGCCCCCATTGTCTGCAGGAGCTAAGCAAAGAAATCCCCCCTCCCCCCCTCCGAAAAACGGGTGAATTTTGAATTATCTTTCTGCCTACGTAGGCAGAAACTCACAGACAAGCCCACCTTGGCTCGAGAAACTCCCAGAGGCGGAGCTGAAGCGACGCAACATCACCGCTCATCAGTTAGGAGGTGGGAGGCAGTGAGCGGCAGAGCGGTGGAGGGGCGTCGCAGTGCTCCTAGCCAATCAGAGGAGAGATATTTGCATCCTGTTTGCATGTATGAATATTCATGAGCAAAGCTGGAATCCGGTCATTTTGGACACACCCCTAAAACAGTCCAATAAAAAAGAGCTATACAGAGACTCCTGAGCACTTTTTTTTTTACAAAAACGGCTCACATGTCATTCATTCATACTAGAGACCACAACTAGACATTTTAAAATGAAAGAAAAAACGACGGAAGGTGAGCTTTAATGTTTTTAATTACATAGCTTACTTTTGCAATTAGGTCAATGTACACTATCAAGACACTATGCTTGATAATAAAATATATTTCAAAGTTATTTTGTGTGCACATTTACACATGTAACTTCCTGGGGACAGAAATGGCACCCTTTTGGTGAAATGGCCTAAAAATATAAAAAATCTTGGAATCAATGTAAGGTTATTGTTTTAAAAATGTGGCCACTATTATGAGTTTATTAGAGTTGCCACAGTCAAAAAACACGAAGATTAGGTAAATTGGATACTCTAAATTGCCCAGATACGTGGATATGATTTGTATGTATGTATTGGCACTCTGTGCCGGGTCAGCTCTTCAGTGCTGGATGCAGTCATGTGCAGGCAGTGTTTTTTTCGGTTGATTGTACGCTGTGCGTGATTGGCTTACTGTTGTATGTTGACTGGTTGAGTACTGAGTGTAAATGAGAGTATATAAAATGTAATTGTAAGCGTCCTTGGGTGCCTAGAAAAGTGCTATATTAGTGTAATTGTAAGTAAGAATGAAAATGAGTTTATAATCTATTTTTTAGTTTAGTTTATGATTTATTGGTGCTGAATTATAGTTGAGGCTGACTGGAATGTATTAAGTTGAATGAATAACATCTTTGTTTTTTGCTTCAAAAGTGTGCAGATTTAGAAAACTGTGTGTGTGTGTATTTTCTATGGTTTCTTCTCAAAGAACTCTCTTTTCTGAGCTGCAAAGCGTCTCAGCAGGAGCAGACCTTCCTGCCAGTTGGCATCATGCTGCACCTTCCAATGTTTCCAGTATGAATAGAAGCCAAATGAAAAGTTTGCTATGTGTGTGTGTGTGAGGCCCTGTGTGAATTAAATATCTCAAATTTAAATGGGCTGCCCAGGCCTCCTCTTTAATCCGGTCTTGGCTTTGAGTCAATGTTGAATTCTAACTTCTTCTTCCTTTTTTTTTTTTTTTTTTACCTTTTGCTGAGTTTAACCAAAGTTTTTATTATATTTGTGGACACCCTGTATAATAAAAGCTACTGAAACCGGACTCAACTGGACTCAGTCCTCACCTCCTTCTAGAGATGTGTGGTGGAAAGTGTCTTGTGCTCCAGCATCAACGTGTGGCATGCTGGATGCTCTTCTACTGCAGACAGAAAAGCTCTGCAGAGGGTGGTGAAGGCCGCACAGAGGATTGCTGGAGTCAGCCTCTCCAGCACCACAGACATCTACACCTCCAGATGCAGGAGAAGGGTCACCTGCATCAGGAAGGATCCCACCCACCCAGCACACTCACTTTCTGTCCCGCTCCCCTCAGGCAGGAGGCTGCGGAGCATCAAGTGCAAAACAACAAGACTGAGAAACAGCTTTATTGCAGAAGCTGTAAGACTCTTAGACACTGTTTACACTGGCAGGCTGAAGCAGTGTTGCCAACACTTCAGTAAGGAAAGTAGCTATTGGCTGTCCTAAAAGTCGCTAAATGACATCATCGCATAATTTGCATAATAGATGTTTTTGAAACTGTAAAGAATTAAGGTTGTGGGATAGAAAAAAAAAGTGAGTAAAAACACCCTAAATATGCTACAAATGAACTCTAAACAAATGAACAACTTCTGCTGCCTTCATGACTTTAATGCTTTGTATACATTGTTTGATCTGTTGTTAAATGCTAGCATAAGAGTAGCAGTTAGCAGAAACTGCTATTCTACGTTCAGCCCTCATCCTTTTTTTGGGCTTGGGACCAGCAAAGTGACCTTAAAAGAGACATTTTGGAGATTTTTTTTTTTTTTTTTTACGTGTTCTGTAGTTTCAAACCTAATAGAGAGGCACACACGCACTGTGGACAAGGTGAGTGACAGACTACCTGGTGAATGAGGTGAGTAACAGAGACTGTGTGAGTTACAGTGCTTTATTCTCGTGTTGCATTAAAGACGCATCCAGCTCTGTAAATACGGGGCGGGGTCAGTCAGCAGCAGAGCAGAGTGGAGCATTTGTGTTCATCTCAAAGTCTCCAAAAAGTCGCTAGATTTGTCGCTTTTTTCAAAGAGAAGTCGATAGAGGGTCTGAAAAGTCGCTAAATGTAGCGACAAAGACGCACAGTTGG